>NC_137273.1:7074653-7654683 GCF_053477335.1 Acartia tonsa | reverse complement strand
TGCAGAATTTCCCAGGACGGAATTAATACCATAAAAAAACCTAGTTTTTACCACTTTTACGGTAAAATTTTACCAGCCTATACGATTTAAAAGGTGGTAAAATTTTACCGTAATCGTGGTAAAAACACTTTTAGTGGTACTCCGAGACGCTTTTTACCATCGATTTTTACCACAATTATCGGTAAAATTTTACCAGATTTCCGGTAAAATATTACCATTTTAGGACGCAAATTTATACCAGATTTTGACCAATTTTTACCACTTTTTTGGTAAAATTTACCAGAAATTTGCGGTAAATTTTACCAAAAAAGTGGTAAAACTGTTCAACACCTGGTAATATTTTTGCCCTAAACTGGTAAAATTTTACCAGAAATAGGGTAAATATGGTAAAAATTTACCAATAATTGTGGTAAAAACGGGTGGTAAAAATCACGAGAAAGTGGTAAAAAACGACCTTAATTATAGAAAAACCTCGCTTGTACACAAAACGCAAAAATAAAAAAAAAATTGTTTTCATTATTAACTTTATTGATTGAAACACTTAAACATATTTTTTTACATAATGATTTACATAGGTACGATAGCGCGATACTATATAGGTATATATTCACAGAAATTTTCTTAATTAGTCTATAATTCTAGACGTGGTTTAAATGACCAAATATTACATAGTTTTACAGATAATATAACTGCATGTTTAATCGGTTTAAGCTGAGAAATTAACACAAATATACATAGGTTTTAATTGCTGAGATCTGGATTCTAATTGTACTTTATACTAGAACATTTTTATACAAGAAAAATATATTACGAAGTTACTTTCCATTATTAAATTTTCAAAAATTTTGCTATATAGGAATAGCGGTTTCAAATATAATATTATATGAATATTTTCATCGTCAGAACAAAACTGTCAAACTGTCATATAGATTAATGTACGTACAAATTAAAGGTGGTTAAACATATTTTTGACTCAAGATATCTTGATATATATCACTTTTTTATCACAAATAGTTTATATATGATCTGACTGGAAGGACTATTATACATCAGCTTACTTTTGTCCTTCTTTTCTTTGTTTTTGCCTCTTGTGAAAGAAGACGCGGCAGTCTGGGCACATATAGGTGCATTCGATGAGTCTCGTGTTCAATGGCAGCTCGCTTCGGGGACTGCGTCCATGGGCGCAGGTCTTGATTTTCCCCGGTGTTGCACTTCTTTTGCGCCTACTCAGTTTTGATGCTGGAGGGGGTGGTTCAAACATCTCCTGCTCATCATCTGACACCCCATACACTGAAATTAAAATATTTTTTAAAATTACTTTTTTTTACAAAAAAATACTTCAATTTTACAATAGTTTTTTTTTCTAGCCTAACCTAACCTAGTGTATTAATAGAAAGAGTAATATTTCTAGTTTTAACCTAGCCTAGCCTAGCCTAGCCTATTCTAACCTAACCTAACCTAACCTAACCTAACCTAACCTAACCTAACCTAACCTAACCTAACCTAACCTAACCTAACCTAACCTAACCTAGTGTAATAATACAATGTAGTACAGAAATGTTTCACTATATGCTTTGGGCACAGTCGCTAGTATAAATATTGTACTATACCTGGGCTTTTTGGTCCTGGATTCTTTATGTTCTCATAAATTATATCAAAATCCGGTTGGTCTTTCATCCTGAAATTAAACAATCTATACTACAAAGTAAAACGATTTTTGTTTGTATGTAGCGAAGGATCTTGTTAACCGCTGAACCGATCGGGTTCTTCTCATAGGTACCGGCAAGGGAAGGGAGTGGCAAAAGAAACTTTAAGGATATACTTCATATTAGAGGGTTTAGCGTACAGAAAAATCATTTACAACACAGTCGCCAGGATAAAGTAGTAAAAACTATTTTTAAAAAATCTTACTTTGCTGGTGTTTCCATAACAGTGACTTCCTTAACCTCGTTCTCATCCGAATTTTCTGGAGAGCCAGCTGCAGCTGTTTTGTTCCTGAATTAAACAATATATATATAATAATTTATTTAAATTAAGTAGTTAACTTTTTGGTTCCACATTTACCCCTTCCACCTTACCCAGCTAGAGGCGTACTTGCTAGTACTCGCTTTTAATAAATAAAGGAACACGTTGAATTTGTCTTTACAGAAAAATCATTTACAACACTGTCGCCCGGATAAAGTATGAAAAAATAATATTAAAAGAAATATCTTACTTTGCTTCTCCTTCCATAACAGAGGCTTGTCCGACCTTCTGGTCATCATTTTGTGCCGCCGGACATTTCTCGGATTGCTCCCTGAATTAAGCAATCATATTATTATTAAATAGTAAACTTTTTATGGTCCACATTTACCACTCCCACCTTACCCCTAGAGGCATACTTGCTATAGTTTTGTAATATATAAAGGTGAATTTGTCTGTACCGAAAAATCATTTACAACACAGTCGCCCGGATAAAGTATGAAAAAAGATTATTAAAAGAAACTAGTGGCTACGCCCCTAGAAACCTCTAGGGGCACTTAAGGTTGGAAGGGGAAAAATCTACATCTTCCCATTTTCAATTTCAGTTTCAGAAGAGTAAAAATATTTTTTGGGGGAGGGGGTGAAGACACCCTGCACAAAAATAGTTTAAAACCTTTCTAGGACCTATAAGAAGCTTCACTTTAAAGGAGAACAATATCGGTTTAGCGGTTATCCTTCGGGACAGACAAAAAACGCTTACTACTTTATATAACAGGATATCTTACTTTGCTTCTCCTTCCATAACAGAGGCTTGTCCGACCTTCTGGTCATCATTTTGTGCCGCCGGACATTTCTCGGATTGCTCCCTGAATTAAGCAATCATATTATTATTAAATAGTAAACTTTTTATGGTCCACATTTACCACTCCCACCTTACCCCTAGAGGCATACTTGCTATAGTTTTGTAATATATAAAGGTGAATTTGTCTGTACCGAAAAATCATTTACAACACAGTCGCCCGGATAAAGTATGAAAAAAGATTATTAAAAGAAACTAGTGGCTACGCCCCTAGAAACCTCTAGGGGCACTTAAGGTTGGAAGGGGAAAAATCAACATCTTCCCATTTTCAATTTCAGTTTCAGAAGAGTAAAAATATTTTTTGGGGAAGGGGGTGAAGACACCCTGCACAAAAATAGTTTAAAACCTTTCCAGGACCTATAAGAAGCTTCACTTTAAAGGAGTACAATATCGGTTTAGCGGTTATCCTTCGGGACAAACAAAAAACGCTTACTACTTTATATAATAGGATATCTTACTTTGCTTCTCCTTCCATAACAGAGGCTTGTCCGACCTTCTGGTCATCCTTTTGTGCCGCCGGACATCTCTTGGATTGCTCCCTGAATTAAGCAATCATATTATAATTAAATAGTAAACTTTTTTTTTGGTCCACATTTACCCCTCCCACCTTACCCCTAGAGGCATACTTGCTAGTTTTGTAATATATAAAGGTGAATTTGTCTGTACCGAAAAATCATTTACAACACAGTCGCCCGGATTAAATACCAAAAAAAAATTTCTTACTTTGTTTGTGTTTCCAAACAAGCGATCTCCTCTTCCAAAGAAGCAATTTTTTGCTTTGCTGCCCTAAGGTCTTGTTTTATTTTCTGCATTGTCTCCCATCCATCGTCGTCCCTGAAAAATAAAAAAAAATAATACTAAAGTAACAGGATGTCCGTGTTTATGTACCGAAGGATCTCGATAACCACTGAACAGATCGGGTTCTTCTCATAGGTACCGGCAAGGGAAGGGAGTGGCAAAAGAAACTTTAAGAGATATACTTCATATTAGAGGGTTTAGCGTAGCTGCTAATTTGAAATATCAGGGGTGTATATCCTATATGGGATCCCCTGTTCAGGTGGTGGGGGGAAAATAACTAAAATATGTGTGGTAGGACCAAAAATTTTAGTTCTTTCAATATTTCTCCATTTCCGTCCCTACTTGGTGAGATAAAAATAGGTGGGAAAAAAATACAAAATTTTGTACCACGGGAACAAAATAAATCTTGTGCGTAATGTACACCCCTGAATGAAACTATAATTATTCGCCATAACAATAATGTTTATCCTACTCTTTTCAATCCGGCTACTACCACCTTCCGAACAGAAATAGAATGGTAACAAAAATAAATAAACTTACGTAGTGCAATCCAAAGTTAGGTTCAAATCTTCTGTATCAGACGATTTAGGAGGGGTATCAGGCAGGTCATCCAGCTTAGCAGGCAGCTCAGGCTCAGACACACTCATTTCGTTCTTCTGTTTTTCGCTATCACTGAAATATATAAATATATATTATATATCCCAGGTAATCGGACCTTTGCCCAAAGAAGTAATTACCAAAAATTATGTAATATGTATTTATGTAATTATGTTGTGATGGATTGTCGAATCCGATTCGATGAATGGTTACCAAAATATAGCTAGGGACGGACGGACGGACAGACAGACAGACAGACATCATTCTACTTCGTTTTATACATATTAAAATATTACTCACCCACTTGTGGTTTCCGGCTTCTGTTCTTCGTGCTGTTCGTCTCTCTCTAAGTCGGCTGCTGCTGTGGCTGTCATGTCGGACATTCTATATTAAATTTGAAAAGAAACAAATTATCACTGGTATTAAATTTTCATTAATAAATGTCCAAAAAACTGACGTAGGGAATTTTAATATAATAGGGTGGCCAGCAAGATCACATATTGGTATATCTTATATTGTAAACAAGTATATAGACAAATTTAACATTTACAAAAAGTTTATACAAATTTGAAACGTTCTCTTTTTTAATTACAGCACATAAACATTACGCATTTTACCATGGAAATCTACCACCGTATTAATTAAAACATTCCCTACGATAACTGTCATATATATAATATTTTTATACAAAATTAAACAAATATATAAAATTAACAAAAGCTAGTTCTGAATACTTTTTTTCCTTAGTTTAGGGGGTAAACTACAACTGCTATATACTGAATTACAAAAAATGCGACAGATTATACAACAAAAAATTTTCAGTTTAAGCTCTTAACTTTAAGCTCATTAAACTTAATTGGTGGAAAGGGGTAGTTTCACAAAATGCATTTGAACTTAATTTTGTGAATTGCATATTTTTCTTTGTTAAGATGGTAAAAGTACGTGGTAGAAAATTTAACTTTCTTCAAATTTATGCCATATAAATAGAGTTTAAACACATTTAAACAGGTTCAAATATACGGTTCACTAAATTAACTTCAAATGCATTTTGGGAAAAGACTCCTTTCTAGATATTATAAAAAAAAATTGAAGATGAAACTTATGAAATCAAAAAAAATTACATATAAATATATATATACGTAAAGTCCTGGAATTATTGGGATTGACTGCGACCTATAATCAGGTCTTCGTCTTGTTCTTCGTCTTGTTCTTCGTCTTGTTCTTCGTCTTGTTCTTCGTCTTGTTCTTCGTTTTCAGACGAAAGTTCCGACGGATAATACTTGTCTCCATTCTGCCAGGGATGTATATTCTACATGGATCGGATGTATAATATTTTTTCCAAGTCTGCTCAGGGATGTATATTATATTTCATTAAATATAAATAGATGGAGGTAAGAAAAAAAGGTAATAATTAAGAAAACTGAAAACATTTGTAAATTTTAAAAATTTTTAGCCGTGGACAAACAATATTTCTTGTGCAGAATATACACCCCTTTCCCGAATCAGCTGTAATGTAGCTGCCAAAGATACCGTAATTGTTTATGTTTTGAGAACATTGTTGAGAACTTGCTCTCTGTGGTGGTCTGGAGCTTGATCTTTTCTTCTTCTCTAACTCATCATCTTCAGGCCTGTGTCCCTGTTCCCACAATCTTTGCTTCTTCATGTTGTCCTTTACTCGTTTGTTGGCATCTCTTCTTGTCCGAGCCTCACCACGCTGGCCGAAATCGGGCAAATGTGTATTTGTTCTGTTCAACATTTGCTGCAGCTTAATTTGGTTAGGTTGCTCACTGAGTTGACTATTACTACAACCTTGCTCTGGACTGAGTTGACTATAACTACAACCTGGTTCTGGGTTTACGTCTTCATCAGGATTTGATGTGCCTGCGCTTTCAGCATATTCCCGGCTTGAATTAATTTGTGCTCTGCTCGTGCTTGCTCTGCTCTGGTTTCTGTACAACACCGCATCAATTTGATTCGTTGATGGAAATGTTGTTTGTTTTCTGGGACGTTTAGGAGCTTCTTTGGTAGGCTTTGGCTTTTGGGCCACTTTTGCTTTTGGCCTGCGTTCTTCTTCTTCTTCTTCACTACTACTACTACTGCCAGTTCCAGTGTCTGGGTCTGATTGATGACCTTCATCTGTATCATCACTCTCTGGTGCTTCTTCTTTGATGTCAGAAAGTAATTCACCTTCTTCTCCATCTTTTTTCCACTTTGCTTTTTCTCCTACAAAGAAATAAAAAATGTTAAAGCAAATGTACATAATTGTAGCTTCAATATTATTTCCATACCTATATGAACATTAGTTACTATTAATCAGATTCAAATGAAAACAAGCAATATTTTTTACCCTATATTAATATGCCAATCAAAGATAAAAGGGGGAATTTTGCATTGGCAGTTGCTTTATAGGGGTACAATATGGAACTGTGAAGAAACGGCGTCGCCACCGCCGAGAACCGCCAATAAAAGCCCCAAAAAAGTGTCACTTTCGCCCACCCCCCCCCCCCCCCATTTATTACATTAAGACCTGTAACTTACCGTCAATGTTGATGAGTTCTAAAATTTCCATTTGGTTGTATATAGAAACATTTGAGCCTACTGCAACAACCTCATAATGACCCGTGTGGTTGTGAATTATAATGGCAAGTTTGGGTAATATTATTCCACATGGATGTATCCGAATTTCCTTACTTGCATTGCCGTCATTCTTGCCCTCATTGTCCTCAACCTCCACAATTTCGTCACTCTGGTTTCCGTCATCTTCGTTATCCACCTCGAATGATGGTTCATTGTCCAGCTGTAAACTTTTCTTGGTTTTTGCTTCGGCTTCCAATGCGGTTTGCCTTCGCTCCCGGTTCTTTGGAATGATCGCCACATCATCTAAATAATTATTATAGTCATTATTTCAAATAGTATAAATGTTACCCAACCCCCCCCCCCCCCCCCCTCCAAGGAAATAGCTTAAAATCACCGCAGGACCAATACACAGAAGAGTAGAATCCGATCTCCAGGATACAATTAATACCATAAAAAACCTAGTTTTTACCACTTTTATGGTAAAATTTTACCAGCCTATACGATTTAAAAGGTGGTAAAATTTTACCGTAACCTCGATCGATTCAGTGGTTACTGAGATCTTAAGCTTCTGACGGCCGGACAGACATTAAGCTACTTAGTATTATAGATAGCGGCTGCGCCCATACAAATTTTAGCCTAAAACCCTGTCAGGGCCTGTACGAAGTTTCCCTTAAAACAAAATTAATCCACAGGGTTTTTATCTAAGACTACTTCTCAACTAAAATATTAATAAACTTAAATTTAGGTGATACAGTTCCTACGTTTTTCAAACTATAAATAACAATACCTTCGGCATCCTCATCATTCTCATCACTGCTGCTTTCCTCCACGACACTTGTTGCCTTTCCAGTCACCTGTCTCTCGTTACTGTTGCCTGTAAATAATTAATTTATACATTAATTTTATACGTTTCCAAACAAAAAGCAAGTACTGAAAACATTTTTTCCACCCCCCCACCCCCCCTACTTGGTTGAAAAAAAAATTTTAAAAGGAAATGTGTTGTAGGAGGGATAGAATAAATAAATCATAGAGTTCTTTAAATATTTTTCAATTTTCCCCCTACTTGGTGAAAAAAAACTAGGGGGGGGGGGGAAGAAAAATTTTAAAAAAATTAGTAGCAGAGGAAAAAAAATCTTGTGCAGTATATACACAATACGAGGAAAGATAAAACTTATAAATAATAATTAATGTTCAACAAATATGTACCTGTGATTGAATTATTTCGTCCATAAAATTCTTTCTGTCTTTGCAGTGGTGGAAAGTTTGGTGGTTGTTCATCATCTTGCATTGGGACTGTATCATCAAGATTTCCCACATTTTGGCCCTCATCGTCTGTTTCAGAAATAATTATCTTCTTCGACTTTTTCGAGCCCTTTCCATGCTTCTTCCTTTTGGAGCTTGTGATGTTTTTAAATACATTTACTTTGGGTTTATTATTGGACTGGCTGTTGACAATTGGATCTTCATATAACCTACGTGGCTTTACTGGGTGCTTTACTGGTTCTGGAGTTACTGCTGGATTCTCCGCGGGTGGTATGCGTAAGTCATTCCCAATCTGATCATCATTTGAATTCATTTCAACGTCGTCGCCTCCGTCATCAATTACAAGCTCCTCACCATTGTTGCTTTCTTCATCAGCAATGTTTTCCATACCATTTTCTTCAACAGCATTGCCTTCAGCTTCATTGTCTTCAACAGCATTGTCTTCACCATCAGTGGATACATCAGCAGTGGAATCATCAGCAGTGGAATCATCAGCAGTGGAATCATCAGCAGTGCAATCATCAGCAGTGGATTCATCAGCAGCATTCATCTTTCTATTTCTTGAAATTCTAGTTGCTTTCTCACTGGCATTGTGAATCTTTGTCTGTTCTTCACTCATTTCTGGTTTCAAATTGGTTGTGGCGTACGAATAATACATTACAGCTCTTTGTATAACCTTCTTATTACTATGGACTGTCTTGAAAAATTGCTTGGGGTTCTTTGCCATGTCTGCATAATTTTTGATCTGAAATGAATTTCTCGACCTGTCATTGTTTATTCTCAAGTAAATCGGGTTCTTTCCTTGAACTTCGTGGGGTAAGCAACCCATTGAGTGGGCACCTAACATGTGGTAAAATTTCTTGTCTTCGGCTGTAACACCTGGTGTTGAAGTTGTGATTGTCTTCGGTTTAATACGCCGCTTAATTCTTTGTATCTCTGCAGGGGCCAGATAAAATTCACACATCTGTAAGGCTGATCGTTTCTGTGCCTTTTCCTTCTTGTCTTTCTTGTCTTTCTTGTCTTTCTTGTCTTTCTTGCCTTTCTTATTGCTTGTCTCCTTCCTTGGCTTGATTTCAAAAACCTGTTCATACGTGTAGTTTGGGGTTGACAATGCGCGTTCTTGTTTTCGCGTTACCAGCCCTCGAAATAGCCTCCAGCAGACAGGATCCTCATTAGCAAGCATATAATCTTCGGCCCTCTTCTTATTTTCACAAAAACCAGTCGCGTCCTCTTTAAAAGTGTGTTCGAAATTGCGCAAGAACCTAGATAAAAAAAGGGTTTATATCAAAACAGTCTCAATATATAACATATAACATATATCAAGAAAAGATGAACTAAAAGTCTTGCCACATAAAAAAATACATGGTACAAAATTGAAATTCTTTGAAACATATGCCATAGAAATGTAGTTTAACAATTTAACAAGAATACAATATGCAGTTAACATTTCGTGAAACTACTTTTTTAACTAAAGAACATTGAAATGCATTTTGTAAAACTACCACTTTCACATTTAATAGACGCGGAATAGATGCGATAAATAATTGAATTACCTACAAGCTTGTATGTGGTTCCTCACTAGAAAAAGGTCGCTTGAAGACACATAGGTTCCTGTTCTCCACAAATTTGGTGGGATAGCTTCATGTAGGTACGTCTCGTTAAGCACTAACTTACAATGATCCAAGAAACGTTCCACTGAAATAATAATGAAATTTTCAATTAACTCTGCATAGGTACATGTTTATTATTGTACCAGGGGTGTATATTCTGCACAAGATTTATTTTCACAAATAAAATATATATATAAAAAGATTATTGTACATGGTCACCTGCTAGCAAGAATAGGAATGCCCCTTTTATTCGGTTTATTTCCCTTGCCCCCACCTCCCTTCTCCCTGTTTTAAACGTTTTCTCATCATGTCAAATTTACAAAATAATATTTACTTACCAGTTTCGTCATCAATAACTTCCGGAGCAGTCCAAAAGGCAGCTGTGATGCGGGCGTCAAAGGTGAACTGCTCGAACACGACATACGTGAAGGTTATGATGTCTCGGCATACTTTCAGTAAGGTTTGCCAGCCTATATCCACTTTCCGTGAGTCTTCGAAATTTTGGATGAAAAAGATAATTTCTTCTCTTCTCATATAACCATCTTTTTCCAAGGGGTCATGGTTCTTTATTCTTTCTCTGTAAAAATCTGGTGAGAAAATCTGGTCCACGACAACATCCTGATTCTCACTAGGCCCTTTATTCGCCTCCTCCTCATCAAGCTCATCCACATTGGTCAGTCTTCTTAGATCAGTCACCAAGGTTTCCACAATTTGGCCGGTTTTCTTCATTTCTGTTTTCAGGGTTTTAGTATTTTCAGCCATATCTCTTGATACACTGTCTTGCAGGTCTTTGATTTCATTCTTCACTAACTCATGGTTTGTGGACGTTTTGTTTACCAAGTTTCTTATGGACGCATTAATGGGCTCTAGTTGATTTTTCATTTGTGAGGTCAAGAAAGTACGTAGCTGCTGAAATTGGTTCTGAATTTGGTTCATAACGGCCCCGGTGAACAAATCCTTAAAATGAAACATATTAAACCACATATTTTCAAGTCTTGGTATTTTAAAAACTACGTGGTAGAAAAGAAGACTATCCACAAACAAGAGCAAGTGATCCTAAGCATCTTCCATCATTTTTGGACTTTGACAAACAAAAAAACTTGGTAAAATTTGACCAACTTTTTGGTAAAAATTGACAAGGTAAATTTTTAGGCTAAGTCCAGATTTTTGGACTTTGACCAAAAAATCAACTTGGTAAAATTTGACCAACTTGTTTGTAAAAATTTACAAGGTAAATTTTTATTGGTCAATGTTTACCAAAAATTTAGTCAAATCTTACAAGTTATTTTTTCCAGGCTAAGTCGATATATATCCTAAATAATTGTAATTTGTATCCTCTGGATGACAAAATGAAATAAAAATAATACCTCGCTTTCTTCCATCTCACCAGAAGGGCCAGATGATCCCTGGGGTCGTGATGACTGGGACTGGGATCGTGATGATGTTGCAGGAGGAACTACAACTCTCGCGGTCCGTTGACTCGCGGAGTGGTGCCGTGCCCGTGGAGATGGAGGTGGGGTAATATTTATTGGCCTCATTGGAGATGTTGTGGTTCTAGTTGTGTTCTAAAAATAATATAGATAATTATTGTAAAGCATTACTTACCGAGGATTATAGTTTTAAACAACACCGGCATTATCCTAATTTTTTTCTTCTATTTTTTAAAACTTTACCCTCCCCCCCCCCCCTCTCCCGACAAAATGACTGTGTTAGGTTAGGCTAGGTTAAGTTATATGGTTAGAGGGACCCAATTTGTTCAACGGTTAACGAGATTTGTTGGTACAAACCCACAAACAGACATCATGTTAGTAAGTTTAGTTTAACAACAAAACACCAACAAACCAAAAACCGATAACAATAAAACTTAAAACCCTACCTTTGCTGTTGTACCTTTGCCACCTCCAGTAGATTTGTTGCTTCCAGTTTTGGCACTTGGAGCTTTGGCACTTCCACCTCTGGCACCATTAGGTTTGCCACCTCCAGTAGGCTTGTTGTTCTAAAACAAGAAATAATTGTTGTATTTACAATGCATAAAAAGATATTAGATAGCAGTGGCTACGCCCCTAGAATTTTAATTACTAATATCAAATGTTAAACACACTGTGGAAAATTAATAAATAATTATACTTGGTCAATAATCTTTTGTGGTCTGTTAAGCATGAACCGATAAGGTTTTCCTTTCGATCCGGTAACATGCGAATTTATAAGTTTTTTGAGCGAAGGGTAGCAGCAATTTGTACAATAGTAAATTAGGCCTTAAATATAATTTTTACCTTTACAGAACTAGCACTCTTTCCAGTCCTCGTCATTTTGGGATCTAGCTTGATCAATTGCCAGTCGAAATTACGCTGTTGGATCCAGGTCGTTGGCATGGGCAATTTGCATAGTTTTAAATCTGAAATGTGTAGACAGAAATTAAAATTTTATGTAAAATTAAATTAAATTGCAAACATGTACTCTTTCAAATTACAGACTAGACTTATAACACTTTAACTTCATACCCATCGATGGCCAAAAAGGTAGGGTTTTGCTAAATTTAGTTGAAATGCCTTTTTTAAAATTAGCTATAAAAAATAATTTTAATGAAAAAAATATTTTAAAGTACATTTCACATAAATTCCAAATAAAGAGGGAAGGGCCTTCAGTTGAATTTTACAACATTTTACATACATATTATAACAAAAGGGGGGGGGGGGGGGGAAGTGACACTTTTTGAAACCAAAACTAAAAGTCAAAGGAACTGAACTAAAGAAACAGTTACAGATCTGTCATTTTGCATGGCAGTTGTTTTATAAGGGTACAATATGGAACTTTTAGTTTTGGTTTCAAAAAGTGTCATTTCCCCCCCCCCCCTTTCTCTGCTTTCAATGTACAAAATTAAATTCCGATAGGAATTACGATGGAGACATCTTGATGCAACAGGTGTACGGAGATATGTGCTACTCTGTACTTCAGTAGGTTGGAGGCTAGTTGTGTTGGAGGATGGCTATAGTCTTCGGGATCGTCAGTCTTGCCTACTCCTAATACCAGGGGTGTATATTTTCAGTGTTTAAAACCATAAAACTTAATTCATATTTCCTAGACCCCCCCTCCCCCCTTTACCACACTCTCCTCCTGGCATGATAAGAGAATTACAAATAAATTGTGGTAGGTTAAAAAGGAATTAGATGAAATGTATAGTTCATGAAATATTTCTATACAACAATTAATCATGTGCAAAATATACACCCCTACCTATTCTTCTGGAATCTTCAGGAAAGGTGTATGCCGGAAAAAATGTCCTCACTTTGTGGACCAACCATACTGTTTTATCACGACGGCAGTCTGGGACAAAGTAGAGGTCTTGGCAGTCTGTATAGAATTGATTTCTTTCGAACTTTCGTTTGTTGGCATTCCTTTTTCCCCTGACAGCCAGCTTTTCATTTATGTACGGTTTCACTGTGTGAAATATCAACAATCTAAATATGTCATTTATGTCATTAATGGCTGTTAAACGGAAAGGTATGTTGCTGGTGAAATCGTTATAGCTTAAGTGTTTGATCAGCAATACACGGAAAGAAAGTTATGTTACATTTTTAAAAATTACATTAAAATTTGTAAAGAGTGGGGGGGGGGGGAGAAGTGACACTTCTTGAAACCAAAACTAAAAGTCAAAGGAACTCAACTAAAAAAAAATAGTATTACCTGTTTGAAACCTCTTTAAGGCCAAAATTATATCCTCGGATGTAAGTTGCAATCACATGATTGGCACTTTCGAAAGCATAACAACTGAACGCCATGGATGGTCCAAATCGGCGGACATGTTCCGGCATATGGTAAAGCATGTGAGTATTGTAACTCAAGCACGATTCGCCGTACATCTCCGCCAATTTTGAGTTCAGGACCATTATCATGGTCTTGAGCTCAGCCACACGTTCAGTTGTTATATGCTCTTCGAGACAGCGCAATATGTGGAATAAAAACTTGCATATCAGACGTTGTTCATCTTTAAGATTTGCCAACTGGAAAAAAAAACATTGTAATAATTTAAGGGAAAACTAGCTCTTTCGCCCCTAGCCTCTAGGGGCTTCGCCCTATATACTTATTGGAAGTCCACCCTCCTCAATAGAAATATATATATAATATAGCACACGTGCGCAAATTTAAAAAGAATGTTATTGCTATACAATATAATGAAACTGAAATAAGCTTTAAATTCTAAAAAGATTATAATATGGTAAAAACCTACCTCTGCATAAAATATCATATGGTAAAAGCCCAGTACTTTGAATTCAGAACTTTTCAAATTGAGGGCTAGCTTCTTCTCTGTCAGGCGCATGATGGACGTACGGGGAACGCGATCAAAATCGCCAACAAGCTTCAATTGATCGTTGATTTCATCTATAATTGGAGTTACTGCAGTTCATGGTAAAATATGGGTGATAAGGAGAAAATTTTCAAAATTTAAGTTCTTTAAACTTTTCAAACTAACACTCTTTTAAGCGGCATAACAAGGCGTACAAATAATGTGTAATAGACATAAATCTAAAAATGCAGAATTTTATCGCAGTGCCGAGAAATGCGCGAAGAAAACACCTATTTTACGCGTCATTTCTTTAGTCAAATGCAGTACATCCCTGTAATTCTCTCCATTTGAACTAAGTCTTCTTCTTCCAATTCTGGATAACTATTACGTCCTTTCTTCAGGTACGTCATCACTTTCTTTACATAGCCCAGGTGCAACGCGTGCATCGGATCACTGGGGGTATCTTGTATTAAATCCAAGCTCGGGTCAAGCTCAGAAAAACTGGTTTTCATGTTCTGATTATTTTCCTCTAACTTGCGGAATTTCTCGTCAGACCTCGGCGTACCCATATTTTGACTGTCACTGGGGTAAAATACATTCATTGATTCGAACAATACCAAGTTCTTTTGACGGAGATAAGTCTGTGAAAAAGCCATCCCTGGAAGGTCACAGTGTGGGCATCCATTTTTTGATCCATGGCCAAGAATGCCGAATACATCGGCTCTCGCAACGGCATCGTGGATGATGGTTCTACATTGAAAGGTATGTCCAGGTAATCCTTCTTGAATTAGTTTGTTGATGAATCGGGTAACATTATCCAGAAAGTTGTAACTGTAGGGACGCCTCCTCGTCTTCTCAAATATGCTGACTGGCAATATAACACTGAAATCCTTGTTGAAGAATAACCTGAAATAATAAAGAAGAATTAATAATAATAGCATTTAATACCTTAGACTTAAAATTGTAGTTACTGATTTATAAAACGTAAAGGCTGGTAAAATTTTACCGTAAAAGTGGTAAAAACTAGGTTTACTTATGGTATTAATTAAGTCCTGGTATACAGTAAGACAGATTTTTATATATGTATGCAATAGAAAAAAGTATCAATTGTAAACTTAGTTTTCTTTCTTATTTCTTTATTGAATGGTTTCCTAAACTTTTGCTTTAAAAATCTGGGCTGTCAATTGATGTAAAACAAATATTTTGATATCCTTTGAAATATAGGGTGCCAATCCTAAAAAATATTTTTTCGAGGGTCATGCTGTATATGAAAAGAACTTTATCCCAACCCAACCCTTTCAAATCCACAATATATTAATTACTTACCTAATCCAGACAGTATAATAGGAGATATGAGATCCCTGAGCTGCTTTCACTCCGTCGCCCGAGATGTCAAAAGTTATATGATCATCAACGGCCTGTTGTCCATTCAACCGTTTAAAGTCTGTGATGGCGTCTTGGAGGATCTCATAGGTAGGGAATCTGGAAAAAGAAATATATTTTTAACTAATAATAGCTTATAATATTGTTCTCAAGTTGTCGCAGGAAGCAATATACCAAAGAATGATCAAACTGATAATTAGAACACTTGAAAGTTTGTTGTTAAAAAAGGAGAAAAATCGACATGTTTAAAATGGACGTACGGAAATTCTGGTAATGATTATAGAAATGCTACGCTTTCTAAATCGTATATAAACATACCTGCACTCAATCAGTGAACCAGGAGCATTTGTAGGATTATATTTGTTTTCTTTGATTTCAACTTTGTATTTGGGTTTGAATAATGTATTATATGACGGAAATTTGAAAATACACGAGCGTTTCAGAATTGCCAGGATGATTCTAACTTTGTTGTGAGAGATGGGGTTGTCTAGAACACAAACGCTTCTGAAATCATTAACAATTTCTTTCTCAAGTTCTGTAAGATGTTTGAAGGGATCCCCGTCATGATCGCCATCAGGTTCGCCATCAGGTTCGTCATCAGGGTCATCGTCATCATCTGGGTCAAAATCATCTTCAGGTATATCAAACAATTCGACGTGTTCCCAGTCCTCGGCATCTTGAATGCTGTCATTGTCTGCATCATTATTATCGTTGGTATTATTGTTGTTAATATTGTCTACAACAATATTAATGTAGTTTGTTTCTTCAGGATTGTTATTTAATCGCTCCAAAACTTGGTTTGCGTAGCATTGATAACATATACTTTCGGTTTCCTTTGTGAAGTTGGTATTGCAGCCTGTACAAACTTTACCTAAAAAAATACGATGTTAAACATGGTGTTTTATAGTTATAAACCTTCCCGGGACCTATGTGAAGGTACCCTGTAAAGGAGAACCCAATCGGTTCAGCGGTTAGCAAGATCCTTTTGAACAGACACACAGACATCCTGTTACTTTAGTATAAGGATAATGCCGTAAAGAAAAACTAGTCAAATTAGAAAGTTAAAAAATTAAAAATTCCAGAAAAAGTAGATAAATGTAGAGAGTGGGTGAAGGTGGGTTAGGTTAAGGGATCCCATGTAGAATATACACCCCTGGAACAAGGATATCTTGAGACAAACTTAACTAACGTTTGATCAAACCAATTGTTTGAAATTTAGATTGAAAGGAAAATAAAAAACAAAAATTGGGAGACAATGTTTGTGGGAATTTGGACAAACAAACAACAAACAGACAGACCGACATCGTTCTACTTTATATTACAGATATTGTAGGTTACCTTTTGACGATGCAGTTTCGTTCTCATATTCCACATCCATCAAATCCTCCTGCTGTTCTTCTTCTAGTAATGGCTGACTGTCTTCACTTTGTGGAGGTTTCTTGCGCCATTTTCTGTTTCTCGTTGCATTACAGAAGAGTTTTCTTATGGACCTCAGTTTATGCTGCAACTGGAAAAAGATTACATAATTAGTGAATTACTTATTTAAAATAATATAGGGGAGTTGTTATGGATCGTTATTTGGGCAAGCTACACGTGTCAATTGATTACAGTACATATGACTATACTGGTGTAAGAGCAAGCATGTTTATAGTGCGCTGACTGCAAGTGAAAAATAGAAATTAAAGTCGAGCATAGATTATACTTTAAGTACAGTAATGAAAAGTAAGGTCTCATCTTAAATATGTAGAAATAATTAGTTGTAAAAAGTCACCTGTACATTTTTCGTCTTATCTCCACTTCTTATACGCTTCAGTAGAGCTTTAGAGAGTGTACCAATCAAATTGTCTCCCATTGCAATAACGTCTAACAGGGGTGTATAGGTAACTCCTGAAATAAGAAGTATATGTTATAATCAGGGATGTATATTCTGCATGGGATCCCCTGCTCAGGGGGGGGGGGGGGTGGAAATAAAAAATAAGTGGTTGGAGGAAAAAAAAATGTAAAAATTAAGAAAACTGAAAACATTTTTTCCATTTCCCCCCCCCCCCTCCTTGGTGAAAAAAAACTAAAGAAATGTGTGGTAGGAGGGATAAAATAAATGAAGTATAGAGTTCTTTAAATATTTTTCTATTTCCCCCCCTACTTTTTCAGAAAAATCTAGGGGGGAAAAAAAATAAAAAAATTTGTAGCAGGGGAAAAAAAATAAATCTTGTGCAGAATATACACCCCTGGTTATAATAATAAGGTTATTACTTGTTTACATATAACGAAAGAAGGAGAAAGTAAAAAAGGGGGGGGGGGGGGAGTGACACTTTTTGAAACCAAAATTAAATGTCAAAGGAACTCACAAAATAAAGAGTTAGAGTTACAAACAAGAAAATACCCTTATTTATTCTTTGATTGTCTATAAAATTAATTAAACTTACCTATCAAAATTGTGATCCAATTATACATACGTCATCCAGCGTTGGTCTGACATTTTTTTACTTTGAAAAAAATAACTATATACAATATATACATAAAATTTTGTTTGTTCCAGTCCTGACCTGGATAATACCTATATAAATTTCCTGCCTTCCCTGAAAAGCCGACGAACGCATATATAATCGAGCCCCACTGGTCGTGACTTTTGCAGAATTCTGCAGTTGCATGGAGTTTTATTATAACAACAATGTTGAACCCAGAAAATTTGTTAATTTGCTATAAAATAAATAATAATAAATAATAAAAAACAACATAACAAAAATATCAAAAAACAAAAACAAAAAATAAAACATATCAATTAAGATCTCCTAGAGAGCTATAGCCAGAAGCTTAAAAAACTGTACACGTGCATACGTAATCGTCGGCTTTAGGGGTAAATAATGTTTATTAATGTTTATATGCAGGAAATTATATATCTGCACGACCAGTGGGGCTCGATCACTGTCACCATGGGTACTTAATTATAAAATATATGGGCGCTGCAATCAAAGAGAGGTTAACGTAAATGTTCTGAAAGAACAAATTGATGTTATCCTCTTAGGAAATACCCCCCCCCCCTAGAAAAACGGCCCCTGGCCTCTACCTAGCCGTATAACTTAACCTAGCCTAACCTAACCCAGCAATTTAGTTTGGGGGGGGGGGGGGGGATGGGGAGTTAAATAATACAAACAAAATTTTCTAAGAGGATAACGCCACAAATTACAATTAAAATTCGCTTTCAGCATGGATATCCGGAGGCTGGATGAAATCGCCGGCGGCGAGCTCGGCTTCTCCTAGCTTCTCCTTTCTCTTCCCTGAAAGGAAAGAACATTGAATTAAAAATGAGAAAACTAAAGCGTTTTTTAATGAAGAAACTCAAAGAATTCTGAAACATTTTTTGGTTAAAAACAATTTTTTCCCCTGCTACAAAAGACAACTAGCCATGAACAAGAGCATGTGATTTGAAGCAACTTCCATCATTGATCCACTTATTTCTTTTTTCCCCCTCCCCTCCCCCCCCCCCCCGGAGCAGAATATACACCCCTGCAATAATTTCGTAGTTTTTACCTTGTTACTCTGGGTTTTATTTAGAAAAAAGGGCTGACGTTGGTGAGGAAAGGTGCACAGTCGGCTTCATGGTCAATGACACGTCTCTCGGTATCATCCAGGCGGGGTCTCTCGTTCTCGTAGAGATTCTCGGGCATAGGTTCAATCTTCTTTAAGTGTGTCTCTACCCAACCGTGATGGTATAAGAGTTTTACTATTTCAACAGCGTCATCAATGCCACATGATTCTTCTTGAACTCGAATATTTAGCTTGGAGAAGAGTCTCAACATCCTAACCATGAGGGCGTCCCATCTGTCATGCAGCTCGTGGTATTGGTATGGATCCATCCTAATTTGAGGAATGATTATTTTGTTTGTCTTGTTTATTTTTGGGAGGGGTGTGATTAATGTTTTTTAACTTTCCGGTATTTTATTTGTCCTTAAACAAGGGGGGGGGGGGAGAAGGCCTGGAGCTCCGGAACCTGGAGGCCTATCCAAAAAATATTAAAACTTGGGAAAATTCATCATATAAGAATGATTTTATCCCTAATAACCTATACTCTCAGTCCAAAGATAAAGCCTATACTCCCTGTTTACGCAAATGTGTCAAAACTTCCCCCCCCCCCCCCCTATTTATTTAGAACAAATTTTGTAGCAGGAGAAAAAAAATAAATCTTATACAGCTAATATACACCCATACCTGTTATTATGATGTACGCGTACCCAGGTGATTAACTTGAATAGCCTGTTATTCAGAACTATCTGAAAAGGTAGAATATTTAAGAAATAAAAAATTACAAAATAAAAATAGCTCGTATTCATTCGAATCCGGTGGATAGGAACAGGTGTTCTCATTCATACGCCAAAAAACTAGGTAACTAGCATATCGTATTATATGCATGGTTTTCTACGAATATAAAAATCTAAAAGCATAAGATTAAAAACAGTTATTTTTAGCCAGTGCCTCCGGCACCTCTGGGCCAAAAAAGTAGTTTCATTCTTATAATTGTACTCCTATATTTGCGACAATCCGTTTATACTACGGTGCAAGACATATATTTATTAATTTTACATTTAAAAAAGTCCTGTATATTACGTAAGCTAAAAAGAGTCCCAAAAATGGGAGAAAAAACGAATACGAAGAATATTTTAGAAAGAATTTTCAATAATTAATGATAAAATTTGAATTATAAAACAGAATGATACATATTAACGTCTTAATTCACTGTAATTTCACTAAAAATGATTACTAAAATACAAAAATGCACCGTAGTCATATAGTCCAGTTGAATTATTGCGCCGATGGAAAGTTACGGTTGCCAACATACAGATTGAATAGGTGGCAAAACACTTTGCAAGACAGTTATATTTTTAATCGTAAAATTGCAACGAATAATAACATTTCATGAATTATATAAGTTATGCAGTTTTAATTAATTAACCGGTAAAATATTAAAATGATATTATATACATAAGGTGTTTTTTAAAGTTTGGCAACTTTGTCCAGCACGTTGATTTTATCATCTGAAAACAGGGTTACGAAAGTTAAATAAATGTAAATTTTTTTTAATGTGAATGTAATATATTTTTGGCAATGACTTAAATGAAATATCATCGATAAAATATAAAAAAATATATTGCAATGGATATAAAAGAAATATTTTTCAATATAAAGTTGTATACCTGTACAGAGCATGTGCATGAATGCCGCTATACCGATTGAAAACTATTGTAAACAATGAGTGTTATAGTTCAAGTCTCTTAGAGAAAATACGTGTTATATCCAAGTATGATTGACAGGAGATGGTCCATGTCACAAGATTTATATGAATGTCAGTTAAGAACTCCTAGAGAGCTATATATTCAGAAGTTTAAAAAAGTACTTGTCTACCAGTCTTGGCTGTTAGTGTTGATATATGGACCCTGCAATCAAAGAGATGATAGTCAGATGTTTAAAAAAGTACGTGTCCACCTTCAGTCTTGGCTGTTAGTATATGGACCCTGCAATCAAAGAGTGGTTTGCGTAAAAGTAAGTGTTTAAATAATTTTAATATAAAAACATTAATAATATAGGACCTTGAGCGTACGGTTTTAGGCTGCCTTCGATTAACGGTTTAAGTTTTACTAGCGGCTATGCCCCTTAGAAGCCTCTAGGGGCACTTAAAGTAGGAAGAGAAAAGTCGAGGCCTCATCCTATTTTTAATTTGAGTTTCAGCTATAGATTAAAATAAATAAAAAGCTTCGTTGTAAAAGAGAACAATATTAATATATATAATAGGATAATTGTTTTAAGCCTTTTTTAAACCTTTTTGATTTGATCTAAGAAACACTTTTTATCCTATTCTTAATATTAAATAATCCGGGTTTAATATATATGAATGTAAGAAATATTAATAAATTATATTTAAATTGAATATTGTTTTTCAGGTTCAGCAACACTGATTCATCAGAAATAACTATTTGGGCGCTGCAATTAAAGAAGGGCTCACTTAGTAGTAAGTTTTAAATAATGTAATAAAAAAATCAATATAATTTAGGACCTTACGCATGGTTTTAAGCTACTTCGATAAACTGTTTGTTTTATAATTTTTTAAACCTTTTTGATATATGATATAAGAACGACTTTTTATCCTATTCTTAATATTTAAAGTATTCTACTATTAATATATATAAATAATAATAGAAATATTAACAAATTATATTTCAATTAATATTGTTTTTCAGACTTAACCAGGAATCAGATTCGTGAGAAAATATATGGGCGCTGCAATTAGTGAATGGTTTACATAGAAGTAAGTGTTAAAATAATTTTAATAAGAACATGGATATTTTAGGCCATGTTATTAAGACTATCCTTTAACGAAACCTTTTTAATTCAACCTTGCTACGAAGCCTTGTGTGATACCGGTAGAGTGTTTGAGTTCTTAGGGAACCACACTAATTACATAATATTATCTTGAGTTAGACAGGTTTTATAAGCTGTAAACAGACTAATACAATTAGATATGTCATTATCTTTAAATTATTTATTATAATTTATATAATAGCACCTTTGAAATAAGCTCATATTATATCCAACCTATATTCGCCCTTTAAGGTTTATGATTGTTTTAAGCGTAACGAAGTTTTATACCCTTAATAGAAAGATATTATAAGATGTGTTTTATGTAAAATAATATTAAAAATATATATAAATTATATTTCAATTAATATTCTTTTTCAGGTTTAGCTTCGCACACAGCTGGGTGTATTCTCTGATTATAAGCTGACCGCAATTCGACCGTGGAACATTTCTTAAGCACCAACATGAAGCTGTTGCCATCAGAAATTCATCCGTTAAAAGTAAGTGTTTAATTATTTGTAATAAAAGATAGTTGGAATAATCCTACACGCAACTACGGCAACACCTCGGCCCCAAAAGGTAGTTTCCATGTATACAAGCATAACAAATATGAAGTTAATATACACAGACACACATCGAACTACCTTTATGAAACTGTATACTAAATTATATTAACAATTAAGCTATTATTAAATTTATTAGATAGATATTAAACTGGTTAGACAAAAGTTAATACATAAAAATAATGTACTAGATAGGTAGCTATTTAAAATTAGATTTTACTACTTTATATTATTGAAACAGTACATTCAGGATATTATTAAAATCTAAACAGCATTACATTCATCCTCGTGCATGTTTACTTCGTGAAGAACAGCTGCCAGTTCGGCAGCCTGGGCAGCGGCGGGCAGCAGAGGGGAAGGACGGCAGCGATTAAGATGTGTAGTAATCCATCCATGTTGATATAACCTCTTACAAACCTCCCTCTGGATCTCGACATTGTCAGTTCTGGCTCTAATCTCTAGACTCTCTCTTAGTACTAACATACGACTATTTAATTCATACCATAACTCCAAATTCCCGTTATAAGACATTCTTAGTTTCTCTCAGTCTGGTTATGTATTGATAACTGAATTAAACTTTCTCTAATAAGCAGGCACATACACAAGCTGTATCTACTTTCTCCATGAAATTTTCCCAAAACCGTTAACTTTCCTTTTTGTAAGGCCTTTTTGATTTGTTAATCCTTTAATTGCTTAATTTAAAAATGAATATTCTTTTTCAGGATTTTGGAGTTGAACCAGTTTTGAAGTACGTGGAGCTTTGCAGTTCCATGGAGAACAACGAGAGTTCCATCTCAACATGTAACAGTCACAGATTATACAAAAAATTTCATTATTTATTATAACGACAATGTTGAACCGAGAAAATATGTTAAAATATGTTAGTCAGTTAAAATTAACAAATAATTTACAGAACGATACTAATAAGTTTTATTATGACGATCAATGTTGAACAGAGAATATTCTGTTAGTCAGTTAAAATTAACTTAAATAAAGCGTATTGATTACAATCAGTGTTTATTATGACGACAATGTTGACACCTAACATTCCACAGCTAAAATTCTAAAAAATATTAACTTTAACATATAAAGCGTATTGATTACAATCCGCCCAATCGGTGTTTATTAATTAAGTTCTACTCGAGAGCTCCAAACATTCCACAAGCTAAAATTCTAAAAAATGTTATTTACAGAAACGATACTAGTAAGTTTTGTAGTTTCAGTATTGACCTGGATAATATCTATATGACCTGTTATGTTATAATATGAAATAAATTCTAAATAAAATCATTATCATCATTATATTTTATTTGCGATTTTTATCATTAAGTAGAAGGATGTTTGTTTGGAAAAATCTGGACTTAGCCTAAAAATTTACCTAAAAATATTGACAAGAATTTAATTAACAAGTAAGAATGGAAAAACCTACCTTAAATACTGGAGATCTTGAGGCAAGTATAAACTTGTGCACTTTTAATTTGGAGGTACTAGTTTCTATCAAACAATCAGTAAACTCTGGATCCTCAAAACAATTCTCCAGGTCACCAGAGAGACAGGATACTGCACTTTCAGGTCCAGGTTTTATAACTTCCAGCCAAATAGTCAGAGTACCTCCAGGTAGGAGACTTGCCTGATTGTTCTTCAGTACATTAATCTCCATAAAAGCAGCATTACAATTTACCTCTCCAGGTGGCACTGTTATCAATCGACATTTAGGCATCAGTAGTAGACTGTTGTTATCTTGGATGCCAATCTTTTGTAGTTTCAGTATTGACCTGGATAATATCTATATGACCTGTTATGTTATAATATGAAATAAATTCTAAATAAAATCATTATCATCATATTTTATTAATTTCATATTCCATATAACGAAAGCAAATAGTGCTGAGTAAAAGGATGCTTTGTTTGGAAAGTATTAGGTCTGAATATTTCCTCATTATATTTTATTTGCGATGTTTATCATTAAGTAGAAGGATGTTTGTTTGGAAAAATCTGGACTTAGCCAAAAAATTTACCTTGTCAATTTTTACCAAAAAGTTGGTCAAATTTTACCAAGTTTTTTTTTTTGGCAGAGTCCAAAAATCTGGACTTAGCCTAAAAATTTACCTTGTCAATTTTTACCAAAAAGTTGGTCAAATTTTACCAAGTTTTTTTTTTTGGCAAAGTCCAAAAATTTGGACTTAGCCTAAAAATTTACCTTGTCAATTTTTACCAAAAAGTTGGTCAAATTTTACCAAGTTTTTTTTTTTGGCAAAGTCCAAAAATTTGGACTTAGCCTAAAAATTTACCTTGTCAATTTTTACCAAAAAGTTGGTCAAATTTTACCAAGTTTTTTTTTTTGGCAAAGTCCAAAAATTTGGACTTAGCCTAAAAATTTACCTTGTCAATTTTTACCAAAAAGTTGGTCAAATTTTACCAAGTTTTTTTTTTTGGCAAAGTCCAAAAATTTGGACTTAGCCTAAAAAAATACCTTGTCAAATTTTACCAACTTTTTGGTAAAAATTGACCAAATTGTGTTTTTTTGTCTAAGTCCGAAAATTCGGACTTAACCTGAAAAATAGAGTTGTAAAATTGACCACATTTTTGGTAAAACTTCCAAAAGTGGTAAAATTGAAAAAAAAAAAAAAAATTTAAATTTAGGCTTCATTGTATAAAAGTCATTATTTTAAAGTACTACAACTGATTATGAAGAGCTGTTTTTTATTTAAAACACAAAAAACGGGTTTTTTTGTTTCGTCAAATTTTACAAAAAAAATGGTAAAATTTGACTAATTTTTTGGCTAAAATTTTTGCTGGTAAAATTTACCACGAAACTGGTATATTATACCAGGTTGACCAGCTTTACCACTTTTCTGGTAAAACGAGTTTTTTTTCTGGTATTTCGTAGAACCTGGGTACTGCAGTTCATGGTCAAATATTGCTGGTAAGCAATATTTCCAAAAATCTATGAATTTTAAAGGCTGCTAGCTGCCAAACAGCTGAACGTACAGCTCATGCCCGAACACTGTTTTAAGCGGCTTAAGAAGGCCTACAAATAATCTTGAATAGCCATAAACAATAATGCATAATTATCTCGCAGTGCAGAGAAATGCGCGAAAAAGACCTATTTTACGCGTTTTTTCTTCAGCGAAGCTTCCCTTGTGCATAATTGGATCTTGGCTATTCCAGATTATTTGTAGGCCTTCTTATGCCGCTTAAAATCCCTGGCTTAAAATGGTGTGCGGGTATGATCTGTACGTTCAGCCGTTTGGCAGCTAGCAGCCTTTAAAATTCATAGATTATTGGAAATATTGCTTACCAGCAATATTTTACCGTGAACTGCAGTAGATCCAAATATTGAAATGGCCGAATTCTGTAATATTTCTTGGGGTAGCCTAGAATTAGAGTTCCTTAAGTCTTACATATTTTATCTATGTAAGGCTAAGGAAACCCTAACTTCTAGGTAAGAACATACATTTATGGAACTTTCAGATGCAAAAAAATGTCGGGGAGGGGGGGGGGTTGAAGTTTTAGGCAATCCAGATGTCTATTAGATATCTCTTTATTAACAAATTCAACATTATTAAGCTTTGTTTTTTTTTTTAACTTTAAAGGTTTCCTATTAATATGAGAGTTTGTATGATCTTTGTGAAGATTCATCCTTGTTTTATTAAAAGTTTCAATAGAACTAGTTAACTATAGAATGTAATCATGTAAAAATAAAATTTCAAGAGCTAAATTTTAAAACGATCGGCAGTCGTCATTTGGGATGTATCTGCGGGTTATTTGAAAATCTGCCCTCGAACAATTTAAAACTAATATTGTGGAATAAGAGGTCTAGATGATTACGAGGTCTTAAAGAATATACATAATACATACAGACATACTATTACTTTGAAGCATATGATATTATAGTTCTTTAATCCGCCCAATATGACCATATTAGAAAAGCGTTTGTATGGATTCCTATTGAATATATTTAATAATTTATACTTGAACGAAAAGTAAAAATTCATCCTTCAATTTAAATATTTAAAAATGGCATAACATAAAATCATGAAGATTTTTAAATTCATAAATATTAATGAATGAACAAACTATCAGAATATCATTAAAATTCTATAATTTACTGGGTTTTGAAAAGGACATCACAGTAAAGCTTCTTTTATTTATTTAGGGAAGGTTAGATCTACCATTCCAAGAGAATTTTATCTATCAAAAAAAATTCTTACCATTTTCCACTGTACCTATTCAAAACTAGAATCAAATTTTTGAGTGCCCATTTGAGAAAGTCTATTCTAAATAATGGTCTAAAATATATTATCTGTAATACAAAGTAGAACGATGTCTGTCTGTCTATTTGTAATAAAGGATCTAGCTAACCGCTTAATCGATTGGGTTCTCCTTAACAGGCTAGCTTTTCATAGGTCCCGGGAAGGTTTGTAACTATTTTGGGGTAGGGTACCACCACCAAAAAAAATTTCATTTATTTTTTTCAACTAGAAATAAAAAATGAGGGGGCGTCAGCTACTCCCCAATTTTTTTTTCTTAATTCTTTAAAAAGAAGAATGGTTATCAAATTCAACTCCCCCCTCCACAAGTGCCCCTAGAGGCCTCTAGGGGGCATAACCGCTAGTTAAAATAAAAATATTATCTTAAAAAAAACATCGGATCATATTTGGCAATAACCTTAACCCTAGACGAGGAAGCTTCCCTGTAATAAACACCCAAATTGAATCGGCACTTGAGGTGGTAGGTGAAGGAAATAATTCTTTTTTTTGGGAGGGTTAATCTTTCTAGGAGCGATTCCTCTTGGCAGGTTGGTTATTGGTCATACCCTCCCACAAAAATTTATAAACCTTCCCAGGATCTAAGAAGCTACATTGTAAAGGAGAACCATATCAGTTCAGCGGTTAGCAAGATTCTTTGGTACACATCGATACACAGACATCCTTTTACTTTTATAGAAGTATATTTTTATTTAAAGTTTAAGAGTATTTTTGCATTAGATCCTAAAATAAAGCAAGTGAATAGCCAATCAAAAGTAAAAAGGTGAGACCTTACTAAGTTCGTAGAGAGGGGAGTTCCCAAAATAAACTCAAATAACAATGGATTTTTATTACTTAGATCGTGATTTTCATGTTCTATAATAAAGTAAACTCTGTAGTGGGCTAAAATTAGGATCTCCCACATCCCCTACCTTCCCACCAGATAAATTACCCGACCAATAAATGCGCGGGGAAATTGTAGCCTGACTTAACGACAATTTTTCTCCTGTCATAATATCCACGTATAAACTACACCCATTCAATATAAACCATCCTCCTATTCTTAAAAATATGTGCAAAATTAAACTAAGGAAATGAAAACAAAAATTTGTTCAAAATTTTGTATTGGTTGTTACAGTTACAAAACACAGATTTAATTTTACAATTCTTTGCAGCAATAGAACAAGAATTTGTCCAGCATGGTTTCCAAACCGATTAATATCTGCTGGGTTTAAACCGGTTCTTGGCCATACTGAAAACTCATGTATAACATCGTATTACAGACAATTTTCCACCAATATTAAAATAAAAATCATAAGATTAATAACAGTTTTGTTAGCCTAGGCCTTCGACCCATTTGGGACTAACAAAACTGGTTTTAATCATATAATGTTTTATTTTGTATCCGCGGAAAGTTGTCTATAATACGATGCGATAAATAACTATTACAATTCTTTCTTGTTAAAGCAATAGAATTAGATTTTTTAAACAAAAAAAGCCTATAGGTTTTCCACCAGTTAGTATCAATGACTAATAAATTTAGATTTTCGGAAACTTTCAAGAAAAAATCTTTTACAATTTCTTTTCATAAAAAATACCAATCCTATAACTTTAACAATATTCTGTTAATGACAAGCTTACAACATAGTTAAAGATCACAATAATAATAATTTTCATGACTAAATAAGTTCTAAAAGTTCAAATAACCGGGTAAATTTTTCTTTTAAATGACTTTTCTTTATTAAGCATTATTTTCTTACATAGGTGTTAGAGGACCTCGGGATTCAGTCGTTTTTTGAGTACAAAAATCTGACAGTACAAGTAAAATACAAAAACTAATGTCCTCCAAGAAAAAGAAATATGTTACTCATATTTAATTTAATTTAAGGAGATAATATTATTTTTTTTTACGGTAAGTTGCTGTACTAAAACCTGACCCAATCCTGAAATCCTCTAATTGGGTAAATATACATATTATTATGAAGTGATTAATTGTAGACACTGAATTAGACAATGGTCGTTATCGTACTTGTTTTAAAATAAGCAAGGACAATATTGTCCATAAGTAGCTAAGCAACAATATTTTAAAAGAAATAGAACAGTAAACTATAACACAGTAATTCAGTGTATACAATTAATCATAATGTAATGTGTTTAAACTTTTGTTCTGAATGTAAAAACTTTTTTGATGTTCTGAATGTGTTGGATAATATTATGACCATGAGTGACATACGAAAGACAATAATAAGACAGGGGGCCAATGTGGGTGAAAATGGTAATATAATCCCTTTTAAAAAGTAAAAATTGTTTCATTTGCAGTGGTGTATATTCTGCAGAAGATTCATTTTTCCCCAGCTGCTAAATTATTTATTTTTTCCCCTCCTGTTTTTTTCCAGCAAGGAAGGGGGAAAATAGAAAAATATTTACAGAACTCTTAATTGGGAAAAAAAATGGGAAAAAATGTTTAAAGTTCTTTTAAATTTTACATTTTCAACCCCCCCTCCCTTTAGTAGGGTCAATTTTGCAGAATATACACCCCTGTGAATCATTGGGCAAGATAATTCTTATGTATTAAAAGAGATTTAAAAGTAAGCTGATTTTATGACTTTGATTACATAACAAATTTTAAAAAAAAAATTTTTAAACTGAAACTGTTGAAATTGTCCCCTGAAATTAACTTTAATGCATGGTTAGAAAATTTTAGATTCAGTACATCAAAAAAATGAAAGCACAAATGGCAACTTAAAATTTAACGGATAAAATCGAACGAGCTGTTTGTTTGTTTTTTTTATTAGTTTTAAATTAATTGAATAAAATAAAAACTGGGATTTTCAAAAATTTTTACTTTTAAGCTTTAAAGAATCTTAGCGAAGTAAATTAAAATTGACTCTTATCATGGCTGTTTTATTACTTAAAAGAGAATAGTAGCTTTCACAAAATTCTGTAAAGTTGTAAGATTCCAGTCTAATGTGCTTATTAGGTCAAACTGTTTTAATGTGTGTTTAATTATACTACGCGTTTGGTCAACATTAAGAACAGTTAGACTTTAAAAGCGCAGTTGACTGAAAGCCTCCTCACTATTTTACGGAATATTGCGAAATCTTCTATTCCCTTTTAAGATAGTGAAAGAAAATTTTGAATAAATTCTGAAGTAACTACTCTACTTTGAAGTACAAAGCTACTAGACTACATTAAACAGTTGTTGGTGTAATAAAATTAAGTAATTCTTTTCTTTAAGAAAAGGCATGATAGTTAATTTAGGAACTTAGATATAAGAATTTCTTCTGAGATATTGCATTGACTTTTAACTGACAAATGGAGTTTGTTAAAGTTGTTTGTGGCTTTAACAGCTGATTGATCTGAAATATTCCATTACCTGAATAGTTTGGTAAGTGTCTTTCTTCCGAGGATATAAGACTGTAAATTATAATTGTACCCAAAATTCTTTAAACATGATCATTGGGTGTTCAATCTTGATTATTTAGTTTGAACTATCAATGTCCAAATTTTTAAATAACCTTAATCCACAGAAGGGGTAGTAATGTTTATCATCAATGGAAATGGGAGTGAGTTTATCTATCATGCCTTATACAATAATAAATTACTAATACCAGGAACATAAGGTATACCAAACAAGCGAAATACTAAGTAAAATCTTTGGGGATGAAAACACACCTAAAATTAATCATTTGTCAGTTTTTATTGTAAGGGAAAATGCAGTTAGAGAATTTTTATCTAAAACTCGTTTCATGTTATTTTTCCTCTTTTCCCGATAATATTCCTAATTATTTAGCTTTGTGGATATACCCTATTCCTTGGCTACTGATACGTATGACAATAATTATGATTATAGTACATAATAAAGTATAAACTATGCAAGTTTTTTTTCTGACATAAATATTTCTTCATTGCAAATTATATGTGGCTAGGGTTGTAAGGGATAAGTAAACTTGAAAAGAGGACTACCAATTCATGAACTAGATGTGAAAAGTTTTTGAAGCTCTGTATAGTGCCTATATAAAATGACGCCATACAATACAAATAACCTATGATAGGCTAATACATAGACTAAATTATCAATGAAAGGCAAGTATACATTTTTATTCACCAATCGCAAGCCAGTATGACGTCATTTTTTATAGACACTACAAAAAAGCTTCAAAGTTTTACAATCTAACGCAATTCTTGTCTGAACATGGCCTTTTCCTTTCGCATTAATTTAAAATCTCTGAAATACTCCAAGCCACCTTTTCAGATGGCCAAACTATTAAGCTCCCTTCATGAAAAGTCCCCTTTCAGATTTATTTACTTATCCCTACATCGCTGAATGCGAATTAAATCTTAAAATAAACTAGAGTACGTAATACAAAACTGTAAGAATAAATAAAGACTTACTTTATTATCATTAAAAGGGATTAGATATCATGAAAAAGAGGGGAGGGTCATTTCTCACAAAGCTGGCAGATATTTAACCAAGTTATCACATGAGACAGGAGTTGGAAAAATATCCTTAAGCAATGAAATCAAGTATTTGTAACATTTAGATTAACGATGATGCAATATGTTGAAAGGATTGGGTGGTGTACAATCGTCTCTTTGATTTAAATACAAATCATGGCAAATAAAGTGAGAAATGTTTCCATACCGTTTATTTCTGATTCATAATCCACTTATTTATGATTTAATTAAGTCTTAGATAACAAAATTTATCAATGGTCAAAATTTTTTGAAATAACATTTTAGCATAGGCGAAACAAACCTTTCGTAAATATTGTAGGGTAATATTTTTCCTATTAATTGATTGATTGATTTGCCGCGCATAATTTTGAATAACTTCTATATTTAATACACAGCTTAATAATAACATATATCATCATTCATCAATGCGTTCTATTACACGTCAACAAACAAATGTCGTCCTTGTTATTTTTGTTTGGCATTTTTGGCGCCTTTTTATTTATCAGCTCAGCTGATCTTTATGTTATTGATTGATTTGTTTTGTGATGATTTTTCTTTACTATTCTCTGGTTTTATTTTCAGTTTGAATCATAGGCAACTATAAAAAAATGGATTCATGTTAAAATAATACAGACACATCTACGTAAAACAAGATTAAATTAAATGAAAACTTATGCCTTTTGAAGATGAGATTTTACCTTCGTGTAAAGACACTTAAACCACAAAAAAAACATGGGTGAAATTAATATAAATTATCAAACTCTTTGTAGACAACTGCTTAAAACCATAGAAATTCCAATCAAATCTTTTTTGGATTGGCAATAAGGTAAAAACTAGGTATATTTTGCCTCTAACTTTTCTATCAGTCAAAAAAAATCATTTCTACCCCAGATATGTAAATCTCAAAATTACCTAGAAGGGCTGCGTCCACAGGTTCCATGCAGGAGGGACAAGTGAAAGACCTTAAAATAAGGAAAAAATAAATTTCTTTTTGATGCATTCAATTAGGCAAAATCACTTAAATCGAAGAGTTGAACATGCGGGGGAGTTTTAACTTGTATGATTATCCCAGCCGTTGCTCAAAAAAACCTTATAACCCTGCGTGGCCAATTGCCTAACCCTGAGGGGCAATCACCTAACCTAACATAACCTATCAAAACCTACTATGAAAATACTACGAAACGCCCCTTAAGAGGTGTTGTAACGAAAGGGACATTACACCATTTTTTTACTGTCCTATTCGCCTTTATATGACATTTGTCTTAAGAGAGAATTTATTGGGTATCAAAATATCGATGTAAATATAAAATAAAAATGTCGACAAAAGCATGTGTTTACCTCATAAGCCAGTCGTCAATGCAGTCTGTATGGTAGGTATGCATACAGGGCAAATACCTAAAAATATTAATACAATGAGTCTGTATGGTAGGTATGCATACAGGGCAAATACCTAAAAATATTAATACAATGAGTCTGTATGGTAGGTATGCATACAGGGCAAATACCTAAAAATATTAATACAATGAGTCTGTATGGTAGGTATGCATACAGGGCAAATACCTAAAAATATTAATACAATGAGTCTGTATGGTAGGTTTGCATACAGGGCATATACCTAAAAATAATAATACAATGAGTCTGTATGGTAGGTATGCATGGAGGGCAAATACCTAAAAATAGCCCCCCCCCCTATTTTTAAATTTAGTTAAAAAAATGAAATAAAAAAAATTAGGGGGGAGGTAATTTTTTTTAGCGGGCGATTTCTCTTGGGAAAGTGGAGTTACCCTCGCTCAAAATAGTTATAAAGCTTCACAGGACCTGTGAGAAGTTACCCTGTAAAGGAGAACCCGATCTGTTCAGCGGTTAACGAGATCCTACGGTACAGACAAACAAACAAAAATTCTTTTACTTTATTAAAAGGATACAAAAAGAAAGGGGGGGGGGGGTAAAATGTGGTGACTCGTGCCACGACATACCGCCAATTTTATTTTGGATGCTACTCCCTTAGTTTTAAAGATAATTGGGTAAAATCTTTTGGGCTGGGTCATAAAATTAGGACCCTTGCCTACAAAAAAAGAAAAAAATCATAGCTGTGGAAAACTTAGAATACGATGCTATAAATAATTCTTATTTACAAATAATCAAAATATTGTATCGTATGTTTATTAATTAATTACGTATTATATTTGTTTATCAAAACAAGTATGATATTAGTATGTATATTAGAATGTAAAAAAAGAACTTCTCTAATTCTGATAGAATTACATTAGTCAGATTTAAAATTAACTTTAAACCTTCCTACTTGTGAAATATTTACCTACCGTACGCGTATATCAGACTATCATTATTGTGGAAACAAATATTACCAAACAAACGTACGAAGTTTCTGGTAATAAAGAGAGGGGTAGGTTTCTGGTAGAATCCGTAAAGGTGTGTGTTTTAAGGCTTAAAAATAGTAGTAGAACGATAATATTCACTAAATATGTGTATTTCTTATTGAAAAGCAGGGACAAGGGAAGGCTATTCTGGCAAACAATGCTTTAGAGCTGATTTCATAGATTTCCAGTTAAAACTAGATGATGAGATTATGCAACTTTTGGCAGAATTTGATGAGAATCTCAAGCATTATTTTATTAGTTTTTGCTCACTTTACTACAAGCCATGCAAAAAGGATAGTCAGAGATTAGTTCCATGTTCAGTTCTGAGATAAACGAGCTAATTAATGCTTTTTACATATTTTATATATTTCATCTAAATCATAGACTACTCGTAAATTATATGTTTAATAGTGAATAAAATTTATTGAAAATCCCAAAGAGTGGATAGCTGTAATATTTTGAAAAATATTTAAGATTGTTTAGATATTTATCTCATCTAAAAATTTTACATAAAAAAAGTTTTTACGACACCTATCAATAAAATTCTGAACTTCATAACTATTCTTTTCCAAATCTTAAATTTTTTAATATATGTTGTGGCTTAATTTGGTATTTCTTGACAACTTCTTGCCTCTAATTGTGAAACAATAAGTGTTAATGTTCGATTTTCCTTCCAATTCAGAGCTTCGCTTTTATGGATGTTGTCATCCTTGTTTTAATAAGTAATGAGCAAAGGATTTTATTTTTGAGCTTTAAAGTAAGATGTTTTTAGTTATTGAATCAATTTGAAACTTTTACTTTAACTTGCTCTGAAGGGTTAATTAGGAAGTGTTTGAAAATGAGCCGAAGTAAAAATTTGTCAAAATATTTTGTAATTCGTCTTTGAACAGTTACAAATTTTATGGGTAAGAAAAATATTTAAAGATTTTATTTTTAGGAAGTATTTAAAAATGTTTTTAATCTCCCTACTGTGTTATTTTTTTAAAATCGGTCTGATAATAACATTAATAATCAGGGTTCGGCAGCCGCGCCTTTGCCTCACTTTTAAACCTGCTTGTGAGCAGAAAAAGAAATTTCAGAAAGAAGGATTGTCTGCTAAAGAGCAGTTTTATACATATTAATATTAATATTATAGTGATAAAATGACGATATCACTGAGGCTTACACGCGGCTTACGCGCGGCTACCGATCCCTGTTAATAATCTACACAATTTTGATGAGGTTTAGTGAATTTAGATTAACTAATTTATACTCTATCATAATCTACTACAAGCCCTTTTTAATAATGGTTGAATCATCAATAATATTACACACTCATAAAGGTTTCGTGATTAGATTGCGTGATTTTAATAGACTTTTTATTCAGACAGACCTTCCCTTGTCCCTGATTGAAAAGGACTATAGACAATTTTTTTTAAGTTAACATAAATTTTTATCGTTCTACCACTGTTTTTAACTTATAACACGTAACCTTTACAGATTCTACCAGAAACCTACCCCTCTCTTTATATTGCCTTTGCTACATAAGTTTTCTATTATGACATTATACCAATTGTCATAAACATCAAATTATATTAACAATACATAACACATACAGTCCCTAGTGTACTACAAACGTACTCAGACAAACAGACCCTAACTATAGAAAAACATTTTAAGAAATTTCGTAATAATGAATATTTTTTAAATAATGTTTACAAATGGAAAATGTTGTTTTTAATAGAACTACTATAAATTAAACAACAACAAGAAGGATGACAGCATCAATAAAAGCGATGCTCTGAAACGGTAGGACAAACGGACTTTGACACTTGCAAAGTGTTATAACTGAATAAGCAGAATATAATAGTATAGTTTAAACAAAATTGCAATTAAATAAAATCTATTGCATAAGTGCTTTAATATATGATACTGTTCAAGGACATACTTAATTTTTAGGGCTTGATTATAGAGATGCTTCACATGACATTGTACCTTGTTGTAATAGGAATCTCTATTCCACAAATCAGATAAATAGGATAAATACACCACAAAAAACTGTTGTTAAAAGAGGTTAAAAATCAACATGTTTTGAATAAACATACGGATTTTCTGGTAGCGAATATAGAGTTGCTACGCTTTCTAAATTGTACCAAGCTTGTGTAGGAATCATCTTGCAAAGTTTGGAATCGATAGGATAATTTTAACATGTCTAAATTAACGAAAAGATCTAACCGTTTCGGACGGATCGACCCAAATTATAGAAAAGCTTCGCCTTTTAAATTTAAATTCTCTGGTCCATTACAAACGCACTTAATATAAAGGCGTACAAACATCACAAGAAATTTCGTAATGAATATTTTCTAGTAAATGTTTACCAATGAGAAATGTTTTTTTAACTAATATAAACTGAACAAAAAATCATAATTAAAGTTCAAACAACAAAAATAATTGAAAATCCTAAGAACTTAAATTATACCTATTGTACTAATAAAATAAGTTGGTAAATAAATTACATAATTAAAAATAAACAAGGATGACAACATCCATAAAAGCGAAGCACTGAAACGGTAGGACAAACGGACATTAACACTTGTATAGTGTCAGAACTGAATAATTATAATATAAATGTATAAGAGTCGAAGCAAAATTGTAAGTAAATTTGTTAAAAAAACTGCTTGATTCCGGATAATGTTTATGGACATACTTACATTTTTAGGACTTGATTATAGAGTAGCTTCGCTTATTACATTATACTTTGTTGTCCCAGGAATCAATATACCAAAAATCAGATCAATCGGATGATTAGATCACATAAAAATTTGTTGATAAAAAGTAAAAAAATTCAACATGTTTAAAATGGACGTACGGACATTTTGGTGATGATTGTACCTAACTGTTAAAGGAATCACCATAAAAAAATTGAAATCGATAGGACAATTCTAACATGCCTAAATTAACGAAAAAAGCTATCCGTTACGGGCGGACGTACGGACGGAACGACCCTAATTATAGAAAAGCTTCGATTTCAAAAATACGATTAATCAGTGAGTTAATTATACTGGTCCACAAAGTTTTATAACCACGATATCTTATTCGTTGGTTTCAACACTTTAACAAATAATTTTAAACTAAAGAATGAGTAAACAGACAATGAAATAATATTATAGAGAAGCGTAGCTGCTAAAATATTTCCTTACCTTATAGCATCACCAATGTTAAACTCGATCATACATATCACACATCTAAGAAAGAAAACATTGAAATATCCAGCTAAGGCGAAATAATGATGTTTTGGGGTAAATAGTTTCCGTAACCCTAGGATGGATAATATAAACCCTACCTGCAATGGTTAAACGAACATATGAAAATTGAGAACACATTTAGAACAAATTACAAAGTTGCTACAAATTGTTCCGTTTAAGAAGAGATGAATTTTTTCTAAAGATCAGTAGGTATGCAATAACACTTACTACCTAATTAAAAGAAAACTGCTACTTTAGTGAAAAAAGTAAAAACCCATTATGAGCTTCAGTAAGGGGGGGGGGTATTGCAACTATCTCGTAATCAATGATTAAATGGCACTTAGAATTCGAATTTCGATCTGAAATTTTGCATGAATAATCCTTGGTAGGTCTATTTTCCCTAAATCGAACAAAAAGTTGGAGAAGTAACGGCTAACGGCTCAGCCGTTTTGCCATTTTTTTGATATCTAAAATGCAAATTAGTCACGAAACCTATCTCCACATAATACATTTTGTTGGTACTAGAAATATAAAAATGGTTATTGCTATCATTTAACATGAATAAAACCAAAAATATGTTTTAAAAAGTTGGTTCCTACGTAATTATTGATGAATTTGCTCTGAAAATAGGCAAAAAAACGGCTAAACAGCTGAGTCGCCAGCCGTTACTTTTCCAACTTTTTGTTCGATTTATGGAAAATAGACCTACCGAGGATTACTCATGAAAAATTTCAGATCAAAATTCGAATTCTAAGTGCCATTTAATCATGGATTACGAGATGGTTGCATTAACCCCCCCCCCCTTTTTAACATCCACAAAATTATAAAATTTAACAGACTCGCTTACAGACATCCTACTTTTTGAAACTAAAATCTTACTCTCTATTTTTCTTGCAGCCATCAAATGATCCAGTTGGAAGATGCTGAATTAATCCTATTCTCTGAGCTATCTTCACCTAAAGAAAAATAATTTTGTCTCAGGTTGGCATGTATGTCAACTTATAGCAGAATAGTTGAAATATGACAAAACAAAATTACCTTCTTCCATATATTATATTATCTTTTTAAAAATCAAACAAGCGGGAGATTTTGTTGTCTAATATTGCTGAAATCTATTCAATCCTCCCCCCCCCCCCCTTGCTATTAAAAAGTATAATAATTAGGTGATAAGAAGACAATGGACGGTAAATAAATGCCAATTAGTGCACTAGAAAAGACACTTAATGAAAAAATTTAGAAAATCTATTTCAGAGGTAATAGAAGTCAACAAAATTTTTAAGCCAACGAATGAGATAATGTTACGCATTTATAATTATCATTTCCTGTTTTGTTGGCCCGGAGGAGGGACAAAGCTCACCTGTTCTTCCTCTGTTAGTTGACTGGCAGGCCGTGAAACATTTGGGGACGGATAGTAGATGGGCGCCTGGTTGGCAGACTCCTACACAATAAGAATAATTAATGAATTGATTAAGGGGGGGGTTTTTAATGCAACCATCTCGTAATCAGTGAGCAAATGGCACTTGGAATTCGAATTTCGATCTGAAATTTTGCATGAGTAATCCTTGATAGGTCTATTTTCCCTAATTCGAACAAAAAGTTGGAAAAGTAACGGCTGGCGGCTGGCAGCTCAGCCGTTTAGCCGTTTTTTGCCTATTTTTAGGGCAAATTCATCATTAATTACGTAGGAATCAACTTTTTAAAACATATTTTTGGCTTAATTCATGTTAAATGATAACAATAACCATTTTTTAAAATTTTCAGTACCAGCTGCTAAACGGCTAGAACCGGCTGAAAACGGCTGGGAGCCGCCAAGAGTATAAAGGGTAGATAGGGCTTGTGACATGTCTAGGGCTAGGTTTCTATGGGTGCTGAGCTCAAAAATGCTACTAAAAATAGTGACGGCCAATCCATATGGCAGCTGGGTAACAGCTGCAGCTCAGCTGCGAGCGGCCAAGAGTAGAATGAGTAGATTGGGCTTGTGACGTGTCTAGGGGTAGGTTTTTTTGGGTGCTGAGCTCAAAAATGCTACCAAAAATAGTGGAGGCCCATCCACATGGCAGCTGGGTAATGGACGCAGCTCAGCTGGTTAACGGCCGCAGCTCAGACGAGATAGGCCAAGAGTAGAATGAGTACATGAGGCATGTGACGTGTCCAGGATTAGGTTTTTATGGGTGCTGAACTCAAAAATGCTTCTAAAAATAGTTTTGGCCAATCCATGTGGCAGTTAAGTAATAGCTGCTGCTCAGCTGCGAACGGCTAAGAGTGGAATGATTAGATAGGGCTTGTGACGTGTCTAGGGGTAGGTTTTTATGGGTGCTGAGCTCAAAAATGGTACCAAAAATAGTGGCAGCCCATCCATATGGCAGCTGGGTAACGGCCGAAGCTCAGCTGGTAGAGGCCAAGAGTAGAATGAGTACATAGGGCATGTGACATGTCTAGGGGTAGGTTTTCATGGGTGCTGAGTTCAAAAATGCTACCAAAAATAGTGGCGACCCATCCATATGGCAGGAGCTGAGTAACAGCTGCAGCTCAGCTGCGAGTCGCCAAGAGTAGAATGAGTAGATAAGGCTTGTGATGTGTCTAGGGGTAGGTTTTCATGGGTGCTGAGCTCAAAAATGGTACCAAAAATAGTGGCGACCCATCCATATTGCAGCTGGGTAACAGCTGCAGCTCAGCTGCGCGCCACCAAGAGTATAATGAGTAGATAGAGCTTGTGACGTGTCTCAGGGTAGGTTTTTATGGGTGTTGAGCTCAAATATACTACTAAAAATAGTGGCGACCAATCCATATAAGGCAGCTGAGTAACAGCTACAGCTTAGCTAGAGGTGGCCAAGAGTAGAATGAGTAGATAGGGCTTGTGACATATCTTAGGGTAGGTTTTCATGACTGCTGAGCTCAAAAATGCTACCAAAAATAGTGGTGACCCATACATGTGGCAGCTGGGTAACGGCGGCAGCTCAGCTGGGAGCGGCCAAAAGTAGAATGAGTACATAGGGCTTGTGACGTGTCCAGGGGTAGGTATTTATGAGTGCTGAGCTCAAAAATACTACCAATAATAGTGGCGGCTCATCCATATGGCAGCTGGGTAAGCCCTATCTACTCATTTTACTCTTAGCCTCTCCCAGATGAGCTGCAGCCGTTACCCAGCTGCCATATGGATGGGTCGCCACTATTTTTGGGAGCATTTTTGAGCTCAGTACCCATAAAAACTTACCCCAAGACACGTCACAAGCCCTATGTACTCATTTTACTCTTGGCCGCTCCCATCTGAGCTGCAGCTGTTGCTCAGATGGCCGCCACTATTTTTCATGTGGCAGCTGGGTAACGGCGGCAGCTCAGCTGGGAGCGGCCAAAAGTAGAATGAGTACATAGGGCTTGTGACGTGTCCAGGGGTAGGTATTTATGAGTGCTGAGCTCAAAAATACTACCAATAATAGTGGCGGCTCATCCATATGGCAGCTGGGTAAGCCCTATCTACTCATTCTACTCTTGGCCTCTCACAGCTGAGCTGCGGCCGTTACCCAGCTGCCATATGGATGGGCCGCCACTATTTTTGGTAGCATTTTTGAGCTCAGCAACCATAAAAACCTACCCCTAGACACGTCATAAGCCCCATCTACTCATTCTACTCTTGACCGCTCGCCGCTGAGCAGCAGCTGTTACCCAGCTGCCATATGTATTGGCCGCCACTATTTTTGGTGACATTTTTGAGCTCAGCACCCATAAAAACCTACCCCTAGACACGTCACAAGCCCTATCTACTCATTCTACTCATTCTACTCTTGGCCGCTCGCAGCAGCTATTACTCAACTGCCACATGGATTGGCCATCACTATTTTTGGTAGTATTTTTGAGCTCAGCACCCATAAAAACCTAACTCTGGACATGTCACATGCCCTATGTACTCATTCTACTCTTGGCCTCTCCCAGCTGAGCTGCCGCCTTTACCCAGCTGCCACATGGATGGGCCGCCACTATTTTTGGTAGCATTTTTGAGCTCAGCACCTATAAAAACCTACCCATAGACACGTCACAAGCCCTATCTACTCATTCTACTCTTGGCCGCTCGCAGCTGAGCTGCAGCTGTTACCCAGCTGCCATATGGATTGGCCGTCACTATTTTTAGTAGTATTTTTGAGCTCAGCACCCATAAAAACCTACCCCTAGACATGTCACAAGCCCTATCTACTCTTCATACTCTTGGCCGCTCCCAGCTGTTTTCAGCCGGTTCTAGCCGTTTAGCAGCTGGTACTAGAAATTTAAAAAATGGTTATTGCTATCATTTAATATAAATTAAACCAAAACTATGTTTTAAAAAGTTGATTCCTACGTAATTAATGATGAATTTGCCCTAAAAATAGGCCAAAAACGGCTAAACGGCTGAGCTGCAGCCGCCAGCCGTTACTTTTCCAACTTTTTGTTCGATTTAGGGAAAATAGACCTACCAAGGATTACCCATGCAAAATTTCAGCTCGAAATTCGAATTCTAAGTGCCATTTGCTCACTGATTACGAGATGGTTGCATTAAAAACCCCCCCCTTAGCTAGGTACATAATTCGACAAGGAGTAAGTTGAGACACTTTTGTATAGCCACTAGGGCCAGATTGACTACATAAGGATGTTGTCAATATATGGATTCTTGTCGTAAATTTAGGTAACTACTATAGTCCTCAGATATTGGTCAATACGTTCCTCCATGTTTAGGGGAGCAGATGGGGGCAATTAGTATATTATATTAAACTACTATACTGACAAACTTACCAAAACATACTGAGGCTGTGTTTCCAGCTGTTCAGTGGAGGTGCTGTTACCCCCTCCATCTCTCAACAGAGATACGTCGTCGGCTGTGTGTGAATTAAGGCAGTTTCCCATTCTAAAATAATCAATTTATATCAGCGGCTTTGTGCTATATGTACATTATAAATCTTAATGTTTTAGATGACCAGAGGCAAAACAAGCATTCATAAACTATTTAATTTTCATTCCTGAGCATATCCCCCCCTAATTTTTTCTCAATTACTAAAAGTCTTGTACTTTCAGATAATTAAAAATGTCAGATTCTTGAATCTCAGGATAGGAACAGTTTTTTCACGTCTTTGAAGTGCTCTTCAATTATCATTTTAAATATAAATATAATATGAATTTATGAGTTTGTTATAATAATATGAATTTATTTTTTAAGGTATTCTTCAATTTTCCAATATAAATATAATATATTAATTATGCAATTATTACGAGATTGCTTCCTTCATACTTTTTATGTTCGTGGGTGGGTTCTTAAAAAAAAGCAAGTAACGCTCAATTGTCAAATATTGTCAGATCACTAAATTTGATTTGTTCAAAATCTATACCTAAAGAAACTTTTCTAAAACATAATTTTTTACTCAATTTTCTAAAATTTAGATTTTGGAAGATTTTACAACAATTTTGGTTCTGTATACTATACCTAGCCGATTCAGTGATACTTTTTCTTTTTAAAAATCCAATTCTACTAAGAATTTTTGAAAATCTTTGAGTAACGTTGGGTACTTAGGTTAGGAATGAAAGTTGAAGGGTTTGTGATGTTATAACTTCAGAACAATGATTTCCTCACATCATACGGTTGAATCTCATCCCTATGCATAAGATTAAGGACACAGCAATATGCCAAAATGTTTACCTGGCTCTAAGCCAGGACAGCATGCTCCTGCAGAGATGACCAGCTGGACAAGCCAGCTCTACCTGGCACCACCACTCAGAAAGAGATTGAAAGCCAGGTCTCTACCAAAAAATTCTGGCACTTCGTGGCTTTGCTTTAGGTTAGTTACAGGTGACTCTGTGTCTGTTTTTGATCTATAAGAGATTCTCTGTAATTCCTGAAAAATAAATATTTTATTATGTACTATGTAATAAGAAATAAATTCAGGGTATCTATGAGGAAAATACTGTTTGTTTATTACATCTTGACTTAAACACAACAAACTATTTCATGATATCTTTTAATATTTTTTCTCTCAAAAAGCTGTTGTACTTATTTTTTTTTGTTAATTTACCCTTGTGTAGCCTTTTAAAAACATACAAAAAATGCTTGCAATCAAAGCTATAATTTGTTTAGCTAACTTAATCTCGTTTCCATTGTGTATTTTTTGAAAGCTGTTAAATGCTAAAATATAAAAAAATATTTGAAATGGTTTGTAGAATTTAAAGATTAGCTTTTAAGTGTTTTTTTTTATGTATTTAACAATAGGAAGTTTAAAGAAAACATTTTGCATTTTTGAAATATCATAATATAGGTGATAAAATATAATATGTACTAAAGTAATAGGGTGTATGTCTGCCGATATTTCGTTAACAGCTATACCGATCCTTCTACAAGTTTTACATTAGTCTGTAAAAATCTTAAGACTTTCATGGGGGAGGGGAGTGAACCCTCCCCTCCCATTTGAGAAATCTCTCTAAATTTTTTTAAAAAAGAAATTTTTTAAATGTACTTTTGCTAAATATAGAAATGGTACCTATCATTTGATATTAGCTTCATTAGAATTGAGTATTAAAAAATCACCTGTATTTTTCACAAATACTATCACTAGATTATTTCCAAAAATTTTCTCTTTTCAATATCATAAACGTTTTTATTTAGATAATTTTTTTATTCACTGGTATTTTGTTTCATTTATCTGAAAAGAATTACAATATTTTTTAGGTATTGTGCATGTTAAAAACAAAATGTTGTACAAAAAAAAACATATTACAATGTGAACTTGCTTCATAATACAAATTTTAAAGACTTGCTATTGTTTTGAATGATATATAAAAACTAAAAAGTCATATATTTTTACATCATAAAATGCAAGTATGTTCAGGAAAGGAAATACAGATAGAGTTAACATTAAGAAATATTAAAATAACTTTCAAAATTAATTTGAAACTCTTTTTGTTCTTTAAATTGAACAATATTAGCTTTTAGACCCAAAATTTCATCTTCTTTTAACTTTAATATCTTCCTTCTCTTTCCTCCCCACCACCTTCCCCATGTTCCTCCTTCACGCGGCCGCTGGACACTCTGTCGTCGCGGCTTCTGCGGCCACCTGAGCGGCTGCGGCTTCTCCTGCGGTCGCGGGACCTGCTGCGGCGCCTGCGGTCACGAGAACGGCTACGACGCCTGCGGCGTTCGCTTTCCAGTTCATCCTAAAGTATGATTTTTTAAAAAAGTCGTAAATATTTTACACTATTTCGCTATAAAGCCAAAAGTAAAAGCATAGTAGCACATTTAACATAGAGTAATGAAGTTTAATTTTTTAAAGGTTGCTGTTAAAAATATAAATTTTTAAAAATGGTATAAAAAATATTACATTTCTGAGACGGACATACAGGGGTGTATATTCTGCACAATATTTTTTTCCCCCTGCTACAAATTCCCCCCCCCCCCCTAGTTTTTTCTCACCAAGTAGGGGGGAAAATGGAAAAATATTTCTCGTATTCATTCGAATCCGGTGGATAGGAACCGGTTCTCATCCATACGAAAAAACTATGTCTAGCATCGTATTATATCCAGCTTTCTACGAATATAGAAATGTACAATCATAAGATTAAAACCTGTTTTTTTAGCCGGTGCCTTCGGCACCACGGGGCTAAAAAAACTAGTTTTAATCTTATATTTGTACTATCTATATCCGCGGAAAGCCGTTTATAATACGATGCGAGAAATAACTATTAAAGAACTCTATATTTTATTTATTTTATCCCTCCTACCACACATTTCTTTGTTTTTTTTCACCAAGGAGAGCTGAGGGGGGGGGGGAGGAAGGAAAAAATGTTTTCAGTTTTCTTAATTTTTACATTTTTTCCCCTCCAACCACTTATTTTTTATTCCCCCCCCCCCCCCCTGAGCAGGGGATCCTATGTAGAATATACACCCCTGCGGACATGTAAACCCCAATTATATAAAAATGATTCAAACTTCAAAAGACAGTATATATGTGTGCGTCTGTGTAAAAAGGATTATGCTTACCGATGTGGTTTTTCTTTTCAATATAACCTTTTTACTTTTAAAACTAAAATTAAAAGTGAATGGTTGACACCCCTAACCCCCCTTCACACAAGAGCCCCATGAGTCCTCTAGGGTTCTGACCGCTAGTAAAATAATAACTTACCTTAAGATCAACCTGACTGTGTCTCTCTCTATCTCCCCCACCCCCACGGGTTCTGCCATACAGTTCATGTCTCAACTTACGAGAGATGGGCTTCAGATGCATGAAGTTGCAGAATCCAGACCTGAAATTTGGAGCCATCAAAAGTTTAACATCCTCAACACATTGTGTGTGTGTAGCCTAAGCCATAGTTTCTTAGTTTTTGGATCTATATAGTAATGTACTAGGACGAGACACTTATGTATAGCCACTAGGACCAGCTCAAGCTCTACGTTCAAGTACATTATGGCCGTGGTCTCAAGGTAGCCAAGCAGCGTGTTGGAGCCGTTTAATTTTGATGCGACTCCGGCTCCTGCTCCGGCTCCTATCTTAAAATTAATATATAAATTTTTGTTCATTATTGAATTTGATAAAATAAATAAATAATATAAATTAAATATTTTGCTTATATTTAATTAAAGCTTTATAAAAGTAGAAGGATGTGTGTCTATTTGTTAATTAACATTAGTTTTTCAGTTTATTATATGGAAATAGACCGTTGCCAAATTATAATATTACTTTAAAAAATCATTTTTAGCTAATCTGGAGCCGGAGCCGTTTTTAACGAAAAATACGGCTCCGGCTCCACCAAAAATGTTGCTGCTCCCGGCTCCGGCTCCAAAACGCTGTAGCCAAGTATGACAAAATAAGCAGGGTGTCGGAGCCGTATAATTTTGATGCGGCTTCGGCTCCAGCTCCGGCTCCTACCTTAAAATTAATATATCAATCTTTTTTCATTATTGAATTTGATAAAATAAAATAAATAATATAAAATATTTTGCTTTTATTTGATTAAAGCTATATAAAAGTAGAAGGATGTGTGTCTATTTGTTAAGTAACAATAGTTTTTCAGTTTATTATATGGAAATAGACCGTTGCCAAATTATAATATTACTTTAAAAAATCATTTTTAGCTAGTCCGGAGCCGGAGCCGTTTTTAACGAAAAATACGGCTCCGGATCCGGCTCCACCAAAAATGTTGCTGCTCACGGCTCCCGGCTCCGGCACACTGAAAATAAGTCAACCTAGTGAATTAAGCTTTCCGCTGAGGAGCTTGGGAATGATAAGGGATGTACTGGTATTATGTACTTGACAATTGGTTATCCAAACCAATCAATAATCTCCCTTCTTAAACAACCAAAGGGAAGTTGCGTAAAAAGGAAGTTTGGTTGGCGAATGATCACTTTTTTCATTTAACGAAAAAATAAAAAAACGCCAAAAAAACTAAGTATCATTTCTGATTATTTACATAAAAAATTCTTCGAGTTCTTGGGGTATAAAATCAATGTCTTAACGAATGTAGTATTTATTGTGTAGCTTCGCTGCTGTTAACAAAAAGTGACCAACTAACCTAGTACATTCTCCAGTCTCGTACTGACGACAACAGGCTTCACGGAAGTCAGTGACGGGGGTGAGTTCAGCGTAAATGGGCCTGCCTCCGAACCAACGGTTGTTCAGGTCGTTGACGGCCTTCTCCGCGTCCTCCTCCTTCTTGAACTTTACATACACGTTGCCGACAAGATGGTCCCCAAGGTTGTCACACACGTTCATCTCCTCAACCTTAAATAAACAAGATTGGGTTCATTGAAAACTTATGCCTTTTAAAATAAAGACTAAATGTTCATTCATGTATTACAAACCAATTCCTAGTTTTAGCTACGAAAATCTAGAAATCAAATGAAAAATGGCTAGGTAATACCCAACTTTCCCTTTGATAACACGACCTTCATCTGGAAGTCCTTTTTGTGCATGGTATTGAGTTGCACCTGCTTTAATCCAAGGGACCAAGACATTCCCCTCCAATCTTAGTATTAATTTATCTTAACTGACATAGGAGCAATAGATACAACATTAGACGTCTTTCACGTTATGACGCATGACAAGAGGATGCGCTTCGCAGAGTAAAGCATCGCTTACCTGACCGTATTTATCCTCGCACTCAACAAACACATCCTCGAAGAAGTTGTCGTAATGTTCCTGCATCTCTTCGTCCGTCACGTTGGCGAGATGGGAGCCGTCCGCGGTCTTTGCGGAGTTCTGCGGGTTGATGTACAAGTTTTGCAGCAAAATGGTCTGCAAATAAAAAAAATTAATGGAAATTTTTCTTATTTGCTTAGAGGATTTATTTAGGTGGGTATAGAACAGACGGTGTCGATAAACAAAATTAAAAAAATAATTTTTAAATTAAATATTATTGATTGTCCGCTTTTCTTTCATTTTTTATCATTTGAACCAAGGTTAAGGTTTGACAAGCAGCTTTTTTATTTAACAGTTAAATATATATCTAACGATACAACATATTTGCCTATAAAAATTAAGGCGATCAAAAACTGTGGTACTTCTCAAATGGAAATTAAACATATCATATACAAAAATATTCGTCCCAGAAATTTCGTTAAAAGATGGACAGATCATAATGCTGATTGGCCATCTAGAGTTATAAATCTATTACCTGGGAGAAAGTTGGCTTATTGTGAATTCTAGAGCACCTATCTCCGTGGGTACAGGCGCCCATCTTAAAGTAAAAGGAACAATTTACTTTGTCCTTCTCCGTGCCAAAAATACTGGCCAAATACTCCGCCATTTTTGCTACTTGTCCTCTAACGTCTGCAAAATTGTGAAAATTCTTCATAAGATCTTGTAAAAAAATCATCGGTTTTTGTTCACTATTATTAGATAGATATACAACATCATTTGTTAGGAATAGATAAAAAAGGACTTGAAAATGAAACGAAATCTAAATAATCGTCATATCTTCAGTTTTTTTTTCATTATTTCATTAACTTTTCTAAAGATTATGCATTTGAAAAGGCCTAGAGATCATATCCTAATAATAAAGCAACAGAATGTTTATCTGTATTTATGTCGGTACCAAAGGATCTCGCTAACCGCTGAACCGTTTAGTTCGTCTTATATTTTCTTATAGGTCCCGGAAAGTTTTATGACTAATTTGGGGGAGAATACCACAAACATCCGAAGAGAAATCGCACCTAGAAAAAAAATAATCTTTTTAAAAAATAAAATTAAAAATAGGTTGGAGGGGGGGGGGGGGAAGTCGCAATCCCAAATTTTTTTAATACAAAAAAATATAAAAATCAAAAAAATGGGTTATAAAATTCTACTCTCCCCTCCTAAAGTACCCCTAGAGGTCTCTAGAGGGGCGTTACCACTAGTCTTTAATAATTGAAGTAGCATGAAAACAATAGTGAAAAAAAACTACCATTTTTCGCCTAAATTTTATCTATTCCTTTTATAGAATAAAACATGAGCTCAATTAAAACTGAACATTACACTTGTAGTAAAAATGCTGGCGGCGTATTTTTTTTTGTCATACATAAAAAGAGAAAACTGGCATGCATAAAAGCGTAGCTTATCTTGAAAAAAATCACACAGAAATGGATTTTGATTAAATATTTTTCGACCAAATAAAATCGTTCAATATTGCTTAAATGCTTTAAAAAATCGATGTAAAATAAAATCTTCCAAATATCTTATTTTTAACTATTAGACACACAACGAATCAAGTCATAAAGAGTAGCCATGCAATATACAAAAATAAAATAAAATAAGTTAACACTTAGAAAAATACAATGGGTTATATAACAGCTTGTGAAAAAATGTTTTTAAAAAGATTTTTAAGTTTTTAAAACCTCAGGTACTAAAAATAATAATATTTATCTTATTTGGGGTAATTTAAAGTATCAAAATTAAAAATCTACTTCTATTTGTATTCATCAAATTCTAAATATTTATTCCGAAGAAAACTATTTAAACCTTACGTAAATGTTGCGAATCCAATAAATTAATATTGGTTACCAAATCAATTTCTAGCCAAAAAACTTCCATTTAATAAATTCTTTTGATTAATTCACTGATTGAAATTTGAAGAAAAACGTGAACGATCAAATTGAAATGGAATTTACATAAATATTTCATCTTTTTAGTTAATTTTTGTTTATTATTAAATTCTTAATTTAACTTATCATGAATTAAAAAGGGATGAGTAGGTTGCGCTAAAAATCCGTTAAGGTTGTGAGTTTTAAGTTAAAAACAGTACTAGTAGAACGATAAAAATTTATGTTAACATTTAATTTTTTTGTTCTTTTCAATAAGAAATACACCTATTTAGTGAATATTATCGTTCTACTACTATTTTTAAGCCATAAAAATTCACATCATTACGGATTTTTAGCGCAACCTACTTCTCCCTTGGTAATTATTGTATAGCTAAAAAAGTCAAAATAATTTAGTAACACAAACTTGATGTAAAAGTTAAAGAGATCTCTATTAATTACCCATTACCATCATGTACCATTTTTGTACATACAATTAAAGGTTGCGTGATTTTTTAAACAGAAACATTGCAACTCTAACATAAAATATTGCTTGAATTATTTTCTGAGATCCAGTACAAAGACAGTTCCATCCGAGGCAGAAGCTCCAACCTTGTCGCCGCGAGAATTCCAGCACACCTGAAATTATAAAGTTGTTTTGTTATAAGTAACAGGGTGATTGTATTTTTATTTGTACCGAAGGTTCTCGCTAATCACTGAATCGATATATTTCTCCTTTTCAGTGTAGCTTTTCGTAGGCCATGGGATGGTTTTTAACTGTTTATGGGGAGGGTACCAACACTAACCCAAAAGAAATCGCCTCTTGAAAAATATACCCCCAGTGAGTGGGTCGACTTCCTCCTCCCCCCACTTCAAGTGCATCAAGATACCTCTAAGGGCGTAGCCGCTAGTGTGTTACATGATGTATGGGTACTAGATAATATAAGTACGACGTTTTTGGTTAAAGAAAAATAAGACAATGACAAAAATTACCATAACTGGTGCAGTTTCGAAAGTCTAATAATTTAGATAAAAATGGAACAGAGAAATATCATAATGTAATATAATAGTTATTTCTTGCATCGTATTATGAACAGCATTCCGCAGATATAAAATGTACAATTATAAGATTAAAACCAGTTGTTTTAACCCGGCCTACAGCTAGCTGGCTGGGCAAGAATATCCTGTCTATTACCCTTGCCCCTTGCCCCCACCATCTTCTCCTTTTCCCTATCGTCTGCATTAAAAAAGGGAGGTGGGGGAGAGGGGAGTGAAATAGATTATTGGAGGGCGGCTGTGTATTCTTATCTTTATATATAAACTACTCTCTGTCTGCTTTATTCAAAACGAGTAACGGCATTACATCCGCTAGTACCAAACTCAGTCAGAAAGTACTAAATTCTTGTACATTTCCTTAAAAAATAAAATTAAAAATAGGTTGGAGGGGGGGGGGGGGGAAGTCGCAATCCCAAATTTTTTTAATACAAAAAAATATAAAAATCAAAAAAATGGGTTATAAAATTCTACTCTCCCCTCCTAAAGTACCCCTAGAGGTCTCTAGAGGGGCGTTACCACTAGTCTTTAATAATTGAAGTAGCATGAAAACAATAGTGAAAAAAACTACCATTTTTCGCCTAAATTTTATCTATTCCTTTTATAGAATAAAACATGAGCTCAAGGGGGGGGGAAGTTTTGCCACTTTCGCGTAATCCGTGATTATTAGGCTAGGTATTGATGTGAGACTATAGGTTATTTGGGATAAAAGTTTACTTTTGGGTAGTACTTCACGTATATTTAATCATTTTTTGGATAGGTCTCCAGGTTCAAGTGCTGCAGGCTGGAAGGTGGTTTCTGGACAGGTAAAAAAATTTAAAATTTTTGTTTGAAGAGTTAGAGATCGAATTATTAAACAAAATATGCATCTTTATGGATATTATTGACATATAAGAAGAAAAAATTAAAATCGGCCTCCAGGTTCAGGTGCTGCAGGCCTCCAGGTCAACTCTGGACAGGTAAAAATGAAATTTTTTATTTGAAGAGTTAGAGGTCAACTTATAAAACAGAATATGCATCTTTTTTAATATTATTGACATTTTTGAAGAAAAAATTAAAATCGGCCTCCAGGTTCAAGTGCTGCAGCCCTCCAGGTCCACTCTGGACAGGTAAAAAAAAACAAGTTTTTTATTTGAAGAGTTAGAGGTCAACTTATAAAACAGAATATGCATATTTTTTAATATTATTGACATATTTGAAGAAAAAATTAAAATCGGCCTCCAGGTTCAGGTGCTGCAGGCCTCCAGGTCCACTCTGGACAGGTAAAAAAACAAGTTTTTTATTTGAAGAGTTAGAGGTCAACTTATAAAACAGAATATGCATATTTTTTGATATTGTTGACATATTTGAAGAAAACATTAAAATCAGCCTCCAGGTTCAGGTGCTGCTGGCCTCCAGGTCCACTCTGGACAGGTAAAAAAATATTTTTTTTATTTGAAGAGTTAGAGGTTAACTTATAAAACAGAATATGCATCTTTTTTTTTGTATTATTGACATTTTTGAAGAAAAAATTTAAATCAGCCCCCAGGTTCAGGTGCTGCAGGCCTCCAGGTCCACTCTGGACAGGTAAAAAATCAATTTTTTATTTGAAGAGTTAGAGGGGACAACTTACAAAACAGAATATGCATCTTTTTTGATGTTTTTGACATATTTGAAGAAAAAATTAAAATCGGTCTCCAGGTTCAGGTGCTGCAGACCTTTAGGTCCACTCTGGACATGTAAAAAATAAAAAATTTTATTTAAAGAGTTAGAGGACAACTTAAAAAACAGAATATGCATCTTTTTTGATGTTATTGACATATTTGAAGAAAAAATTAAAATCGGCCTAAAGGTAAAAAATGGAAAGGTAAAAGATAAAAATAAAAATTATTTGAAGAGTTAGAGGTCAACTTATAAAACAGAATATGCTTCTTTTTTTATATTATTGACATATTTGAAGAAAAAAATAAAATCGGACTCCATGTTCAGATCCTGCAGGCCTCCAGGTCCACTCTGGACAGGTATAAATTAAGTCTTTTTATCTGGAAAGTTACAGGTCAACTTATAAAACAAAATATGCATTGTTTTGGATATAATAAATATACTTGAAGATAAAATTAAAATCGGCCTTCAAGTTTAGGTGCTGCAGGCTTTCATTTTCAGGTATTTTTGCTTTTTTTCCTGTTTTAAAACATGGTAGGTAGGTATCATACATTTTTACTATTTTATATGGACAGTGACACTTTTACCTGGATCCTGGTGAACGCTGGTTGTTGCCGGCCAGGTGAATATCTCAAATGGTTATTTTGGAATTTAGAAGAAAGATTTCGAAATAGAATAAGTTTAAAACTTAAAATATAATAATATAGTGAAATTAAAGGACCTGGAGCCTGTCTGGACACACATTTTGAAGTTTTAAATGATTAATATTACTATATTATCTTATTTTAACCTTTTTTTAAATACATACCTTTCCTCTAAATTCAAAAATTACCTGGCCAATGGCCAACAGCGGTCACTGGGATCCATCAAAAAGTTTCAATGAATATGATAACTACCAGGTTTAAATAAATATAGAATAGAAAAAAAAGTAGGGGGGAAATCAAATAAATAGGAAATATACCTGAAAATACTCTCTAAAGTTCACCTGGAGGCCTGCAGCACGTGAACATGGAGGCCAATTTAAATTTTTTCTTCAAATATGTCAATAATAACAAAAAAATGCATATTCTGTTTTATAAGTTGACCTCTAACTCTTCAAATAATTTTTTTTATTTTTTTACCCATCCTGAGTTGACCTGGAGGCCTGCACTGTGCAGCACCTGAACCTGGAGGCCGATTTTAATTTTTTCTTCAAATATGTCCTTAATATAAAAAAATATGCATACCTATTCTGTTTTATAAGTTGACCTCTAACTCTTCAAATAAAAAATTTGATTTTTTACCTGTCCAGAGTGGACCTGGAGGCCTGCAGCACCTGAACCTGGAGGTCGATTTTAATTTTTCTTCTTATATGTCAATAATATCAAAAAAGATGCATATTCTGTTTTATAAGTTGACCTCTAACTCTTCAAATAAAAAACTTGTTTTTTTACCTGTACAGAGTTGACCTGGAGGCCTGCAGCACCTAAACCTGGAGGCCGATTTTAATTTTTTTCTTTAAATATGTCAATAATATAAAAAAATATGCATATTCTGTTTAATAAGTTGACCTCTAACTCTTCAAATAAAAAACTTGTTTTTTTACCTGTCCAGAGTGGACCTGGAGGCCTGCAGCACTTGAACCTGGAGGCCGATTTTAATTTTTTCTTCTGATATTTCAATAATATCCATAAAGATGCATATTCTGTTTAATAAGTTGACCTCTAACTCTTCAAATAAAAAAAACTTGTTTTTTTACCTGTCCAGAGTGGACCTGGAGGCCTGCAGCACCTGAACCTGGAGGCCGATTTTAATTTTTTCTTCAAATATGTCAATAATATCAAAAAATATGCATATTCTGTTTTATAAGTTGACCTCTAACTCTTCAAATAAAAAACTTGTTTTTTTACCTGTCCAGAGAGGACCTGGAGGCCTGCAGCACTTGAACCTGGAGGCCGATTTTAATTTTTTCTTCTGGTATTTCAATAATATCCATAAAGATGCATATTTTGTTTAATAATTTGATCTCTTACTCTTCAAACAAAAATTTTAAATTTTTTTTACCTGTCCAGAAACCACCTTCCAGCCTGCAGCACCTGAACCTGGAGACCAATCCAAAAAATGATTAAATATACGTGAAGTACTACCCAAAAGTAAACTTTTATCCCAAATAACCTATAGTCTCACATCAATACCTAGCCTAATAATCACGGATTACGCGAAAGTGGCAAAACTTCCCCCCCCCTTAAAACTGAACATTACACTTGTAGTAAAAATGCCTCCCCCCTTTTGACCTCTTAAACTCGTTAGGTACTTTTTAAAATCCTTATATGAAAGTAACAGGATCTGTGTCTTTCTATGTGTAATGTGTATTATGGGGAAGGGCCAAACACCCCCCCCCCCCCCCCACTTAAAGAAATTACACCTAAAAAGACACACCCAAAATTTTACTTTTTTATACAAATTTGTTTGTTATTTTCTCTTATTATTCGTGGAAAATTCTCTATAATACGATGCGATATATGATTTTTCAATCCAGGGAAGATAAGTCGGTTTCGGAGCCATACTGGAAACTGTAATTACCTCAAAAATGCCGCCAGTGCCCAGGTAGCTGTGTACAAGTTGACCGGACTGCGTGCTCCAGATGTGGACACACTTGTCAAAACTTCCGGAAGCCAGGTATTTTCCATCAGGGCTGCAATCATAAAAAAAATAAAATTGATTTTAAAATGATGCTTCGTTTTTTACACTGTGCCTAATCTTCCAAGGAATCGCCATTATCAAGGTCATGAAATAAATTCATTCAGTAAACTAAGAAGTCAACACATTTAAATGGACATACGGACTTTCTGGTAATGCTTGTCGAGTAGCTAATTAGAGTCGAAATGTTGCAGGAATCATCTTGAAAATTTGAAATCTATAGGACGATTCCAAAATGCCTAATTGTAGAAAAGTTTCGCTTTACTAAGACGTACATAAAATTCTTTGTGTCTCAAATGGAAAATTTTGGTTTTGACAAGATGATATATCAAACCCTAATATAATTATTAAATTAATGTAAAGGGAATTATGCATGAACGAAAACGGATATTAAGCCCCTTTCAGCAGTGATGTTAAGACATTTTCTTGTTGTTATACTTGATGTCTGTTAAAAGGGGCTGAATGACCAACTAAGTTAGGAATATTAAAGTCTTGACATCATTGCTGGAAGGTGCTTAACATACCATGCTCTTGTTTGTGCATAGCACCCTTTACAACAAGAGCTAACCGCTACTGACGTGTAACATACTTAGAGACCTTAATTGTAGAAAAGATTTGGTTTTATAAGGCGTACTTGAAGTTCTTTGCGTCTCATATTGCAAATTTTAACTAGAAATCAAAATTTAAACCCAATTATAATTAAAATAAAGGGGGGAGGCGGATGTGCCACTTTTTGAAACCAAAAGTAAAACGCGCATGATCTCAGCCCATAAAAGAGTTACAGCTCTAAAATTCGGCACAGCAGTTGCTTTAATGAAGAATAGTATGGAACTCAAAGAAACGGCGGGGGAACCGCCACTCCCGCCGAAAATCACCGTTTCCCGCCGAATTTTTTTTGCCTTTTTTCGCCAAATTAGACAGTTCTCAATCATCTGAGATAAACTTTTTTTGTCATAAAAATTTCCCTTATATTTTCACGTGACACTTTTCAAACATGTCAATATTAAAAATTTGCAAGTGTAAAATCTTACAAGTGTCAAGTTAAAATATAAGGATTTTTTTTTATAAAAAAAATGTTTTTCTCAGATGATTGAAAATTGTATATTATGGCGAAAAAAGGCAAAAAAAATTTCGGCTGGAAACGGCGGTTTTCGGCGGGAGCGGCGGTTTCGCCGCCGTTTCTTCACAGTGCCATATTATTCTCCACAAAAGCAATTGCTGTGCCTAATATTATAGCTGTAACTCATTTATGGGCTGAGATCATGCGCGTTTTACTTTTGGTTTCAAAAAGTGGCACATCCGCCTCCCCCCTTTCTAAAAATGTTTTAATAGTGAATCCTATTACGGTTTTTTCTACTAAATGTCTAATTGGTATTTATTAAAAATGTAAAGATTTATGAATAAAGGCAGTTTAATTATTCAATTAAACTTTAATATACACTAATTAATCTTATTCTTTTGGTAGTACATTTTTTCTCTGCAAATAATTTTCTAGTTTGTTGGTTGAAAAACTTTGGGGACATTTACTAAATCAAGATTGGGTTTTACAAACCAGCAGTGTCCAATCTTTTCTACCAATAATAATTTCTGTGGCACTATTATTTCTGAATTAATTTCATTGAAACAAGATATCTTAAGGTATAAGACATAAACCCCAATGATGATAAACAGAGCTACCACTTCTTAAGATTAAAATCCAGTTTGGAACTAACTGATCAAAATTCATTAAAGGTACCCAAATTTTTTTGAGCCAATGAGAAGATAATGTGGTAATAAATATAAACATTAGGTACCATTGTAATTTATAGTCCTATGTCCGCTCCCTTCTGATGAAAATGCAGTTAGCCCCCGCTGGGTTAAAGACGCAACCTACCTGAAAGCAACGCTGTAAACCGGTTCTTTATGTCTTGTTAATGTGTGAGTGCAAACTCCATTTTCAACATCCCATAACCTTAAAAAAACATAAATTTTAATTGGGATGCATGAGACTATAGAAGATAAACTAATTTTTATATTTAAAATTCTTTTATTGGAGGAAGATATGAAATTATATTGTAGATCTATCTTAACTGGCTCTTTCCGTGATGGCCTACTTTAACTAATCATTTTAAACTGTTGTGTGTGTTGAGTCATACAAATAACATCTAATCCTTATGTAACAGTAACAGGATGTCAGTGTGTGTGTGTAAAAGGACCTTGCTATCTACCGAACCGATATGGTTCTCCTTTACAGTGTAGCTTCTCGTAGGTCCTGAAGGTTTATAACTAATTGCCCCTAGAAAAAATGAGTCCACCAATTCTTTTTTTTAACTATTATTTTTAAATCCATAATTGAAAATGGAAAAAGGGGTTAAATCCCCCCCCCCCCCCCAAATAAAGCGCACCAAAAGGCTACTTTAAGGAGAAGCCGCTGATATTTAATAAAACATTATATAATTCTTTTGTTTTTGGAAGTACAGAAAAAAACACATCGAGCCACTTCAGTTCAATTTATCATTTTCATATTTTAAAAAAATAAGAAGTTAATGATGTTACCTTACAGTAGAGTCGAAGCTAGCAGATGCCAAGACCAGGGGAGCATTGGGGTTATTTGTACCGGGTCCTGTGGGGCTCCATTTTATTGTATAGATTTCTTTCTGATGGGCCTATAACAAAATAAGTCTTGTATAAGAAACTATATTTCATTTATTCCCTAGAAAAAAATATTTCATCTACGAAAAGTATTTTGCTTTCAATTTCACAATGTTCGTCAACATTCGATATACCTACCTAAATACAGAAAAAAATTGTCTCAATGATTATTAATTTTTTTATTAGACGGTAAGATAAATAGTTTCACTTCAGATAACATATCCTACCCTGATATATTTTCTTTTTTTCAAATTAAGCCCCAAGCGAAAATTCAAGGCTTTGAAAAGGAATAGAAGGATGAAGAAATAGCCCCACCCCTCACCCAATCTCATTTTTTTGAAGAAGGGGTGGTAATTTTTGGGAGGGAAGTGAAAGTATCCTCCCCCCAAAATAGTTCAAACCTGGGACCTGAGTTTCACTATAAAAGATTGGTTTAGCGGTGAAGGATATCTTTCATCACAGAAAGAAACACAGACCGACATCCTCTTTAAAACTATACCTGAAGATCATGAACACAGGTATCCCTGTCCATGGTCCAGATTTTCAGAGACATGTCATCGCTGCAGGACGCCAGGAATTTGCCCTGTGGGTCCCATTTGATGGCGTTCACCTCGTTGGTATGACCTAGACAAATATAATAGTTATTTTGGTTTTATTGATCATGCTGGAATGGGTATTTCAAATATTCTGTCAATGTTTGATTAATTTAATTTTTCCCATGTGATCATTATATTGACGGAATAATTTGGACACCCAAGAAAGTTAAAGTATCTCCAATCCATGGACCAACATTTAGACCCATGATCTTTGTATAAATAATGGACTACATATCTATATTTATACCGACAAAACTGTGTTGAAATTCTGATAAACTATTCCAAACCTTTATCAAATCTTCTTATTTAGTTTGACAAAAGACGACAATATAGTTATGAAATAAATATTTTGCACTTTAAAAATGGAATCTACATTTTGAATAAAAGTTATATTAATGGTATTATTCTTTTTGAAGATACCTTTCATAATCAGCCAAAAAGACAATAAAATTAGAAATCATTCTGATAATTTGTATTCAAAAGTTCTAGATAATTAAACTATATAGCAGGGAAGTATATTCTGCAAATTTGAACCGGCTGATGGGGGGGGGGGGGGGGGGGAATAAAAAATATGTGGTTGGGTTGAAAAAAAATCATAATGTAAAAGATAAGAGGGCGGAAAGCATTTTTTTCTATTTTCTCTCCTCTTTGGTGAAAAAAAACTATAAAATATGTGGAAGGGAGCATGATATGAATAAAATAAAGAGTTCTAAAAATATTTTTTCATTTTATTCCCTTCCTTGCTGTAAAAAACTAAGAGGGGGGGAAAAAATTTGCAGCAGGGGAAAAAATGAATCTTGTGCAGAATATACACCCCTGCAATATAGAGAATAAAATATACAATAATATTTTACAATATTGAAGGCTTCGTCCTTAGCCTTTAGAAGGTTTATTTCCTAAGGATGAGAAGGGCGAGGAACAAAACACAACTTTCTCCCCATTAAGTATTTAAAAGTTTCGAACAATCCATGAAGTGCAGGTTTAAATAATCTTACTTAAAAAACATACAACAAAACCATTTTAAAGATTTTTTTAACTATAAGGGCACAGTTTTTGTCATGTGAGACTTATAACATGACACCATGATGTAGACCTATGTTAAGAACCCCTAAATCTCTCTACACTAGGGTGGGTCGATTTTGGACATTTTTTTCTGAGGCCAAAGCGGGGATCTGCAAATGATTTGTATGAGTATAATACACCTCTGGATGATTTAAAATTTATCCTAAGTCTTAAAACTGCTGACGACCAGACATTCAATTGTATAGCTATTTGTAAATGGGAGTAAATTTTTATTTGAATCAGAACTATGGCTTCATGGTGCTCCCAGGAAAGGCATTGAGGAGTAGAATCAGGAACTTTTGACCGTTTTAAAAAATCTCGTTCCTAGCCTGAGAAAATCTAAAAAACCTCTACAAATTAGACAATTCTCGATAAACCTTAAAAAATTGTGGTTTTTTAGTGATTTCTAAGGCTAGGAACGAGATATTTTGAAACGGACAAAAGTTCCTGATTCAGCTCCTCAAGGCCTTTCCAGGAAGCACCATGAAGCCATAGTTCTGATTAAAAAAAAATTTGAATGTCGTCTTTGCATATTAATAAGTAATGAAAATGAAATATATTTTTTAGTGGTCGCGTTCTAAAACTCAATTTTTTAAAATTCTTTTTCGGTCAGAAATGTTTTAAGGTTAATTTTATCTGTTGCATATCCCCTCTTTGTCTAATTCCGATATGAACCCGCCCTACTCTACACGTCTCTGATAATACACGTCACTTTTATATTAATTTTATTACCACAATTAAATCTAAATATTAATAAAAATATACAAAAATATAACTTATGATTAAGTGATAATTAAATTTAGCAATTTTAAAGGTGATATCATTTTATTTTTTTCAAGACAAAATTAAATCACTAATTTTGAGCTTATTATCAATAAAAAAAATATCGAGAATTTATCCCCCCCCCCCCCCCCTCCCTCCCTCCATGTTAAATTAAATCAAATTCTATTTCTTTTAAATAAGCGTTCTTTGTACTTATCTAACGAGTTTTTATAATAAGGACGTCCCTGTTAGTAACAAAGTGTATAAAATACAAATCCAATTTAATTTTTAATCATCAATTAGATAACAAATAAATAACTAACTATCTAATCAAATGTTTAATAAGATATTGTATTGTTACAAATTCAATAGCACATACTTATATTAAATAAGTACCTAATTAGAGAATATTTTTATTACAGCGCATATAAATAAAACGTAGTACCAACCTAGTTATTTGAATTCAATTTAATTTTTTAAAATACCTGTTTTTAATTTATCTTAATATTGGGATTTTATATAACAAAAATCAATCAAAAACAATTGAAAAACATTAATAATCAACAGGTTAACAAGAATAAGTTAATTCAAGATAAAGTACCTCTATCATATGTAAGAACCAACTTAAGTAGGCTGACAACAAACATAATCATTCACATTTTTTTTTGGCGCACTTTCTCCAGCTGCGCAATTAAAATAATTTACCTTGGAATGATTTGATTGGTTGGTTAGAACCTAGCTGGCAAACGTGAATCTGCATGTCAGTTGAACAGGATGCAAAGCTTTCCTGAAAAGATAAGTAGATTACAGGCTTCAACCTGATTAATATTATATCAGTAAAAGTAAAAAGAATTTACTTAATAGCTTGTCAACTATTTTCTTACTTTGGTATCTTAGTTTTCTTGGGTTCGATGGGGAGGGACAGGGGGGGGGGGTATTAGAAGAGGAAAAGAGAACACACCATAGAAATTCTCCAAACGGAACTATCAAAGGATTATTTTGTTAATCATATCGCAGAAAAGTTAACGGCCGTTGTCATTTCCTCGTATATAATCATTTTTTATACCTACCTAATATTTTTTTTTAATTTTAGTGAAACTAAAGGAATTAAGTTAGATAAAATTATTCTTCCCTCTAATTCTAATTCTGCCGTACTGGGATGTAAAATAATATTAGAAATAAAAAGATTTGTAGATTTTTTTTACCTCGCTCTTCCAATCAACGTCTAGGGCCGGGGCGGAGTGGAAGGCAAACTGTTGCTTGCACTTGCCGTTGCTGGCGTCCCAGATAATGGTTGTCCTATCCACGCCAGCACTCAATATGTACTTGCCGTTCTTGTTCCATTTCAACGCGAAAATTGGTCCTGAAAATATAAGTTTTGATTAAGAGTTGTATGTAAGTATTATAATTTTTTTAACATAAAATAAAAATAGTTTTAGACTCTCAAGATTTTATTTATCAATGTATCATACTTAAATAATAGCTGCACCCCTTACATTTAGGGCCAAGGCTCTATTTTAGAAGATTAAAGAAATAGCATTAAACCATTCAAAGATACAAGAATAAATTGACTAAAACCACCCCAAGACCTATGGAAATCTTAGGCTTCAGCAAAAAGTTATGGTACTTATTATAACAGGATTAGCAATTTGTATGTGTGTGTACTATACTATAATATATATTAGGGCGGGTTCATTTTGGAATTAGACAAAGAGGGGATATGCAACAGATAAAATTAACCTTTAAAACATTTCTGACCGAATAAGAATTTTTAAAAAAATTGAGTTTTAGAACGGGACCACTAAAAAATATATTTGATTACTTATTAATATGCAAAGACGACATTCAATTTTTTAAAAATCAGAACTATGGCTTCATGGTGCTCCCTGGAAAGGCCTTGAGGAGCTGAATCAGGAACTTTTGTCCTTTTCAAAATATCTCGTTCCTAGCCTTAGAAATCACTAAAAAAAACACATTTTTTAAAGGTTTATTAAGAATTGTCCAATTTGTAGAGGTTTTTTAGATTTTCTCAGGCTAGGAACGAGATTTTTTGAAACGGTCAAAAGTTCCTGATTCTACTCCTCAATGCCTTTCCTGGGAGCACCATGAAGCCATATTTCTGATTCAATAAATTTTTGACTCCCATTTACAAATAGCTATACAATTGAATGTCTGGTCGTCAGCGTTTTAAGACTTAGGATAAATTTTAAATCATCCAGAGGTGTATTATACTCATACAAATCATTTGCAGATCCCCGCTTTGGCCTCAGAAAAAAAATGTCCAAAATCGACCCACCCTAATAATAAAATATATATCCATTAAGATCCTATAAACGGCAAAATCTTTCGCTGAACATAACTACGTTATAACTATTAATCAATTACAGAGACGCAACTAATTAATATGTATAGTCAGAGCTCCAGCAAAAGGTTTTTTTTTAATTTTTTTTTTCTCAATGTCTCCCTAGGTTTTTTTTTCAATGTTTACAAAAACATTGCAAGAAAAAAATCTTCGAACTGAAAAACATTGAGAAATAAATCCTCCGCTGAAGACATCAAAAATGTTTACGTTAAAAAATGAGTGTTTAATGATCTATATTGATATTATTCATTTGATATTTGACGTTATTGAAATTTCCTTACATAAATGCATTATAACTTATTACTTAAAAAAATATAAAACAAAGAGCGTTGATTGTTTTAATTGCCCCTTTGAATAAAGACAATTAACTTTCTTAATGGATTTTTTGTGTCACGATATAATAATACATTATTTGCAATAAGTAAGGATGTATTTTATTTGCAGCGTACCTTTTCTGGCAATTTTGATGATCAATAAATAGGTAGGTACCTAGGTACGAGCAACCCGTCATCAACCAATGTTCAGTTCTTTGATTCTTTTTAAATTTCAAGAAATCGCGTTTATCTTCGTAGGTAGGTAATGATTTTTGTAAAGTACATTTAAACATAATTTCTTTTTTAAATAGTTATACCTAAATTTGTAATTGTTGCGCCTTTTCTGTACTTATAGGTCCCTTTTTCTGTTATGCTGTTATATGTTCTTTTATAATGGTTAATGTTATAACCCCATAAACTATACTAAATAGTTATTTGTGTGGGTGTCTGCTAAGATCTCGGAAACGAATTGACCGATCGTTTCACCCATTTATGGAAGGTTTTGTATTTGGGTTATTTTGCGGGGGGGGGGGGGGGAGTGCGTCAACCCGCTTAAGACATGAGATAAAATCAACCTTATTCGACGTTCACTCAAAGCCCAAAAATAATGGACTTAAAAGTGTATTAAACTGTATATAAGACATTTGCGAATATATTGATACCATTAATTTGCCTCTTAGATAGAAAAAAGTATGTTTTTTAAATATTTTTCTCTTGCTACAAATCAAATTTCAAATTTGAGTCACCAAAAATGCTAAACTAATTTTTGCTCTAGAAGAATCAATTTTTGGAGTTAGAAAGTGCTTAATACCTCATTTTAATCGCCTGGCATTGCTTTATAATATACAGGTAATGACTTGTTTTTTTATGGAACAGCTGACAAAAAAATCAAGGTTTTGTGATAAACCCACTTTTGTTGTTGCTCCATAAATGATATTTTTTTTTCTCAATTTTTTTGGCTGTAAAGAAGCTTTATATATTCATATAACATCCACCTAAATTTGACTTTTGATATTTTATTTATAACATCACCAGAGGGAATTGAATTTTGGAAAAAAAATATCAATTTATATTTTACACTGCTATGCATTGTTCTTGTTCTTGTTTCTAAAAAAATTTATATTATAAAAAAGAGAATTATGTAACGCTTCTATAGGTATGTTTATCATTTTTCAAGGCTAAATATAACTATAATTACACCATTTTAAAGTTAGACATCTTAACATATTAACACAATTATTGAATCGGTCTGTATTATTAGGCTGGCAACCCTTAAAACAGCTGCATTTCATTATCCTATTATATATAGTAATTATTATATGTATAAACACACTTAATTTTTTAACTTTTTATTGATGGAATACATATGTTTCTCTATAAAAATAGATCATCAGTTCCAATTAGGATGTATAAAATAAGAGTTAAAAATATATATATATATATGTCAATGCATTTTGAATCCTTTTAAAAGACTAAATAAGAAAGAAGTTAGAAAATTGTGCCCCCTGCGGGGTTTTTTACTGCTTATATCCTCTTAGGGTTGGGGGGGAATTAGCATCTTTATATAAAAAGGGGGAGGTGTTTGAAGAGAATCTTTAAAGAGAAAAAAATAGGTCATATTTTATCATTTGCAGTTTTACAAATTAATACATATTATATAAAGCTTTTTTGTCTGTAGCTTAAGATTTCGGTAAAGTATAAGGCTATTTTACTAATTTCCTTACTCCTTTAATTACAGAGCTCCTAGATGCTTGGAGCGCAGCTGCTAGTAAATAAACAAAGTAAAATGATTCCTGAATAATTGATTTACAATTTTAAAAAGCAAAACATTTTTACAATTAGGATGTGTATATCCACGCCATGGTTAGCTCTTTTTGTTAATTCAGGCCAGGGTGGGCATACAAAAAACCCACCCAAAAAAACCCACCCAGGGTTTTTTAAAAAACCCACTGAAAAAAAACCCAAGGTTTTTTGGGTTTTTGAAAAAACATTGAAATTTCACGTTAAAATTTACAAATTAAACATCTATTTACTTAAAGACTAGGATCTAATAACATTTTAAAGCAAATTTTACCTAAAAAACGGAAAAAAATATAAAGTAATTATATAAATGATGCTCTACTTATTGTTCAAATGTTTATGAAATTACTTTCTCTCAAAACTTAATTTCAGAAAACGCTTTGCTACTAAATTGATGATATATAAATTGTGTAAATTACATAATCATAATTGATTTTTTAAACTAAAACATAACAATTTATGAAAGGAAATAGTTACAGTGGCGTGCAGAGGGTTTTATTAAGGGGATGTAAAAAAGGGAAGACCTTAATAATTTCTGGGAGGGGGGGGGGGGGTGTTGACAGCATAAGAATAGAGCAGGAGGTTCATGTTTTAAAGCTTTTAACCTTCCCTCCCCCTTAATAGAATATTTTGTGCACCATTGCTAATAAGGGTTTATAATAGACCGGAATGCCAGCTTTCTTCATTATCTATCTTGTTTATTGTGAAATCTTGCTTACCTTTTACCTACAACAACATAAACATTAATATTTCATCAATATATCAAATGTATTTGACTCCTAAATGAAAAAACCCAATAAAACCCGAAAAAACCCAATAAAACCCAGGGTTTTAAGGGTTTTTATGGGTTGGGTTGGGCTTTTTTAAAAAACCCTGGGTTTTTCCCCACCCTGATTCAGGCGTGTTAGAATTAATCTTAAATGTTGGAAGATGATTTTTGTAGCAGTAAGGTACTTAGCAACTTTATAATCATTACTTTATGTAAAGGGATGTCCTGGTGGGGGGGGGGGGGGGGGGGTTAGGGGGTTAAGGGTTATTAATTAATTTGGGGCAACCCCATAATTTTTAATCTTCCCCTTCCCCCCCCCCCCAAAAAAAAAAATATAAAAAGCTTTGACGTCCTTGCCTCGATTATATAAAGATTACCCCACAAAATGAACATGGGGATGCCCAAATTTAGATATTTCAATTCCCCCCCCCCCTTCCCCCCAAATCAAAAAGCTTGGACGTCCTTGATTAAGTAAGCTCATTTAAAACATACTGAAATCAATTTGTGTACAACAATTATCCTATTTAGTTTTTTAGTAGTGAAGCTACTCTATAATTCAAAATATTTGTCCGTCCATTGTCTGTCCATTCATCTGTATGTCTGTTCATTGGTATGTCTGTCTGTCTGAGACAGAAAGGGGAAAACGATATTTTCTCGGCTTCTATAAAAGATAGAAGGCTGAAATTTTCATGGATTGAATATTCTCTCTCTCTATCAATACTCCATATTTTCATCAAGTTTCATTAGGATTTGCCAAAAAACTGGGGTGGGCTATATCGATTCCTACATTTCAAGTTTTCATGATTTTCTCTACTCCTATTCAAGTTAGATGGTTGAAATTCAGGGATTGAATACTTTGATATTTTGCATAATTTTATCAAGTTTTATTGAGATTTACTTATTGGGGTTCTACCTCAAACATAGTAGTCCCAAATGTCGGAGTGGACAAATGCAGGAGTCCCAAACATCGGAGTGGACAAATGTAAGAATGGGACAAACGTCAGAGTGGACAAACATCAAGGTGGACAAACATTGGAGTGGACATTGCTTAAATAAAACCTAGGAGTGTCTACTATTTTAATAATATTACAATTTTGAAATTTTTTATACCCTTGTCTACAAAATAATGACTATGGCTGCAGCGCTCAGCCCCCTAGCCTATATCCTAACCTAACTAAGAAAAGTAATGGGACAAAGGTAGGGGGGGCTGTGTTTGTATAAAAAAAATTCAAAATTGAAAAAAAAGTTTGGGACTCCTGTGTTTGTCCACTCCGATGTTTGTCCCAAAAATCCTTCGTTTGTCCACTCCAACGTTTGTCCCACTCCTGCGTTTGTTCCACTCTGACGTTTGGGACTCAAGCATTTGTCCCTCCAATGTTTTTCCACTCCTACATTTGGCATGGAACCGATTATTGGTTGGGGTGCTAGTTTGATTCCTAGATTTGTAAGTTTTAAGGATTTTCTTTACTCCTATTAAAAAAAATTTAAAAGGCTGGTTTTATACCCCCCATAATATATTACGGGGGGTGATTGCCCCCATCCCGAAAAAAAATTACCCTTTTACAAGCACCTCCCCCTGGATACTCCTGCACTCCCCCTTGTAGTGACTAGGCCAACTTTATGGTCTCTGGTTTCAGGAAGCCCATTCAATTATGAGAAGTTGACATTATAAGAGCACTCTTATAGCATTCTCTCTATTAGCATTACATGTGTAATGCATTATAGACGGACAGATAGATATTGTGAGGGATCCTACACTTTATAACACCTTTCTTGATATTGATATTTTATTTAAAAATTACAATAACTTGAATATAATGATGTTTAAAAAATGCTGAAATTATAGTTATATTTAGACTAGAAAAATGATTAACATACCTATAGAAGCATTAAATAATTCTCTTTTTAATTATAAAAATATTTTTTAGAAACAAGAACGAGAACAATGCATAGCAGTGTAAAATATAAATTGATATTTTTTTCAAAATTCCAAAACTATCCAGGGTCCTATAAGAAGCATCCATAAAACACAGAACTCAATAGGTACTGTAATGGTCGAAATCTTAAGCTGAAGACAAAAAAGATTACTACTTTATATAATAGGATAATGAAATGCAGCTGTTTTAAGAGTTGCCAGCTTAATAATACAAACCGATTCAATAATTGTGTTAATATGTTATGATGTCTAACTTTAAAATGGTGTAATTATAGTTATATTTAGCCTAGAAAAATGATAAACATACCTATAGAAGTGTTAAAAAGATGTTTAAAAAATGCTGAAATTATAGTTATATTTAGACTAGAAAAATGATTAACATACCTATAGAAGCATTAAATAATTCTCTTTTTTATAATATAATTTTTTTTTAGAAACAAGAACAAGAACAATGCATAGCAGTGTAAAATATAAATTGATATTTTTTTTCCAAAATTCAATTCCCTCTGGTGATGTTATAAATAAAATATCAAAAGTTAAATTTAGGTGGATGTTATATGAATATATAAAGCTTCTTTACAGCCAAAAAAATTGGGAAAAAAAATATCATTTATGGAGCAACAACAAAAGTAGGTTTATCACAAAACCTCGATTTTTTAGTCAGCTGTTCCCAGGGTTGTTGAATTGGGCACTTTTTTTGATATTGGGCGGCCCAATTGCCCAAAAGGGTTTTGGGCGGGTTTTAGGCGCCCAAAAGTGATTTTGGGCACCCTTTTTGGGCAAATGTTGTAAAAAGGATATAAAATAGCTTAAAACCATACCTAGACTTATTATTAGAAATAAAATAGCCTAAACCATCTCAGGACCTATAAAAGCTCCACTAGAAAGGAGAACCATATCGGTTCAGCAGTTAGCGAAATCCTTCTCTAGATACAAAAAAGCTTACTAATTTATATAGTTAACTAGCGGCTACGGCCCTAGAGGCCTCTAGGGGCACTTGAGAAGGGGAGAGTCAAATTTGATAATCAAATTATTATATTAGATTTGAAAATAAAAAATTGGGGGGGAGGAAAATTTTTTTTTTGGGGGGGGGTTTCCTCCCCCCATTTTTTTTTAATTTATATTTTTTTTCTAGGGGCGATTTCTCTTAGGAGGGTGGTGGTACCCTCCCCCAAAATAGTTATAAACCTTCCCAGAACCTATGAGAAGCTACCCTGTTAAGGAGAACCCGATCGGTTCAGCGGTTAGCGAGATCCTTCGGTACTAACACACAGACACACAAACAAACAGACACACATCCTGTTACTTTAGTATAAGGATATCACCCAAAAAATAGGCCCGCCCCCCCTCTTTTTCAACCCCCTCCCCTTTTTCTCTCCCCGTAAAAGGGGGGTGCCCAAAACTGCCCAAAAGGACCTTATATTGGGCGGCCTAAAACCGCCCGCCCAAAAATGCCCGCCCAAAAGCGCCCGCCCAAAATGACAACCCTGGCTGTTCCATAAAAAAACAAGTCATTACCTGTATATTATAAAGCAATGCCAGGCGATTAAAATGAGGTATTAAGCACTTTCTAACTCCAAAAATTGATTCTTCTAGAGCAAAAATTAGTTTAGCATTTTTGGTGACTCAAATTTGAAATTTGATTTGTAGCAAGAGAAAAATATTTAAAAAACATACTTTTTTCTATCTAAGAGGCAAATTAATGGTATCAATATATTCGCAAATGTCTTATATACAGTTTAATACACTTTTAAGTCCATTATTTTTGGGCTTTGAGTGAACGTCGAATAAGGTTGATTTTTTCTCACATATGACCCTAAAAAAGTAAAAAGTTATTTTTTAATAAAAAAAAGGGGCTTGGGTAGAGCTTTTAGAGACTAGGGGCGAAGCCACTAGTTTTTTTAACAACAAAAAAAAACAAAGATTTAAATAATAACCACGATTATAAAATCATATTGTTTTAATGTTTATTGGTAAACGTGATCTAAAAATTAAAGCCATACAAGTTTTGATTAACAATGCAGGGTTTTCGGAACAATTTTATGCGGACTTTGAATTCAAAGACGTGATATATAACAAATTATATTTTATTTGCCATTGTTTCTTAGGGATTGAAATAAAGTAGTCATAAAGAAACATTTAATATAGACACTCCTAAACACTAATATCTATAAAATAACTTCACACTTGGAAATAAAATATCATTTGTGGAAAAGAACTAATAACTAAATACCTTTATGCTGTCCTAGTGTACCCTCCAGAACACCAGCAGTTGTCCAAATTCTGGCAAATCCGTCGTAAGATCCAGTAGCGAGCAGGTTTCCATGGCAATTCCAGTCCAGCGAAGTTACATCCTAAATTGGTGGTTATTATTGCTATGTTGTTTTAACTAGGTACAATGTTCTCAAATATCTATTTAATTAAAGAGATTTGAGATATCCACTATGCTAGAAATTATAGTCCTAGATGAAAGAAAATCCCAACCAAAGTTTACTTATGATTACCTCAATATTGTCTGCTTAATATTACAGAAGCCAGAAAGTTAATTATAACGATAGAGTGAGCTTGACTTGTACAACCTACCTTATTACTTGGTACATCTTGGCTGTAGTACAACCTACCTTATTACTTGGTACATCCTTTCCTTCCATCTTGATACAATGTTTCAGAACTTCACACGTTGGCTCGGGCAAGGTCATATTCCAAATTCTAGAAATAAAATATGTAGTAATAGTATGTGTGCGAGTGTGTGTTCGCCCATACACTATTGAAGGTGAGGGGAATTTGCCGGGACATTGGGCTGTTTATTAAGCTAGTCCCCAAAGTTCTTATTCATTGGCCTAAAAACTTTGGGAATTTTTCTTAAATTTTTATTGGTTGGTTCAGTAAGTTGAGTGTTCCAACGTTTCAACCAATAATTTTACGCTTCAGAAGGTGTAATTTTGTGTATCATCATTAGGGATGTACATCAATTTATAGGCCATTGTCTTATCCTTTTAGATCCCTGCTACATAGATTGTAAAAGCTAGTGTTCGCCGCTTTTTACCTTGCAGTAGAGTCTCCTGAACCGCTGGCAAGCAGATCCTGTTTGGGATTCCAGGCGCAGATAAATACTTCAGAGTCGTGACCTGTCCATTAAGATATCTTATTCTGGGCTCTTGTACGTAGGGAATCTGTTCTACCTAATACACACTTAACGAGACCACACAATGATATCAGGGACTCGGGAATGAGATTCAGACAAACAATTATAAGTGAACATTTCCCCACAACCCTCTTCCCTTTTTATCCACTTCCCTTCAGCTTCATCAAAAACAAGTGTTACGCCAACTCTACGCCAATAAAATAATCAATTTTCGGCAATTTTAAATGGAATTAGTAAGCTGAATGACAGCCCCTGCCCATTATAAGGAATCGTTTTTATTTTGATTGTAATTGTTATACAACAAATGTATATAAAATGGACAAATGAGATGGTAAATTCTTCTTTCCAGTTTGCTCATGAACCCAAAGTAAAAAATTTTTCAACATAGTAAAATTTCTTTTACCCCAATTTAGTATAAATATGAATTATGGGTTATTAAGGACAATATATCCCCTGCAATGCAAGGATTTAATAAACAATTAAATCAACTAATATTAAGATGCACCAGAACAATCCTTTCAAGACTCGCGCTTTCTCCACGGGGATCTCCACGCCGTGCTCGTAGTTGATGTCCATGGGTTCCGCGGGGGTAGATCCAGTATTCCCCTCACCCCCTTCCTCCTTTACGGGGGGGCCCTTGGTTCCGTCTCCGGCGCCTGGCCTTCGGCTTTGTACAACGTCTGGCATCACAGCATCTGAACAAAACAAAAAAGTTGGCTTAGGTGTATTTTCTGTACGGGACCCCCTGCTAAAGGGAGGGGGGGGGATAAAAAATATGTCAGAGGTAGGGGGCGGGGGTGAAAAATATGTCAGAGGTTTGGGGGGAAAGAAATTCTAAATTTTGCAACCGGGGAAAAAATTAATCATGTGCAGAATATATACCTACTCCTGATATTTTAATAGTTCTAACCAAGCTATGTAATGTAAAATTTTCATTTTCAATTAAAATATGGAATTTTCATTTTATTGGTTTTCCCAAAAACGAACCGGAATTAACCAACCATTAACTGCCCTCAGCGGAAATTCATTACTTATTTCAATTCAACAGAAAATAAAATTGACATATTTATAATAAAAATATGAACACAAGAAAACAAGGAGGACAATATCCATAAGCAAGTAAAGAATCATTGCCACAGAAATAAATTAGAACATAAGCATCCGAGAATAATACATTTTTAAAACAGATCAGATTTTTAATCCGCTACTTTTGAAAACAGCTGTTCTTATTTATTTACCTATTAGTGATAGTGTGTCTATGTTCTTATTTATTTACCTATGAGTGATAGTGTGTCTATGTTCTTATTTATTTACCTATGAGTGATAGTGTGTCTATGTTCTTATTTATTTACCTATTAGTGATAGTGTGTCTATGTTCTTATTTATTTACCTATGAGTGATAGTGTGTCTATGTTCTTATTTATTTACCTATGAGTGATAGTGTGTCTATGTTCTTATTTATTTACCTATGAGTGATAGTGTGTCTATGAGTCGCTCAACTCCATCTTCTCCTGTTGAAATCTCGGCTTCAACGTACATCAACCCTTTCTGTTTTTTAACATTTTTCCAATTATTACATTTTTTTTATCAGCATTTTTGGAATTACAACGAACACTAACAGTTAAAAGTTTCAAGGGTTAGCTTGAAAAACTAAATTAAGTGGTCTTTATATCGAATCATTATAAATATTCACTTATGTACATTTAACTTTCGGCCTATTGTGTTGTTTAAATTCATGGGTACTGCAAAGGCCGTACATGAAAGGGTTAGTTATCTGATGGGTCTTAACCCGTATGATTGGACAGGAAACAAGATAATGTCTGTCCGTCTGAAGCTTAAGATCTCGTTAACCGTGGTAAAATACTACTTTTCAAAAAACGTAGGTACCTACTGGACCTGTTATAGTTTAATAAAGCAAACTACTAGTTATGAAAATAATATTAACTCGTTTGAAAATTTCAATAAATGAAAAAAATGCCTGAATGATGGAGGTCAGGGCGCATGGGGGCACCAGTGCTCCATTAATATTTGACTGGGCAATCAGCGACTCCGCCCCGAAAACAAATGCGCTGTGAACGAACCCCGACTCTTGGAGGTAGCGGTACACCAAGAAATTGACCTCGTCGCTTGAGAAACTCATTTTGTGTTCTTAACTATTTCACAATTTTAAGATTTTATGATTGTTTATGTTTTGTTGCTGTTTTAGTTCTTTGTTGTGTTATAACATTATAATTTTGATCTATCTGAAAAAAAAAATGTTTTGAAGAAAAAAACCTTAATAAAACCAATATATATACATTACCTACGGGACAAAATCAAGAATTGAAGACAACCAGCCCTTAGAAAATCAAACTAACTGTTTAATTTAAGTAGTAAAGTGTTGCGCCACTTATACGCGCGCGCTCAAATAGTCACAATTGTGCCTAATCGTACAATTAAGAAATTAAAATTAGAAACATAAATACATTTAATACATATAATTAAAATCAAAATGTTTATATAGCAAATAATCACAATTCCTGATAATAATTAAATTAATGAAAGGTTAATTAAATAATTTTTATACAAATATACGACCATTCTACCGGCGCTTAAAGACATATTTCATAAAAAAAGCTAATATATATACTTTAAAAGTATTCCAATTATAACCTTTTAACTATTAAATTAAATATTTTTCAAATATCAATAAAAAAGTTATTTTCTTTGATAAATAATATATAACTAGCTTTATTGTTGTTTTTTTTTTAACAACAAACAGACAATTTTAAATTGTAATTTTTATAAAATAACGATAAAAGTCTTAAAAGCTTTAAAAAATGACACATCACTACGGTTTTAGTAAATTTTACATATTTCTTTAAGTTTTCTATAAAAAATGTTGAAAAAATAATAACAAAAGCATAAGAAAATATGCGCCGCTTGCTCTCTTTCTTTCTTTTTCTCCCTCTTTCTTCTTCTCTTTCACCTCCATGAGAAGAAATAGGAAAGAGGGGTAAATAAGAACTAAGGCACAGCTGACAAACAAGTTGCCAACTTTCAAGATTTAAATTATTACAAAAAAAAAGCTGATTTTTTGTAATATTTTTGGATATTTCCACTTTTAGCCTCTAGAGGAGTCTACATACTTTTTAAAAAATGGATAAAAAACTGCCTTGGATTTTTAAAGCTACCCAGGAAAGAAGAATCATCAGATTTAATAAAAAGATAAAGCCCTTTCGGATTTCTAAATTAGGTTCAATTAAAAGGCTAAATTTCAAGTAACACAAATAAGATGCATAAAAACAGTAAAATTGTATCATTTAAAAGATTATTTCATTTTAATAGATTATGAACATTATATTTTCCTTTTAATTGTTATAATATACAGAAGTTGGCAACCCTAGATAAGACGACGTCCGAGAATATGGCTTGTTGTAAAATTATGCTTTAAAAATAAATAATATTTTTAAAAACATTTTTTTTAGTAATTTTTTTTTACGATTTAATAATTTTTTATGTTTTTTTGACAAAAAATTAGTTTCTTTATTTAGAAATAATTTTAAAATCTAATTGAAATATTTCATCATGAAAAGTTCAATGTTTTACTAAAAGCCCCTAAAAATGTTTCTGTAGAACAGTCTTTAAAATTATTTCTATGATATATTTTTTAAGTTACATTTTGTTTGGGATAGGAAGGGACAATAGGCGATACAGAATTACAATTAGCAATCCATATAATCAAATTACTTCGTATGCCTGCGGCAAATAAAATTTACTAGCTGAAAATATAGATATAATTTACAAGGACATATCAAATTAATAAGCCTAGACTTCAAAGTTTTCAAGCTAACAATTGAAATTACATGTTTATAATTTCTGAGGTCCAGTTTAATTACAGTCCAATGTCTCCTCTCTCCCTGTATTTTCTATTAGTAAAATTAACATAATCTAAAATGTAATTTTGAAATTAAGCAATATTTTTTTTAAAACCCGCTCACTGCGCTTTTGCCGCGTAGCTCTGCGTAGGCCATGTCAAGAAAAAGAAAGATTTTATAATATTTTTTCAATCGATCTTCTTTCGCTCTTAATAATTTAATTCCTTAATATATTTATAAAGTTAAATTTTAGAATTTAAATATATACTAGTGGCTACGCCCCTAGAGGCCTACATAAGCACTTGAGGTGAAGGGGGGTTGACTTCACCCCCCCCCCCCTCCCACTTTCAATTTAGTTAAAATTAATGGTAGGTATAAAAAAATGTGAGGTTAATTTTTCCTCTCGGGGGCGAATTTTTTAGCTGGGTGGTGGTACTCCCCCTAAAAGTAGTAATAAACTTTCCCTGGATCTATGAGAAGCTACAATGTAAAGGAGAATCATGTCTGTTCGTTCAGCGGTTAGCAAGATCTCTTTCGACAAAAACTTATTGACATCTTTTTAAGTTTTTACATATATTATATATTCTTCTAAATTTATTTGTTGCATAAGTTATGATTGATAAAAGTGGTCATATTTTTTTGCTTTCCAATATCTAGAATCATTAACACAGTTAAGATGGAGAAAAAAGACAAAAGAATTGTTCAAGGAACATTAGAAAAAGACATCAAGAAATTCAAGATGAAAGGTATGTTGTTTTTTCATTCTTAATTAACGTTTACTTTCAGGAATGGCAAGGGTTTAAAAGTTTAATGGAAAGTTTAAAAGTACCTAATGTTTTTAAGAACTTCTTGTAAAACTTTAAGAACCAGAACGTGAAAGTTAAAGTCCAAGGTCCACCAGTTATAATATTTTGAGGAATAAAAGTTCAACTTATTTTATTGTGGATATCAAAATAAAACTTGCATATTCTGAACATGTCATAAGATTTTCTATACAATTGAATTAGCAATGTTAAGTTTTACTTGAAGTTTTAATGTTAATGGACATAATTGCCCTTGTTAAATATTATTTAAATAGGAGCGTAGATTCTCTCTAAGGCCCTGTGTATGTTAGAACGTAATATAAGGGATATGTTACTTTCTCGACATCTATATGAGAAAGACCAGAGTTGTGGATCCGCATTGATTGTATGCGGATCCGGATCCTCAAAATTTGGCGACTCCGGATCCTTGACAATAAAAATAAAATCACCAAATTTTTCAAAAAATATTTGTTCCTTAATTTCGAAGTCAAAAATACTTATAATTTTTAAGTCTGAACCTAAACCTTAAAGATTGGCTCTCATCACGAGAATGTCTTTGTAAGTGACTATTTTTTTTATATAAATTTAGGTAGATTTTTACATTATTTCCGCATTTTTTTTGTGTCCAAGGATCCGGATCCCTTAGCAAAGAGTATATCTTGTACAACTTACTTGGATCGTCGTCAATTTCGCGATTTTACTTAAAAGACACTAAGTAACTGACACACCACACTTCCACCATTCATATTTGATATTTTTGTGTTTTGCTACTAATGAAAATTGTCATTCTTGTATTTATTTTTAGGATGGAATGAAGTTGGGGCGAATATGTTATCCGTTTCATCTCAGGAATTTCAGAGTTAAATGTTCTATATAATATTAGTTACATTTTTATACGGACAGACATCCTGATACTTTTTTCGTCATTTAAAGTTGTAAAGAAAACAAGTTTTATAACAGTCAGACTATTCTTTATGTAAAAATTTGCAAATTATTCAATTGCCCCTCTAGCATCTGACCATAATTAGAGAAACGCCTCGCTTTATAGAAAAAAGATTATTTAACTCTGGAGAATTAATAATTAGATTATTTCACAAGAAAATCAAATATATTTTCGGAAACGTAGTCTACGATATCACGCTATGGTAGTAGTATTAGGAATCTAATTTATTTTTAATGAAATATTTTTATAACTAATCGCTGTTCAATATATAACCTAGGATGACCTGTCAGATTCAATAACCCGTCAAACCAACCCTATTTTGGACATTACTTTTTCCCGAAAGCTATGAAATTCAACTATTTATAGCTAAAATAAACATATATATTATACATATATGACCGGATTGTTTCTTTACTGTGTTCTTATTCGTCCAATTAACTGAGTGGGGATCTAGGTCTACTATATTTATTCTTTGATGCAATAAGTACGGTTAAAATAGTAAATAGAATTTTGTTACATTTTTCTGGTGATACTTTCTCCCTTATTATATACCAATGCCCAAATTTAATTCTTCTACCATAAATAGCTGCCGAGAAAAATAGTTATATTTTTTATTTGTTGATGTTTCAAGCAGGGTGTCGGAGCCGTATAATTTTGATGCGGCTCCGGCTCCTACCTTAAAATTAATATATATTTTTTTTTCATTATTGAATTTGATAAAATAAAATAAATAATATAAAATATTTTGCTTTTATTTGATTAAAGCTATATAAAAGTAGAAGGATGTGTGTCTATTTGTTAAGTAACAATAGTTTTTCAGTTTATTATATGGAAATAAACCGTTGCCAAATTATAATATTATTTTAAAAAATCATTTTTAGCTAATTCGGAGCCGGAGCCGTTTTTAACAAAAAATACGGCTCCGGCTCCGACTCCACCTAAAATGTTGCTGCTCCCGGCTCCGGCTCCGAAACACTGGTTTTAAGGTACTTGTTGATAAATTTCAATAAATGACAACTTTTACGATCCAAATGATTTCTGTTAATTAATTAGATATTTACCCAGGATTTTTGCAAATACTGATGTATACTAAAAATATTCAATTTATCTTCAGGGAAAAAGATAGATATAAAAATAAACATAAAATGCACACTTGTAGTTTAAAGAGTACTTTCAATTTAAATAATTTTCTTAAGATTTAGGTATTTCATTAAAGTCTTCTTTTTTATTCTCAAAGGAAAACTTTGTAATTTTTCCTAAGTTTCTTAAAACAATAGAACTAACTATTTGTTAAGAAATATACTTTTTTACAATCTTTAAAGCCGATTTATTTAAAACTTTTCTTTTAACACCAAAAAAATTATTCAAACTATTATTTTTCATAATTTAGTGAAGAAATATGGTCCATATCTTACGTTGTGTTTATTTTGATAAGTTATATTTCAAGCTATAACATTACCTTTATTCGTCTAGGCAAAGTTATTTTGTTTATTTTTTAAATGAAGCTTATTACGGTAGGTCCGTTCATAACGCTGAGCTATGTTGTTTTTTAGGCATGTTATAATTGTCCTATCGATTTCAAACTTAACATGATGAAAAGTTAGATATTTTGTCGTTTATTATGTGAAAGATTTCTAATCGTCATTAACCAGCATTATTATGATAGTGAATGTTCGTTTGTCCATTTGATTGGATGAGCTTCACTTCTATTGATATTATCATTCTTGTTTTAACATCAAAGCTTGCATCTCAAGATTATTCCATTCAAAACAATATAACTTTAGGACGAGATAAAGAGAAGCAGTTGGTAATAAAATTGACGGATTTTTGTATTGAACACAGCATAGATCCCCAGGAAAACAAACATAACATAAACCAAAACAAATAGGTATGTACATAAGTAACGAAGCAAAAACATGCAAAAAATTTTTTTGATGAAAGCAGGGATCTTAAGGGATAAGACAATCGACAAAATTTATATACGTCCCTAATGATAATAAAAAAGAGATAACCCTTAATAACTACAATGGTTGGCTGAAAAGTTTTGACACTTCTAGTTTAAAACTAACTATCAAAGTTCTTCAGTTAAAGTAAAAGATGTTGAACCAGTAAACATAATAACGTTATTATAAAACTTTGAGTATTGCTTGCAGAAGAAATAGTTCCAGTCGTTTTTGAGATTTTACCGGTTACAAATAATTCAGTTGTTCTACCCTCTCTCCGTTTATTCAAAAAGAAAATATAAAGGTATATTCTAAGTAATTACCTAACATTTAAAAAAAGATAATTAAACATTTTTTAATAATTTGAAAAACAAGTTTGTTATGTTTGTTTAAATTATACCTAGAGTTTGGATGGATGTGAAATGATGACACAAAATCATTATAATGAATGTAAACACTTAATATTGGAGTTTATTAAAAATGTGATATAAAATGCTTTAAAACGTCATAAATTATGTACTTTTAAATACCCTGGATGACAATGAGAAAGAGATAAAATTAACTTGGAGATGTACCTTATTTTCCCCCAAAGTATCATGTTTCCTAATATTCTTGTAACTTATGCTAAAGATGATTTATTTAAAATGAACTTGTACCATCACAAATTAGATTTTTTTCGACCTAACTCCAAATATTCTATTTAAACATATATAGGAACACACAAAGTACCAAAGTCGTTAGACACACTTCATGGAACTATCCCTTTGAATAATTAACGGATTCGGATGCGGATTGCCATCTCTGAAAAGATATACCTAATGTGATAACTAAAAGAACAGCCAAGGAGACTGATGTAATATTTTAAACCTCTGAATGTTCTATTTTGACCTACACCCACCCACCCCCCCCTAAAAAATAAAATTTTTGATTAACTTATGTATTTCAGAACAAAATGTCTCTTGGAAGTTTCACTGGGCTGTCAAAGCTATCCAAGCTTGCTAGGTAGGATATATTTTTATGTTATAAGTTGTACAGCTACTCTATAATTTAAATTTATTGAATCTGTATGTATGTCTGTACTGCTAAGTGCGGTGGAAATATGATTTTCTCGGCTCCTCTACAATATAAAGGTTTTGGTCAAGCTTCAGTATTTTTATGTTTTGTAAATGTTTAGTGTTTAAGAGTTAGATGCAACCGAACAACTTTAGGTACCTAGATGTAAAATGTTTTTGAAATGAGTATCAAGCTCAGATACCAAATATTTTATGATTAACAGACCCGCATTTTTACTGATAAAAGTATTAAGTATTTAGTTTTTGTTTACATGAAAAATATCTCCCTTTATCAGGTGTGTATACCTATTCTGCACAAGATTTTTTTTCCCCTGCTGCAAATTTTTTTTTCTCCTTTAGGTAGGGGATAAAATGGAAAAATATTTTCAGAACTCTTTATTTTATTCATATTATCCCCCCTATCACATATTCTTTTAGTTTTTTTTCACCAAAGAGGGGAGAAAAATGGGGAAAAAAATGCTCTCACTTTTCTTAATTTTTACATTTTTTCCCCCAACCACATATTCCCCCCCCCCTCCCCCCCCCCCTTAGCCGGGTCAAATTTGCAGAATTTACACCCCTGCCCTTTATTCTAATATGATTAAAGTATTTTTTCTGATTAAATGCAAAGTTTTCAAAGATTTTAAGTTGAGTACATAAAAAACTATTTAATTTTTAACTAATCAAGAGAATTACATCCAAAACAAAGTTAAAATAGATCAGATTCTTTAAAAGATACTACAGCGAATCTCTTCTAGACTTATATAATGATCTTAAAAGAGTAGCAAATATAAGAATGTTAAATTAAGGTAAATCTTGCTAATGATGTGTATCATTTTGCATCCAAATGAACTACAGACATCTAACTGAACCATCTTAGATTGCATCTTTGTCTGGAAGTCCTAACTGTGCAAAGATCTCCTATTATCTAACCCTTTTTGTTGTGCGTCTAAAATGGCATATTCAAAAGAAACCATTTTTTATATCCTTTCCTATGACTCGTTGTAGGGCCAATATTAGAACCCATTACTCACCTGACGCACGCGACAATAAGCGACACATTTGTTATTGTCCATTAGTTTGAGCCTCGCATTTATTGATGTTAGTAGGTATCATCCATGTTAAATATCTTAATTATCATAATTATAACTATTCATGTGTATTGTCAATATATTTAATAATGAATTCAATTAAGGTTGGATAATCATTAGATATCTTTTAGATAACTTAAAATCGAAAACAGAAAAAGCTTTTTTTTTTGAATAAAAGATATTATATGAAATACATCCAAACTGTTATTAAGTACGTTTAGAAATATCGGGCTAATATTATCCCGAAAAATTTTAAAATTGGACCATAAACACCTAAGATATGAGGAAATATTTTAAAAATCTGCAAAAAGCTACTTGACCTCTCAGCTACAGACACAAAAATCCTTTAGAATGATGGAAAATTTGATTTTATCTTGGAATAAAATGATTTTTCTGCATAATATACACCCCTGGGTTAATTAACAACATTAGAATTCTAAATATTATAATGACTGTCACAATATAATTTTTTTTTGATATATGAGCTTCGCTTTGTCCATCCTTACCTTTCTATTACATAATGTAATAAAAAAAAAACATAATCGTTTTGGAAAATGATTGAAAAAAATATCAAAGGAAAAAAATTGCTTTGAGTCTCAAATTTTAATATAGGTATTTGAATTGTAATAACTCATTGAAAAAGTAAATTATTGAAATATTTGAATATAATCTATTGTACCGCTTTCCTTTCATATTTTATTCAGCCAATTTTATTGTGTAAACAATTTATTTTTTTTCTTCTGACAAGAAGTAGTATGTCCAAGATTGCCTGTATTTTTAAAAGCGAAGCTTTTCTATAATTAGGGTCGGTCCGTCCGTACGTCCGTAACGGATAGCTTATTTCGTTAATTTAGGCATGTTAGAATTGTCCTATCGATTTCAAATTTTGTATGGTGATTCCTTTAATAGTTAGGTACGATTTAGAAAGCGTAGCAACTCTATAATCATCACCAAAATGTCCGTACGTCCATTTTAAACATGTTGATTTTTTTACTTTTTTAACAACAAATTTTTATGTGATCTAATCATCCGATTTATCTGATTTTTGGTATATTGATTCCTGGGACAACAAAGTATAATGTAATAAGCGAAGCAACTCTATAATCAAGTCCTAAAAATGTAAGTATGTCCATAAACATTATCCTAAATCAAGAAGTTTTACAACAAATTTACTTACAATTTTACTTTGACTCTTATACATTTATATATGATTATTCAGTTCTGACACTATACAAGAGGGGGGGGAAGTTTTGACACATTTGCGTAAACAGGGAGTATAGGCTTTATCTTTGGACTGAGAGGATAGGTTATTAGGGATAAAATCATTCTTATATGATGAATTTTCCCAAGTTTTAAGATTTTTTGGATAGGCCTCCAGGTTCCGGAGCTCCAGGCCTCCAGGTCCTCTCTGTACAGGTAAAAATAAAAAAAATAATTTTTTTTGAAGAGTTAGAAGTCAACCTATGAAACAAAATATGCATATTTTTGAATGTTATTCACATATTAGAAGAAAAAAACGCATATTTTGTTTCATAAGTTGACTTCTAACTCTTCAAAAAAAAAAATTTTCTTTTCATTTTTACCTGTACAGAGAGGACCTGGAGGCCTGGAGCTCCGGAACCTGGAGGCCTATCCAAAAAATCTTAAAACTTGGGAAAATTCATCATATAAGAATGATTTTATCCCTAATAACCTATACTCTCAGTCCAAAGATAAAGCCTATACTCCCTGTTTACGCAAATGTGTCAAAACTTCCCCCCCCCCTTGTTAATGTCCGTTTGTCCTACCGTTTCAGTGCTTCGCTTTTATGGATGTTGTCATCCTTGTTCAATACACACACACACATATTTTAATTTTTACCCCCCACCTTAGCAGGGGATCCCATGCAGAATATAAACTCCTGAAAAAGGAGGATGTGAATAAGGATTGTCTGGGCAGGGGGGGGGGGGTTACTCGAGAACCCTCTGACCAAAATTAAGCTAACTTTGGATTTAAGCTGCTATAGGGCTAAAGTAACTTTTAATATTATCGTTGACCGCCGCTCCCGCCGTTTTCCGCCGCGAGTCAAAGATTTTGTGTCAATATCTTTAAAAGCACATGATAAGCACTGAAATTAAGATATACCTTAAACGAGGGTTGCTGATAAGGGGGAAATTTTTTGAAAAAAATAACATGGTCTAAAATGATTCCAAATTGCCTAATTCGGCGAGAAATGCAATACAAATTATTTTTGGCGGCGGCGGAAAACGGCGGGAGCAGCGGTCACCGATAATTTTATAAGTTACTTTGGCCCTATAGCAGCTTAAATCCTAAGTTAGCTCAATTTTGGTCAAAGGGTTCTCTAGTAACCCCCCCCCCCCCCTCTTGCACATCCTCCTTGTTCCTTGCTAATAATTCTGGACTTATCCAAACAGGTTGATCAAATTAAATTAATGTACCTTTTATTGATTGTATGCAACGAAGGGTGGGTTGTCCGGCGGGGTGAAAACAAATCATATGCGCATTAATGATAAACAACCCACCATTATACACTGAGTGATTATCTATCAAAATGTCGCGGACAAGCCAATTTTATAAACCTGCTGAGTAGCATTTCTTCTTAAAATTGAGTCTGCAATTCACACGAAATCATTTGGAATAAGAGTTCATCAATAATGAAAATTTAAAAGGACTCTGACTTTAAACATATTTGAAGAATAGAATAAAATTTGCTGAGTACATAAAAATATGGGGGAAATGTCCATATGTAGAACATCAAAAACAAACTTACAATATTGTAGATAACCTGCGAATGTGGCGTATCAAGTAATGCATCCGCTCGTTATCAGGAAGGTGATAGTTTCAAATCTTGGCCTGACACGGCGTCATAACTAAAAACGGTAAAAATGCCTCCTAATAATGCTGTGTCAGGTGTGTAACATAAATAGTTGAAGTAGGAATAATGCCTTGGCCCAAAACAGATGCAACTCTAAATAAATAAAATCCTATAGTAATCTGATCATTTACTAAATTGCTCAAACCATAATCGATGGTTTGACTAGGTACAAAGCCTTCAAATTAGAAAAATGTACCATTATTTCAAATGTGTTTTGAAGTATGCACTCTTCTATTGCATGGAAATTATTAACGATCATATAGCAATGTTTTTATTGTGAAGTAGTTTCGTTACTTAAAAAGAAGAACTCCTGTCCCATTCAATGCCTAGTTTGTTTTACTGAAGTATAATCAGTGTCCTAGGACAACAAAAGTAGGAAAATAGGAAAAACCGATAAATACAAGATAATGTCAAAAATTCAAAGATTGCCTTTTTTTGTTTTAAAGGCTTAAAATAATTTGAAGTTATTTCTTTCCATTTAGCCTTAAAATCTTGTTCATAGGTAGCTTCATATGAATGTTCAGTTTTCTAGAATGTAACCAAGTGTCCTGTGTATCCTGGTATCGATAACTCCATTATTATCAACCTTTCATTAAATTAACTTAAGTGGGCAGACCATCGGGGTCAGTAAATAATCCTGTAGTTATTTTTTATTTTCTTATCCGCGGATAACTGTATACCTATTTAGTTGAAATGTTTTTAACCAAAACGAGATGGACTGGATTGCTTTAAAACTGTGGTATATCCACTCTAATAGTATAATTCTTACAGTTAGACACTGACGTTTGAGTTTAAAAAAGCATTTATATTCAGGGATCTAAAGGGATATGACAATAGCCGATAAATTGATGTATATCCCCAATCATGATAAACAAATTTACTCCTTCTGTAGATTACAATTATTGTTTGAAACATTTGAACATTGTACTTGATGAAGCTACCAATTAAAATTCAATAAAAGTCCCTAAAGTTGTTAAGCTAATGAATACGGAAACATATTGATATTATAAAACTTTGGGGACAAGTATAATAAACTAAAACAGCCGAATGTCCCCTCTCTCTGATTTCAAGTTCACTTTTAACTCAAAAGTACTACTCATTATACATTTTAATAATAACTAGCAAATTTATAAATTGTTTATTGCTTATACTCACCAAAGAAAAATCTAGGTAATTTAAAATCAAACTTGTAGGTATTTTTATTTTTTTTGGGGGGGGGGAGGGGTAGGGTGAATTTGATAAATAAAAAAAGTTTATTGGTAATTCATTATTTTTCAGGATGATCAAGGACCACGGTGGTCTGAAGGCAACTCTTTACCATTACTATCTTACTGATGACTTGAAGGTAAGACAAGAAGCTTCCTTAAAAAACTTAATTGACAAGCATTTAGGACAGCACAAGCTTTGATTGCTTGATAATTTTGTAGTAGTCCTGAGATAATTGAGGTTTGTGATAGTACGTAGGCAGAACCCTATATGTTTTTTAATGGGGAAGAGGGGATGGGTGAAATTCGCGCAGTTTTACCAAACACCTCAAATTTGAATTATAATTTACACCCTCTTATTTCAACAATCACGTAATTAACTGGGGTTTTTTGGCGTTCTCTTTATCTCAATTTCTTCATGTTTGTCCTAATGGTACTTTGCTGTGCTGCTTTGTTTAGTAGATATAATTCAAATTGAATAATTCTTCATATATTAGACAGGAAAGCTGATTGGAGAGGATGAATTTGGAAACAAGTATTTTGAAAATAATGAATACTTCTATGGTAGAAACAGGTCAGTTCTTACCTCTCATAGGGACTGGACAAAGTCTTGGACTTAGGGCACTAAAACCATTGCATTTTTTCTTATTTTGGCTGACTTTAAACATTTTGGACACTAATGCCATTAAAAATTTACACACTTAGCAGACGAAACTTACTGAACTACTTGCAGAAAGTTAATTTCAATCTGAAGAGAAACAAACTTATTTTGGTAGGTTCCAAAAAGATTATTTTTTAGCTCTACTTAAAAATGAAAATTACAGGGATCTTGATAATAAAAGATATAAAAAGTAGAGTAGCTTCATCCTAATGATAATTTCAAGTTTTTATTACCTTCTTATCATTAGTTTGCATATAAGCACAACTTTCAAAAATTAGATTAACTTCTTATTAATGTTTTTGGCATTAACTTATGATTTAAATGCCTAGGTATGTTTTTATGTATCAAATATAAATTAGAACAAATTATAATAATGGGGCTCGGCAGACTTGCGTTAGCCGCTACTAAGCCTCAAATTTGAATCCTTTTGAATTCTTCAACAACTGAAAAAGAAAGATTGCCATATTTGGGTCAGGTTTATACTTAAAGCTGCTCTTCAAAATAGTAAATGGTTACTGTTCAAAATCTTCTTCAATTACTTTTCCATCTATAATGCTATAGCCAAGATTTAGAAGATTTTTGCCTCGCTAATTATGAATTTAATCATCCTTAGGTTTTTTGTACTTAACACAATATTCTATAACTTTTCATTATTTAATACATCATCCTTCTAAAATATAATCTTTTTGTTTATGTACTATGTTAAAAGCACCATTTTGTGCTTTTTTTTGCATGACTCTAGCATATCAAGGGTTGAAGAGATTGAAAACAAGCTAAAAATTAAAGATTATTTAAACGTGTGGGATGGGTGGATAACATTTTTCATTAGTAAAATTGTTGTAGCAAATTAAACATGTGAATTAAAAGTGACCGGTGTACAAATTAATCTTAAGATGTTTGATTCAAAGCAATAATTGAGGAATTAGACATAGAAATAAATCTTTCACAAATTCTTATATACGCTATTCTGCCTTTAGTAGTCATTGCTGTATAAAAGTTATCTTTACTTTCCATGGAAGCTTAATTAGGACAGTACGACTAAAATCCCCGAAAATATTGAATACTTTTCTTAGTCCTGTATAATTCTATTAGCGGCTTCGTCCCAAGAGGTTTGATCAAACCAATTTTTCGTAATTTAGTTTTCAAAAAATAAATCTTAAAAAAAATTTCTTTTGGGGGGGGGGAAATTTCTTTTTTTAGGGGGGGGGGGTAGTCGACCCCACTATTTTAATTTTAGTTTTAGTTTTAAAAAGAAAAGAATTTTTTTTTTTTTGGGGGGGGGGGGTATTTTTAATTTTTTGGGGGGGATCAGTAATATTTGACATAATATCATTTAACATAAATTCATTTCACATAAAACAGTTGGCATAAAATCACTTCACATAAAGGTACATTTGACATAAAAACATTTGCCATAAAGGTACATTTGCCATAAAGGTACATTTGCCATAAAGGTACACTTCACATAAAAACGTTTCACATAAAGATACATTTGACATAAAGGTACATTTAACATAAAAGTACATTTAACTTAAAAGTACATTTGACATAAAGGTACATTTGACATAAAGGTACACTTGACATAAAGGTACATTTGACATAAAGGTACACTTGGCATAAAATGTTTCACATAAAGATACATTTCAAAGTGTACCCGAGGTAGTCATTTTTTTCCCCGAGCATGGCAACCGGTGAACAGAATCTCAGTTCTGCACCACAAGCCTTGCACGACTGAAGTTCCCATGTCTATACAGTCATATTTATATGAAAATATTTTTAGAAGATTTTTGAATTTTTTTTGAAGATTTTCCCCAAGGTAATTTTGCTTTCTTTTAATAATATATAAAAAAATTTCTAAAATCTTCAAAAAAAAATTAAAAATCTTCTAAAAATATTTTCATATAAATATGACTGTATAGACATGGGAACTTCAGTAGTGCGAGGCTTGTGGTGCAGAACTGAGATTCTGTTCACCGGTTGCCATGCTCGGGGAAAAAATGACTACCTCGAGGATAAAAATGATATCGGGGAAAAAAATGACTACCTCAGGGAGAAAAAAAGAATATTTACATCCACTATTTAAGGGGTTGTTTATATGGGAATGTACCTTTATGTCAAGTGTACTTTTATGTGAGATGTACCTTTATGTCAAATGTACCTTTATGTCAAGTGTACCTTTATGTCAAATGTACCTTTATGTCAAATGTACATTTATGTCAAATGTACCTTTATGTCAAGTATACCTTTATATGAAATGTATCTTTATGCCAAATGTACCTTTATGCCAAATGAGTTTATGTGAAACGTTTTTATGTCAAATGTACCTTTATGTGAAATGAGTTTATGTCAAATGATAGGTACTTTATGTGAAATGTTTTATGTGAAATGAATTTATGTGAAATGATATTATGTCAAATATTACTGATCCCTTCGCTACAAACAAACAACCAGACAGACATCGTTCTACCTTGTATTATAGATTATGTTCGTCTTACATATCATAACAGAGGATCAATATATGATATTGTATGTACGGAACTTTGAGACTAAGCGTTGTTCTTTTCCAAATGCACAGCCTCACTGTTTCCCTAAAGTGTCTAGTCAATCACAGAACCCCCTTCCCCCCGCCCTTATTTCGAAATTAATTAATAATTAAAAAGTATAGGTAGTTTTTGTGTGTTTGTTTTTTTACTAGTGGTCAGGTAAGGTCAGGTTATAAAAGGTACATGATTGCCTCGCAGGGTTACAGGCCCCCGCAGTAAAAAAGTAAAAAAAAACTTACCCTCCCTTATTTTCAAAAAAAAAAGAGAGAGAGTGAAGGTTGTGCTCGCAAGATATTTTGAGGGAAATGACCCACTGGGCTGTTGTTATACTCTTTCGTAACCATACTTTTGCAGTGATAATGGCATTCGTGGATTTTGGTTTGTAATCTAAAAATTATTTTTATATTAGATCAACTCATTATCAATGCAAGCTGAATTAGTTTCTTTTGTCTATGTCTTCCTTGTTGTTGCTGCGCTTTTTTTGGACTTTTTTTCGATATTGAGTTTGGGGTGCAAAATATTTTAAGAGCTGTAGAAAAACTATCTCCATTCTTGCGTGTTTCTATATGTTGGATAATATTATATAAAGCTGATTTTAGACTGATAAACTAAAGCTATGTATATAATAAATTCTTTTTAGCCTACAATAAACTTTTATAACGGGATATAAAGATAATTTAAATTCAATACTCTATTATATTATTAGAAGCGAAGCTACTCTTTGTCCGTCCGTCCGTCATCAATTGGAGAATTGTAATTTTCTTGGTTGCTAATATATGAATATACCCTGTTTACAAAGAGCTTCCAGTTTAAACGGTGTCTTTCGGTCCGTCATCCATGCAACCAAAAGAAAAATATTTATGATTTTTAATGTTTCGAGATTTTTTGTCATTCTTCTATTCTTTTCTCCTCACCACTCTTTCATTTTGTTCCTTTCGTTTTTACTGAAAATATTAACTTTGTCCATTTGGCAATCCTTAACTTGTTTGTGCTTTTATTAGGGTTGGCAAACCATCTATTTTTAAAAACCGGATTCGGATTCTTACAAGAATTCTTATTTTTTTCCGGATTCTAGCATTTTTTTAAAAGGCTTTTGTTTGAAGAAAAAAAAAGGGATGAAATTTTACCGGTTACTGGGCTGAATCTAAAGATGCGTTTTTTCATATTTTCACAGTAGCTTTTCTCCACAGTGGCCAAAATGACTGTTAAAAATTAAAAAATATATTCGGCCAAAAAAAACTCAAGACGCTAATTTTAGCCTAACAATTAAGAATCTGAAACAAAATCAATAAAATAAAAGCTAGGGTTGGCAATTCGAATCCTGGATCCGCCCAATTTTTGGCCAATTTTGGAATCCAGAATCCGAATCTGGAGTCCATTTTTAATAGGGTGAGGCGGGGCATTACCGGTAATTTTTTCGGTTTTTTGAAAAAAAAAATGGGGTAAATATTAATATTTTTAAATGGGACCAAGACCATTAGAAAGCTTACGGAAAGGACTATCAGGTCCTAATAGGACGTTATCCTAGGACTTTTAGAAGTTTGTCATAACTGGACTCAAAGAAATTACCGATAAATGCCCCATGGTGGGGCATTGTGGGTAACGTCTTTTCAACCTAAAAAAAATCGATGAAAAACGGCCAAACGGCCAGTCAAACATAAATAATCATAATTAGTATAGGTTATAGGGATTATCCACAAAAATTTTCATAAAGATCGGACTATTCCTTCTATGTCAAAAATCATTTTTTTTATAAGACGAGAAATTTCGATTTTTTTTTTCACAAAAATTTTCTTTCAAAATAAAATTTGAATTTTTTTATATAAAAAATCTGTTCTATTCACTTTTTGGCCTAATTCTTAAAAAGCCCATATTGAATTTTAGATTTTACTAAAGAAAACCTGAAAATTGATATTAAAAATCGAATTTGAATTTTTTTTTCGACGTTACCGAAAAATACCCCGCGCGAACTTTGGTCATTTTTTAAAAAAATATTAACTCTACATTTAAGCTCTCAACGGATTTGGAAAGAGCGGGCAATTCTTAGTTCAAAAGGTTTTTACGGATCAGTTCTAGGTCTTACCAATTTATGTGTAGGTCGATCTTTATACACATAGGTAAAAAAATTTTTGAAAAAATAATTTTTCGTCCGACTTTGAGACCCCAAAAGTACCCTTAAAATTTATCTCACAAAAATTTCATTTTATACTTTTTTGTAGGCAATTTAATAAAGAACAAATTTGCTTTCATGTTTTTTTCTGTCAGTCGATTAGAACATGGAGAAAAATGTCATTTTCTGAAGGTGGGTAAAAAATTACCGGTAATGCCCCTTACCGGTTAATGCCCCGCTTGACCCTAGTGGATTCGGATTCTTAATTGTTAGGCTAAAATTAGCGTCTTGAGTTTTTTTTGGTCCGAATATATATTTTTAACATGATATGGCACTCAACATATAGAGGTGCAGCCACTTGTAATGAAGAAGTACAAAGTATTTCGCATTAAGATGAAAAAGTATCAAATTTTAATTATAAGAGGAAGAAATCAATTGTCTTTTTTTTCATTGTTTATTGAATAAAAGAAATTTTAATTTTTGAATTAATCATAGACCCGGATACTAGATTATTAAATTCATGAATTAAGGAATGCGTAGCTGTGATCCTTTTAGTTTGGTTCATGTATAGTTTACCTTAAATGGGGAATTAATCGGTTTAGCAGTTTTTAAATTTCTCAGTCTTGGGAGGGTAATGTTACCCTCCCTTAAATAGCCGTAAACCTTCCCAGGATCTATGAGAAGCTACACTCTAAAGCTTACTAGGCTCTGTATTCTAAAAAGCTAAAATAATAGCTTTAAAACATCCCAAGCCTTAAATCTGACAATGAAATAGCCTAAAACTATCACATTAATTATGTGAAGCTTGCCTACCTAAACAGTTCAGTAGTTATTGAGATCTTAAGCTTCAGACAAAAACTCTTACCTTCTTATGTATTAGAATATGTTTTTAAAGATTACATTTTTGGGTTGTTGTTCTACATCCATTTCTCTCTTTAAATTCTGAACCTTTAAACCATGGTAAAGGGGTAGTTGCAAGAAATGCATTTAAACTTGAATTTAGTGAACTGCATATTTTTTTGTGTTCAATCGTTTAAACTACATCTTTAGGATATATATTTGAAAGAATTTTAATTTTATACCAGGTAGTTTAAAAATATCAGGACTTAAAAATCATGTTTTTTTTTGGATATATGTAACTTAGGTATATGGTTGTCCTGTTTTCACAAAAATAGCATGATTGATGACTTTTTTGGTGGTGCCTAATTGATTGCTTTTTATTGTAATACAAAATTGTATTTGTTAGATTCTTTTCTTGTAACTTATGCTTGCAATAAAACTTTTAAATGCACTTCATGCAACTATCCCTTTAAGTTTTCTACGTTTTATAAGATTTTTTGGAAATAATATTAATTAAGAATACTGTGAATAAAAGAAATACTTTTTAGACAAAGGGAGACACGACTTTTTGCTCAGAAGGGGGTGGGGGGGAGGGCGATTTAGGGTTCTCAAAATCCAAAAAGTAAGGGTTACAGACGATAAATAAGCCTTTCTGCATTAACTCCCCCCCCCCCCTTTATATTGATATCGTATAGTAATATCTTATTCTTATTATCAAACTGTACTAAAATAGTTACAAAATGTACTCTAAAGGATTATTTAAAGATTAGGCTAGATAAGAATGTTATTGTTCATAAATTAATCTCTTAGTGTATTGTGCAGTCTCTCTAGGCGTTTTTAAAAAGGAGCTCATTTTTAAAATTTGATCGGCTTCAATCAACAAAGTATAGACTCCCTTATTTTATGACAATTTTAAAAAAAATAGGTAGGGTAAATTTTCAAGTGTTTGTATTTTTTTTTACTTTAGGCTAGGTTAGGTTATATTGGGTATATGGTATTGGTAGCCCTATAGAGGTAAGTCCCACCTATGACAACAAAGTTTTAAGTTTTGGAAGCAGAATTTAAATTTGAAATAAAGTTTCCTCCTGTTCAGTAAATTTCACAGGGATCATAGTGGATAAGACATATGAACGAATGAGAGAACGTATTTTTTAAGCTTTATAAATCAGAAAAATACCTATACAGTCCATTGTCATCTACCTTCCTGAATTTATGCGAATAATCTTTACTGAGATAAATTGTGTTAAAATTTGGCTGAATCAGGGAAACACTAAGATTAGGTTCTATGGTAAAATTCTATATTTGTACCTTTTCATTTTTATACATGTCGTGGTTTGTATTATATAAATTTTATAGTGTAGGGGACATTGGACTGTTTATTAGACAAGTCCCAAAAGTTTTATGATAATGGTTTTTCATTGGTTGGCTTAACACTTTTGGGGACTTTTATTGAATTTTGATTGGTTAGTTTAGTTAGTTGAGTGTCCAAACGTTTTAACCACTAATTGTAATCTACAGAAGGGGTAATTTTGTGAATATTCATTTAGACCCCTAAACGTGAACAATCCCTAGGAGCGGGGCAACTGAGTAACTACACCTTATTTACAATTCATTATTTTGATTGATAAAACACTTTTTTTCTATGATATATTTCTATATCCTTGAAAAGGTACTTGTTGTAATTAAGTGAATTGTAATGAATCTAAAACACAAAGTTTGCCTGCATTTAAACTTGGTAAACTTGACCCTGTAATATAAGAGACTGCAAATAAAAATAAAATTCTTATATTAACATTGGCCCCCCCGCTATTTTTTTATGAAAGATATCAAAAGTTGAGGAAATTTTTAACTCATTTAAAAAGATTTTACCCAATTATCTCTAAAATCCCCAAAAAATAGCTGGTATATCGTTATACAAAACGCCACTTCCTCCCCTCCCCCCTTTACACATTTAAAATTTTAAAATGCCGGGAGGGGTAAATAAGTTCACCAGCATTTGTAATTGATATTCCTGTGATTGAGAGGAAATATATTAAATCTACAAAAGGAGTAATTTTGTTAACCATAACTGGGAATTATATTAATTTATCGTCACTAGTCTTATCCTTGAAGATCCCTGGTATATAATGAATCACTATGGCCCCATGACGTGCAAAATCAATAAAGGCCTCTTATTGCTTTCCTTTGAAAATCTTCATTAAAACGTTTGGAAAAAAACTCATAAGGCGTAGATTTGTTATGCATAAATGACATGTAATTCTTAAAGTATCAAATCAAAAAAGATTTTAGTTGTTACACTTTTTGTGTTTAATTAAATATGAAATAAGGCTTCTGTCCTTAGTTTATAACATCTATGAGAAAACAGTAGCAGTGATTAAAAATTCCCTTTGTATGTTGGAATCGTCCTATGTATTTCAAATAAGACATTTTGACCGACTGTTTGGACAGATGATTTAGTTTTTGTTAATCCTTTTTGAAAAACTGGCATATCATCATCATCAGGCGCATCTCTCTTTTTGACTGTTAAGTCCAGAGAATACGGACACCTTGTTCCTCCATGAATTCCTTTTTTTGGCAAGTGCTTCAGCTTCTCCCCATGTTAATTCCAAATTAAAGAGGTCCTTTTCAGTGCTCCGCCTCCAGGTCATTTTTGGTTGTCCCCGTTTACGTTTACCAGTGGTGGGGTTCCATTTTAAGCACTTTTTTGGAAACCTATTTTGTTCCATTCTGAGCACATGTCCTAGCCACCTTAGTCTTTTATATTTCACTTCTGCTTCAATACTATTGCATTTGGTCTTAGCATACAGCTCAATGTTTGATATTTTGTTTGGCCAGAATATTTTGCAAATTCTTCTTAGGCAGCTATTGTGAAATGCATTAAGTTGATTTGTTTCAGTTTTCACAGTTCTCCAGCTTTCAGCTCCATAAAGAAGAACTGATTTCACATTACTGTTGTAAAGTCTGATTTTTGTTTTCAGAGCAAGTTTCTTTGAATTCCAAACGTTGTGTAGACTGTTGAAAGCAACCCTAGCCTTATCAATCCTGGTCTTAATATCAGCTTTTGAGCCATTTTCGCTGCTGATAACACTCCCCAGATAGGTGAATTTGTTGCTTTGTTTCAATTGTTCACCATTTATTGTTATATTTTGATCAGGGTTTGTAGGTATATTCATAATTTCGGTCTTCTTGACATTAACAAAGAGCCCGACTTGTCCTGCATATTTGACTAGTCTATCTGTTTTAGCTTGTAGATGTTTGATTGTTTCTGAAATCAGTGCCAGGTCATCAGCAAAGTCCAGATCCTCTAGGTGTCCTAGTATGCCCAGCTGGAGACCACGTTTTTTGTCCTCTGTGGTTTTCTTCATCACCCAGTCAATGACCAATATAAATAGAATAGGTGATAAAATGCATTCCTGTCTAACTCCAGTGCTTATTCTAAAGAAATCAGATGTCTTATTGTTTCCAACTGAAACACAGGCTTGGAAGTTGTCATAGAATTTCGTTATCATAATTATCATCTTTTCAGGTATACCATAACTTCTTAGTATTTTCCAGAGTGTTTGTCTGTGTATGGAGTCAAAGGCCTTAGAGAAATCAACAAAATTTACATGGAGTGGCTTGTTAAATTCAACACATTGTTCAATAACCGTCCTAAGGGTGAAAATTTGGTCAACACAGCCCCTTCCAGCACGGAATCCAGCTTGTTCTTCTCTTAGTTTATTGTCAATTTTCTCATCAATTCTGTTTAAAATAATTTTACATAAGACCTTGCTTGGGATAGAAAGCAGCATAATACCTCTCCAATTATCACAATTGTTCAAATCTCCCTTCTTAGGAAGTTTTATGATTATACCTTTAGACCAGTCCGTTGGTATCTTTTCTTGCCTTCAAATTTTATCAAAGAGATCAGTTAGAGTCCTAGCAGAAAGATCTATGTCTGCCTTAAGCATTTCGGCAGTTATTAAGTCAGGTCCAGGTGCTTTGTCATTCTTTAGACTATGTATAGCAGCTTTAACTTCTTGAATAGTTGGTGGTCGTGTGTCTATGTCTATTTCATGTCCTTGTTCTGGTTCAGCAGTAATTTCTGGTTCAGGTCTGTTCAACACTTCTTCAAAATGCGATTTCCACCTTTCAGCAACTTCTTTTTCTGTAGTGAGTAATTTACCATCTTTAGCCTTGATAGTCTCACCAATCTTTTTGTTACATTTGCCACTTAGTTGCCTGGTTATGTTGTATACTGTTTTCATGTTACCGAAGTCAGCTGCTCTTTGGGCCTTTTCAGCCAGATTGTCAATGTAATCTCTCTTGTCTTTCCTTGTGCACTTTTTGACCTCTTTATCTTTAGCAGTATATTCAGCTCTTAAATTGCTCATGTCAGCCAAATGTTGAGCATTATGAATTTTATTTTTAAGCTTCTTTCTCTCTTCTATTTTGTTCCATGTTTCATCAGAGATCCAGTCCTTTTTCTCTGGTTTCTTGTGTCCTAGGATTTCCTTAGCAGTAGATTGAAAGTTTTCTTTAATTGAAGTCCATGTGATCTCAGTCTCGTCATTTAGGTCCTCTAAGACTTGAAATCTATTTCTGAGTTTTAAGACAAATTCATTCTTTATCACAGGGTTCTTTAATCTTGAAGAATCATATTGTCTACCAATCTCACTCTTTTTATCATGGCCAGTACGCTTCAGCTTTAATCTAATCTTACTGACAACTAGTTCATGGTCACTAAATAAGTCGGCTCCTCTGTAACTCCTACAGTCTTGCATTGACTTGACCCATTTTCTATTGATCATAATGTGGTCAATCATGTTTCTTGTTTGTCCATCAGGCGTTGTCCAGGTATATTTGTGAATGTTTTTGTGTTGGAATAGTGTACCTCCTACAACCATATCATTATTTAAACAGAATTCAAGTAAAAGTTCTCCATTTTCACTTCTTGTACCTATACCAAAGTGTCCCATTGCGTTCTCCACTCCAGTCCTGTCAGTTCCTACTTTAGCATTCATATCTCCAAGAACAAGGCACATGTCATGTTTGGGTACTGAGTTTCTGATTGATTGCAGTTGATCATAAAACTCTTGTTTTACTTCTCCATCTTTGTCATTTGTTGGGGCGTAGCATTGGATAATAGTCAACTTGCAATGCCTTGATTGGAATCTAGCCTTAATTATTCTGTCTGATATAGGTTTCCAGTCTATTAGTGAATTGACATGTCGTTTTTGAATAATTATAGCAACACCATACATATGTTGGCTTTCATGACCAGAATAAAGTATTAGGTGGCCATCTTTGGTTGTAGTTTGTCCTTGTCCTGTCCATCTACATTCCGCAATTCCAAGTATTCCAATATTGTAACTTGTCATTTCTTTAACTACTTGGGCTGTTTTAGTTGACTCATACATTGTTCTAACATTCCAGGTTCCTATCTTACAGCTTTGCTTAGAACTTATTGGTCCTGTCATCAAGTTGATAGCTTCCTTTCGGATTTGACCATCATCTTTCATATTCTCAGTAAACTGAGCATCAGTTCCAACAGTTCTTGTTTCATGTACACCTCTGGCTGTGTGAAAGCCATAAGTGTTTGAGGTTCTGTGGGTGTTTTCTTGAACAGGGATTTTTTTACAGGTAGGATAGTTAGTCCTACGCAAACCTTTCATATCCCTGGAAGGAAGGGTGACTGGTAAGGGGAGGGACGTCAATATCCCCCAGTACTTCAAGAAGTACCTCCTAAACTGGCATATAGTTTTCAACTTTTAATGCTTTCTCGTCCTTTTTTTTTGGGCCCTTGGGACCTACAAAACAGTGTCACATTGAATACTTTACACGAAAGGAAAGTAGCTTTTTTTAATTTCAAAAAGGCATCAGTTTTCATGAAAGCTAATCTTGTTTCTAAATAGATTTAGCTTAGGAAGTTATTAAGATAAAATCAATTTTAATATTCATTGTTTTTACCAGTTTATGAAAATATCATGCAATGTAATGATAATTAATTTAGAACACACACACACACACACACACACATGCATAAACTGGTATCTTCTAGAAAATACATACCCTTGAAATGACATTTCTTTAAACCATTTGGTAAAAAATGATGACATCATATATGAACGCGTAGCTACAACTGGATTTAACATGTTTTTTAATGGAATTGCTGACTTTTTGGTTAATATTTCTGAGATGCTACTCCTTCCAACTTATCTAGGAATCCGCGTGTAGATTGAACGATTTTAACATGCCCAAATTAACGACTAGCACAATCCGTTTTTACTATTGGCAAGAAATATCAGAGGAATTAAGAAGAATAAAAACTAGGGAGGGGGGCGAAAATTATCATAAACTAGTTCTTCCATTTGTTAGTTTAAAAACAGTGGCTTTTTATTTAAATCTTGGTTGGTTTTTCCAAACTTTTCCAGGGGGTGCCTCAATTTATCGTCTTATCTCTTAAATATTACTTCATAAGAATAACCTTCCTGTTAAATAGATGCTTGTTTTATATATGTAGAAAAGATTTGCTTATGAAAATGCATCCATACAAAAATTTTAATAATTTTTAAGCTAGTTTTTTTCCAATTCATGATGACATATCATATATTTTTTTATTCCATTATCAACATTAAATGCATTAAAAGTCAATAAAAGACACATAAAAAATTCCGTAGTATTATTTATTTGACGTTAATTTCAATATTACTTCTTAATAGCTGACTCTAGGAAGCTAACTTAATATAAAAGTTTTTTCTAATAATATTTTACGCTATCTTTGCAGTAATCCTGTATTCCTTGTTACTGTATTTGATTTGTAATCTCAATATTTACACAGTTTCTCTTTTGGCAATCTACAGTTTATCTCTATTCCTACTGTATTATAGTTTAGTTTTCTTGATATTGATAGTTGCGTTTTTGGATCATATTTTGGCATTTGAAACCATCATAAAGTTTGTTTTTAAACCAGTATTTTAAGGTTGATATTATTTCCAAGTCTATTTTTATGCAGGAGTGTTTATGACACAAACCTTTCTATATCGGGATAACAGGAATAGGTCTTATCAAGAAAGATTTTTTTCAGAGAGATAGGACAACTGACTAATAATGTTGCCCTTTTAATAGCTTATAATTTCTATGAGGAAATGCTGGGGGGGGGGGGGGGGGGAGAATAGTACATAGGTAAATGATATTATTAAGAATTATCCCTCAAAGTGCTTTGTCGAGCAGATAAGCTCCTTAACTCCTTTATTTTCAATTTATTTAACATAGAAGGGCGGTGGGGTTCCGTTTCAATGCTCTATAGACACTTTTTAGGAAACGTACCTAAGTTTCGTATGAACAAAATAGGTAATTTCTTTGTATATATTTGATATATCATTCATGTAATCAACATTTTAATTCTGCTCTGAATATTTTATATTATCATAACATAGATACAATCTTTAAGCTGGAATCTTGTTATTGCTGTGTTAATGGAAAACGGACATAATTGTCCTTGTTTTTTTTATTTTATGGAATATTTTTACCTTTCTCTGGCTCGCTCTACACAGTGTTTGGTGTGCTATATAACCAATTTTCCCCTCGCTAGAGCTCCTCTGGAGACTTAAAACTTTTTATCGATATTTCTTCCAGTACAATGGCCAGCAATAAATGGAACTGTCCTAGCTTTTTAATGGATTTATTTTATCCAATCGAATAAAGCCTTTGAAAATTATTTATTTTTCAAATATTACGTATTAAGTTGTTTGTGTGTGTTTATGTCCAGTAAGATCCCATGAACACTGAACAGGTATACCTGAAAAAATACCCTCACTAAAATATCCAACGCTTTGGTTAAGTCTAAAGGACAAATATTAAGTCTAAGTAAAAAGTAATCTCTTCAATAACATAATTCACTTTGTATGTCTGTCCATCCTTCTATCTGTCCGACTGTCAGTGTAACGCTTTTGGAAGAAATGTGATTTTCTCGGCTGCTAATCAAAATTAACGGCTGAAATATTTTGTAAATATTCCTCATACCATTGAACATGCAGTAAATGATTGACTTGATCCGTCGGTTGTCAGTCTTGCTACTAAAATATAAATATTTGACATATAAAAATACTTTTTTTCGGTTAGTTCCGTAAAGTTGGATGTTAGGTTATAGTCAAATGCACTTATTAAGTCAAACTGTTCTTAATTATGGACCATTTTGTACATATATATTTGACTACAACCCAACAACTAACTTTACAGAATTCTGTAAAAAATGACCTTCCCTGTTGTAACTGAACAACTGCTCATTAAATTACTTGTCCAAATTTCCATCTATGATTTTTTTGATGTTGTCATCCTTGTTTACGTTTTATTTAGATTTTTTAAAAAAGATTTACCAATCCTTTATCTCTGTGTTTATGCAATTTTGTTTTTAGTATAGCCCCACTGGTTCTTACTAGATCATTAGATAGTTGAATACCTTCACTCTAATATTACAGTCATATCATTCAACTATTCAAACTTTTATTTTAAAGTTAGTGATATAAAATCAGTTTTAAAACCATTATGAAACTTTTGTTATTTTTTTAAACATTTTTAATTGTTGTTATTATAATGTTTTATTTTTAAGGTATTGTTTTTTGTCATAAAAAAGGGGGGGGGGCGAAAGTGACACTTTTTGAAACCAAAACTAAAAGTCAAAGGAACTCAACTAAAAAAAGTGTTACAGGTCTGACATTTTGCATGGCAGTTGCTTTATAGGGGTACAATATGGAACTGTGAAGAAACGGCGGCGCAACCGCCGAAAACCGCCGAGAAAAGGCAACAAAAATTACGGTGGTTTTCGGCGGTTGCGCCGCCGTTTCTTCACAGTTCCATATTGTACCCCTATAAAGCAACTGCCATGCAAAATCTCAGACCTGTAACCCTTTTTTTAGTTCAGTTCCTTTGTTGACTCTTAGTTTTGGTTTCAAAAAGTGTCACTTTCGCTCCCCCCCCCCCCCCCCCCCTTTATAATAGGTATATCATATGAAATCCAAATCTTATTATTGTTCGTAAGTCTTTATTATAGTCTTTTTAAATTTTTTGTTAATTCTAAGATATACTAAATGAAATCTATATCTTATTATATACCTATGCTAGGTAGTAAATCTTTATAGTACTTTAAGTAAAGAAGAACCATATCGGTTCAGCGGTTAGCGAGATCCTTTGGTGTAAACAGACACATATGCAGACACCCTATTACTTTTATATGAGGATTGAAAGATAGCAAAATGTAAGGTTAAAAAGATGTAAAACACTTAGTTTTCACATACGCACAATCCTCGTTATAGATTATATAGTTATCTATCGCATCGTATTATAGTTAGCTTTCCGCGGATAATGATATGAAAAATTTAAAGATTAAAACCAGTTTTGTTAGCACCGAGGCTCCCTAGAATCGGGGTAACAAAACTGGCATTAATTTTATAATTCATTTTTAATATTCGTGGTAAATTGTCTGTAATTCTATGCTATACATGATTTCTCAGTATGGGTGAGAACTGGTTATAAGCCAGCGGATATTTATCGGTTTTGAAGCCATACTATGACTGTTTTTCTACTAATAAATGCAATCAATAGTTTTATATTCCCATTATCATTATTTGACCTCGTGGAGTTACTTGTTGATTCTTTCTGTATTGGTTTTCTATAATCATTTTGTAAGTAAGTTTTAACAATTGGTGGATTTTCTTTTTCAATTATTTGTTTTTAACTACATATTAACAAGGCAGAAATCACAAATAGCGAAGCTTAAAGATAAAAAATAATTCGCTCAAATATCAGAAACAGCCAAACTGATAAACGGTGAATTTTGAGTAGATTGTCGTTGATCATGAAATAGTGCATAGAATTTCGATCTCTGCCACGGCGCAATGAAAGAACCAACGGACAAATTGATGTATTAATAGGATGCGCATTGGTCTTAGGAATCTCCACAAGAAAATTTTAGACATCTATCGTAGATAGCTTTTGAGAAAATTACTTATTCACACGTTACCCTAAAATTATAGAGGGAACTTACTCTCTGATCTGATTGAATCAACAAGTATATAAGTTCATATTATTGGAACTGAAATTCTGTGTAGCACCTGTGCATCTAATTCTAAGTGTAAAATATCCTATTATATAAAGTAATAAGCTTGTTTTGTCTGTAGCGAAGGATCTCGCTAACTGTTTAACCGATATGGTTCTCCCTTATGGTGAAGCTTCTTATAGGTCCTCAGATGGTTTTTACTATTTTAATTTTGTGAATGAGCCTGTTGTATGGTTTTAGGCTATTTTTCTGCCCTTCCATATCCATTCGAATATAGTCCCCCTAGATGCTAGGGGCGCAGCCACTAGTATTTTATATATTACTTAATTTGGTTTTAATTGATTTTGTTGGAAAATCTTGAATAAGATTATTTGATATTTTCAACATAATATTCCAAATTAATACTAAGAAGATTAAGAAGCTATGATATACTAAACTAGCGGCTTCGCCCCTAGCCTCTAGGGGCTTTGCCCCAAGAGGTGATAAAAAAAATTAATATTTATTGTTTTTAGTGAGAGAATGTTGCTATTCTTTCATTCAAAATAAATGCTGGAATAAAAATAATAAAGGGCAGCCTGCGGCAGCCTGTAGCAGAGCAAAATAAAAAATAAGGGGGGGGATTTTTTGGTTTTTGGAACAAGAAAATAGCTTAAAACCACCACAGGACCAATAGGTATATACCCTCAAGAGTAGAATCCGATCGGTTCAGTGGTTACCGAGATCTTAAGCTTCAGACGGACAGACAGACGGACAGACATCGTTCTACTTTGTATTATAGATAACTCGCAAGTAAGTCCCTTCAAGAGTAGTTCATAAACAGGTATCTTAGGGATAAGATAATGGGCGTTAATCTGATCTGTACCCCTCTTCCTAATTAAATAATAATAAACATTATGAATGGGAAAGTTTAGATACAAAATACTGATTAATAAAATATTTTTTTTTTCAAAAAAGATCTCCGAAACTCTTGAAATTAATTTTCCAAGTTTTATTTGAAAGTACAAACCTTGCAGTCATAACAAATTACTAGAAACATTCTTGAGAGTTTTAAAACAAGAAATACATTTATATTTTGTATTTGATTCTAGTAGAAATTACAATTTTGTATGTTCCTTTTACTTTACTTAGTTAATTTCTTATTAATACCTATAGAATTATTACAACTCTGTCTACTAAAAGCTTAAAATCACCAGTATAACATCCACAAGCCGCCCCCCCCCCTCAAACACTCCTTTCTAAAATACTTTTAAAATCTATGAGAAAAGTGTATTTGTAATGCTATCATTTTGGGCTCCGCAGGGTTTATTATATCTCAAGGAGATAGCAAAAAAAAAATTTCAACAAAAAAAGGGATGATTTACGGTCAGGTCGATAACTAATTATATTGAAAGGATTTTACCAAAACCATTAGATAAATAAATCTTAAAAAGTACTAAAGAAGGTCTAAACAACTATTAAGATATCCTATAAAATAAAGTGTTTTGTATTTTTAGAATCTTCCTAGGAAACTAAAAAGTCATTTAAAGATTTCTGTAAAGCGGTTGTCGTTTATATATGGGTAAAAACATAATGATATATCTAGATAAATTGTTTTATTTTCATGGTTAAAGTTAATGTTTTAATAGCCCTTTCAATTGGGCGGGATAGGGGTTTCTGATCAAAGGATTTTACTAAAACTTTAACTTTTTATGCTTTTAATCCTGTTTTTCTTGCATTCTAAAAAGAACTTCAATTTTTTAATTTTATTACGTCCTTATTAAAAATTCTATGTACTCACTAATAACATTTGAAAAGTTTTAATAAGATTAGGAGTTTGTCTAGTTTCATAGTCCCAAAACTATTTATATATTTCAACATACGCATAAAAAGATTTATATCATTAACTCAAATTTACAAAATTATTTTATGCATAATTTAATAGTTTCATTACCTGGCATAAGCTGAAAATACCGTCGTTCTTTCCATGGTCGCTTATAATTATGGGATAGAGATTTTGTTACCTAGTATAGGTCAATAATTGAGAAAGAGAGGAGTAGGTTGTGCTAAAAATCCGTAAAGGTGTGAGTTTTAAGGCTTAAAAATAGTAGTAGAACGATAATATTCACTATATATGTGTTTTTCTTATTGAAAAGAACTATAGACAAAAAAAAATTAAGAAAACACAATTTTTATCGTTCTACTACTGTTTTTAACTTAAAACTCACAACCTTTACGGATTTTTAGCGCAACCTATTCCTCCCTTTTGTTTACCATAATTGGGGGAAGTTTAATTTATCATTTATCTATCTATGTATCCCTAAGCTGTAAAAAAATTAATTTGATTAATTTTGATGTAAGGGTCGTCTTGGATGTTTTAGAATTGCTTTAATCTCAAATTTTTACTGTAACATAATTAAACCCCGAAGCTATCAGTATCTTGTAAAGAAAACCCTTGTAATTAGTTATTTTAAATGAGACATCTGTAAAGTTAAGTGTCTTAAGACTTTAAAATAGGAGTAGAACTATAAAATTTTGTATGGCAGTTGCTCTAATACAGTACAATATAGAACTGTGAAAAAACGATGGCAAAACCGCCACTGCCACCGAAAACCAGTATATCCCGTCAAATTTTGAGTTCTACTCTATTTTAAAGTTTTAAAACACACATCTCCAAGGAATTCTGCGAAAGTTACCGCTCCCTTTGTTATTTTGTGTTCTTTTGACCTTAGCAGAGCATTTGATTTATACATCTACTTTAAAATTTCCTTTCACATAATGAAATACTTGAACTTTTATATCTACCTCAAGTATTCCTTTGATATGCTATCTACAATGATCAGTCCCTTTTACTGAAAGCTGAACATTAATTTTCTCTTTTTGACTTGATATCTTTCATTAAAAAATCCTTTTTTGTTGCAGGTGGGTCATTTACAACCCTAAGCACAATGTTGACTATGACGGGTCCATGGTACCGGCAGAATGGTTCGGCTGGCTCCACTACAAGACTGATAAGAACCCAATTGAACATGTAAGTTTTTGATTAAGCAGCGCGCAGCTGATTTATAAAACACTTTGTTTGTACGTCCGTTTTACTGCCAGTTTATGAAAATTTAAACTTAAGATTCGAATTATGCCGCATTATAACTCAAAGGGTTAATAATGGAGTATTCTGCTGTTATGTCAGGGGCTTAGCGTTTATAGAAAGTCTTGGCAAAAGGCCTTCTAAGAGACGAAACTTAATTTCATGCGCAGTTAAGACTCAAAGACAAAAGTCGTGATATTATCCAGGCTAATGGTCTAGTTAAAATGCATTTGAAACAATAAGGTTGGAAATTCTAGACAAGAGTTGATTAGCTAGCTGCCGATTTCATCATGCTCTTTTAAGTACATAACAAAACTATAAGGACGGGTTACAACATTAGGTCTTAGTTTGGTGTATCTTTGAAGCAAATCTTGCATTATTACGCGGCCAATTTCAGATTGATTTTTTTGTTATTGCCACATTTTAGCCAAAGTTCAGGAAAAAAAAACACCAAATAATATCCTAAAATAAGCTTCAATTGATTTTTTATTTATTTTTCAGCCTCCAGTAAAGTATGATTGGATGGCCACTCATACAATCAACACCAGTGGTTCCAAGGTGATAATTTTCTACTTTTTGATAATATGTGCTAAAATGAAAACTTTAGGTAATTACTTTAATGACACACTAGCGGCTACGCCCCTAGAGGCCTCTAGGGGGACTTGAGGAGAGAGTCGAATTTAATAATTAAATTTCTTATTTTAGATTTTAAAAGAAAAAGTAAAAAAAAATTTTTTTTTTTGGGGGGGGGGTGTTGGGGGTGTTCCACCCCCCAAGAAAATAGTTATAAACCTTCCCGAACCTATGAGAAGCTACCCTGTTAAGGAGAACCCGATCGGTTCAGCGGTTAGCGAGATCCTTCGGTACAAACATACAAACACACACACAAACACACATCCTGTTACTTTTTATAAGGATAATACATTGACTTACTGCAAATCATATTTTGTATCGTATTATAGACAATTTTCCACGAACAATGTCAACTCAGGGCATATCATCGAGGTGGTTGGGGGTGTTAACCCCCTCCCCCCCCCCTCCAATAAGTTTGTCCTGGAAAAAAACAAAACTTGAAAATTATGAATTGGTCAAGCCGTCTTCAAAATATTGCTGGAATGACAGTCATCTGGATACTTAATCCTCATTGTCCATCTCTAGTCTTAAATCACTTTTATTCATTAGAATTAAAAGTAAAAAAAATTAATAAAACTTGCAAATAGTTACTGGAAAAAATATAGTTTTGCTGTGCAACGCTTGTGTTTGCAAAATGATTTGACTTATAAAAATGTTATGTACACTTCATTTAATGCATAAAGGGAATTAGCATTTTTCACGTTCACCGGTTTTTGGACCACAAACAAACTTATTGAGTTTTTTAAAAAAGTGTTTATGATGATTATTTATGGTTAGGTTGTATAAGGGAAGCCCTGCAGGGATAGTAACCTGCGGGCAGCGTTGCGGAGCCGTTTCATTTTGGTGCGGCTCCGGCTCCGACCTAAAATATAAAAAGAAACGCAACTTATTTTTTTGCCAAGTCTATTTTTGACTTTTGAAGGTTTTAAAAGTTCAGTTTTTGATAAAAAATGGACTTGAAAAAACTTAAAAGAGGCATTTGCACAAGACACAACAGAGTTACCAAATTATAATTTATAAAAAAAATCTCCTTTTTTTAGCTAACCCGGAGCCAGAGCCGTTTTTAACGAAAATTACGGCTCCGGCTCCAGCAAAATATGACGGCTCCCGGCTTAGGCTCCACTACGCTGCCGGCGGGGATAGGATTCAATTGGGTTTGATCCTTCTGCAGGGGCTAGGAAACTGGTGTTTTTTTTAGTCCATAACAATTTTGGAGGTCGAGAAGAGGGGTGCTTATTTGGTCCAATTGTCGGTTCTAGAATACATAGAATAAAATAAGAAACTATTTTTTGTGGTAAGCTCTTGAATGATAACAATTTTCTTAATTTTGTAACTTTTATGAACTATTACTGTGGTTTATATTAAGATCTTTATTTTAGTTCTTCTAATAAATGGTCTATAAGGCTTCTTTAAATAAATATTTTTTTAAAGATATGATGCATAAATAAACATACTTATTTAAGTTGAAAGACAATTCGTGGTTAAAAAAAGAAATTCTAATTCATATATTTTTCCATTAATATTAACATTACTGCTGGCAGCATTGCAGTGATACAATGACATGATTTCTGCAACAAAAAATTAAGGAGGACTATTGTAACCACTAAACCAATATATGGTTTTCCTTGACAGGGTAGCTTCTCATAGGACCTGAAAGTTTATAACTATTTTGGAGGAGGGTAGCACCACCCAAAGAGAAATCATCGAGAGAAAAAACTAAAAATATTTAAAAATTCTCGTTGGGCGGCGCCAGTATCGTAGAAACATGAATAAAAAACAGCTGATCTTAACATAGACAAATTATTTATCGAATTCGAGGCACTTAGTGGCGTATCCGCTAGTCGTAAAATAAAGTAGTAATTATACGCAATTAAATCTTTTATGTTGGTAGTTCATTACTTACCACAGAAAAACAAAACTAAAAATTTACTATCAAATATATTTTTTACAAGTTGAATAGGCTTCCTGTGATGTTTTGAGTTTTTATATACATTGATTACAACAACATTGATCCCCCCTTTCCTAATTTTTTGCGAATAAATATGCAAAGTTGTATTGCTAAATTTTGAACATAGGAACAAGGAACTCTTATAAATAAAAATGAAAGCAACCCTAGCCGTTTACAAGATCTTAAGTGACACACAATTTATAAAATTCATTGGTAGAAATTTAATACTAGCAAAGAGGCCCCATGCCTTATATTGCTGAATTTAGGGGAATTTTAGCTGGTTTTGACATGCAATGATTCACGCAAACTTTGTACTCTATACCCCACACTAATATTGTGAGGTGTGCATTTACTTCCGCACATATTCACATGCTCATAATGTTCATATTTAAAAAAAAACATATAAGATATGCATAACTAGCGGCTACATCTCTCGAACCTAATCTTTCCATTAAAAAGATAAAAAAGTAAAAATGGGTGGCGGTTGGTATTTTTACCACGGAGCAATATCTTTTGGGAGGGCCGGGTGGAGATGCTCTCCCCCAAACTAGCTATAAATCATTGTTGCACCTAAAAGAAGATTTATTGCTAAAGAGAATCGTATCGGTCTAGCGGTTAGCTAGATCTTAAGGCACAGACAAACATCCTGTTATTTTATGAAAATTAAGATGATGAAATTGAAAACAAATGAAAGAAATATGTGTGCTATTAAAATAATTTGCGATTTATTTATTTCATGTGATCGATGCATGAACGGAAATGAAAGAAACCCCAACATTTTACTTTCCTTTATTTCCCTCCGTTTCTTCTCAGGGACGATTGAAGATAATTTAATCTACACACAAATCTTTCTTCAATTATTTTGAAGTCTTAAAATAAAATTTGGTGGAATATTAAGTTTCAGTCCATAGTTCTATCCCCGTACCTCAAGTTTGTTTTTCACTTCCCTAATTTTTCGCTTGACAAGACCTGCAAAATATTGACAATGTGTCCTTTTTAGGGGCACCTAAGTGAAGGGGGAGGGGGTCGACCCTCAACTTTAAATTTTCAAATAAGATACAATAAAAACTATTTTTAGGGGATCATTTTCTAAAGCAATTTATCTTGGGAGGGTGGTAGTACTTTTGACCCAAGTAGTTATAAACCTTATAAGGACCTATGAGACGCTGCAATGTAAAGGAAAACCATATCAGTTAAGTCGTTAGCGAGAATCCTCGGTACACACACAGAAATACGAACATCCTGTTACTTTTATATAAGCATTATTTTATTTTATTTTGTTAGTTAATATTTGAATACTTTTATCTACTTCAGCGTATCTTAATATTTTGTTTAAAGACCAATAACAATAAAATATATTGGAAATTATTTGGTACCTTTTAGCCTTTATGCTGGTAAATAAGTAGTGATGGGAATCCGGATCCGGAATCCGAATCCGGAATCCGCCCAATTTTCGGCCAATTTTGGAATCCGAATCCGGATCCGGAATCCGTTTTTTATAGCGGATTCCGGATTCTAAATTGGTAGGCTAAATTTAATTTAAATATATTAGAAAATACCAAGCACATTTTTAGGACATACGTAGCACTTAAATTTTTAAATTTACTAATGTGATGTAAATGTTTTAGTTATGCTGGAAGTCAACACTTTAAACAAATCAAGGCTTCAACCAAGTAACATAGTGATAAATTAACGAAAAAGCTATCCCTCTGTGACGGACGGCCTTTTAAAATACTGCTAGAATCCGGAATCCGAATCCGGAATCCGCCAAAAATAAGAATCCGGAATCCGCAAGAATCCGTCACTTTTTTGACGGATTCCTTCAGAATCCGGAATCCGAATCCGGCCCAAAAATTCGACGGATTCCCATCCCTATAAATAAGTACATTTTAGTTGCCAAGCTATTCTACAATTCATAATTTCTGTCTGTCTGTACGTCTTATTCTGAATCTTTTACGGGTAATTAGGAAATTTGAATTTCTCGGCTGCTATTTAGGATAAGTGGTTAATTTTGTTTGTGAAGATTACCTATAACAACTTGTACCTAGTATATAAATAAGACCGTTAGTCTGTTAGTTGTGCAACATTTGGCATGATTCATCATTTCCTGGCACTTTTGATATTCTGTATATCAGTTTATTATTCTTTTCTCTCTTTATTTTCTATCTAGTCTATAACTCACTTTGTATGTTTGTCCATCCATGAATTTAATTGTGCTTTGCTACTTATGGATGTTGTCATCCTTGTTACTGAAATCCCTGCTTGTAATCATGACTGCAAAAAGTAGAACAGCAAAATAGAAAATATAATGTAAGGGGAGATCCCGAATCTAAGCCAAAAATATAGATAGGGTTAAATTTACTATCAAATGCTTGGCTTTAATTAAGAATGCATAAAAGAAATTAATATATTTTTTGTTTATCAGTTTAATTTCTAGGAGTTTACAAGTACAATTTTAGTTGCTTATTATTTTAAAGTACCTTTTGTAATGTAATTAACTAGTATTCACTTTTTGTCATATTGAAGAAACACTTCAAACGTTATTACCTAAGCACTTCATATTCCGGAAATTTGACGTTTTTTTTAATTCCTGTATAACGTAGGTACCTACCTTTCCTCATTTTTAAAATTTACTCGAATTTAACAAATATATAAGAATATGTTAGGATTTAAAGAGAAGAAACAAATACTATTTTGTCATATTCTAGCGAATCCGAATAAAAATGGGGTAGGTGGGTGTGCTTCTTTTCGCAATCAACTCAAAGGAACTCAGACAAAAAAGGAGTTACATAAATTTTCGATTGTGAAAAGAAAACGAAGTAGTGGGTTTCGTAGTATTTCAGTTTTCACAGTAGCCTTTGATAAGTTATCAAAATGGTAATGATTGCCCTGCAAGGTTAGTAAATAGGCCCCGCAGGGTTAGAGCCCCCCCGCAAGGGCTATAAATAGGAGAAAAGCTACTGTGAAAATACGACGAAACCCCCTACTTCGATTTCTTTGCATGATCCGCAATTTTTGTAAGTTGTTTTAATAAAGTACAATGTTACTGGCAAAACTACATATACTTCTACAATTATCGCCCCCAAGTTTGAGAACTTTGAGAGAATCATTAATTTTCGCCCATTGTCCTAACCATGTTTTTCTATGGCAAAACAATGGAGAAATTTAATTATTTGTTATAAAGGAAAGAAAAAAAAACACTTATTGTTAGATTTTATTTGTTCAATCTTTCGTTAGAATCATTGTTCTTGATTGAACTAGCTTTTTTTTTAACCTTGATAACCTTAGAGAAAACCAGTTTGGGATATTTCTAAATAATGAAATTGCTATTGAAATGCATGATTACGCTGCAAAACGTCCTAAAGACAACTGTTTGGAGCCAAGGCATTCGCCGTACTATTAATGTCGTATATTAGGAAACATATTAATGTATTAAGTTATGACACTGTTGTGTTGGGCTGGGCGGATTTGCTACATGTTATGTCATAGTTGTGGGTGGGGGAGGAGGGATGTACAAATGACAAGTCCTCTAAAAAATTGCAAGGAGAGGTGATTAGACCGTAGATTATGATGATAAGATTTAAAACTTTTGAAACTTAATTAAACCCAAGTAAGTTTAATTTACAGAATCTTATTTAAAATAAGATTAAACATCCATCTAATTGCCCTGTGTCTTAAGATCCCTAAAAATACTGAAAATTGGGTAAATGATTGGCATGATTAGTGTCTTCGCCCCGCCTCCTAGCCTCTAGGGGCTTTGCCCAAAGATTTTTAAAAAGGATTAAGGATTGGTACCTACCCAAAAAAAAAGACCTTACCTAAAAAATACGGGGGGGATTTTTGTTTTTTTTGGGGATGTCCCCCCCCCCCCCCCAAGAAAATAGCTTAAAACTACCACAGGACCAGTAGATATATTCCCTGATGAGTAGAATCTAATCAGTTCAGTGGTTACTGAAATCTTAAGCTTCAGACGGACGAAAGGGCAGACATCATTCAACTTTGTATTTAAGATATTGTTTAGTAGCTAGTCTAATAATTCAATTTGTCTGTCCGTCATTCAGTCAGTCGTCTTTAACGCTATGGGGGAAGATTCAAATTAAAGGGGTAGTTTCACAAAAGGCATTTGAACTTAATTTAGTGAACCGCACATTTTTTTCTGGTTAATTGGTTAAACTTCATTTATATGGCATATATTTGAAAGAATTTCAATTTTCTACCACGTAATTTTTAAAATATCAAGAATTGAAAATTGTCTTTTTGAATTGCATATATCACAAAAAGACTATTTTCAAGTCTTGATATTTTCAAAACTACGTGGTAGAAAATTGAAATTCTTTCAAGTATATGCCATATAAATATAGTTAAACCCATTAACTAGCAAATAATATGCAGTTCACCAAATTAAGTTCAAATGCATTTCGTGAAACTACCGTTTTGCTCGTCTTCTCTACATTGTTTTGTCCGTCTGTATGTCAGCCATACTTTAAAAGGCATAAACTTTTCAAGATTTTAAAGGTTTCTTTTCTTTGTTGTGATAACTGAAGATCTGCTCTATATCCCACTTTGTCAGTCTATTTAATGATTTTTATGTGCTTTGCTATTAATACTTAAACTTATGGTATCAGGGATAAATATTTCCTGATAACGTCTCACCTCATTAATCAGAGAATTTATCTGTCATTTCTAAAAATCCTTGTAAGGTAACTTTACAACTATCTACTGATTTTGATCTTAAATATATAATAAATATGTAGGTATAATGATGTGATAAAAAAACTTTTCCAATCCTGAGCTTTAAGATTCTATCATTATTGTATTATCTGAAAATACAAGACTTTCAGTAATAGGGAAAAAACATGGGTGTACCTCTGGTCATCTAAAATAAGAACATTTTTAATGTACATATAGTACATATGGATGTTATCATTCTTTTTTATAAAGAGGAAAAAATCCTTAATATAATAATGTTCAATTTTCCTATCTCAGCAATTTTAATAGATATATATTAGTTTTTAGAAATGGTCACAATTTTTGGAAATATTAATAATTTTCTATCTGTATCTCCACGCTGAATATTGAGATAAAATATATATATTGTCATGAGATCATTCTTAGATCATATATTGTTTGTACAATATAATATTAGGCCTCTAGGGACACTTGAGGTAGGGATAGGAAGGGAGTTATACCCTATTTCCAATTTAAGTTTTAATAAGAAGTAACAAAGAATCTTGTTTTCTAGGTGCGATTTATCTTGGAAGGGTTGTGGTACTCTCCTTAGCTACTACTTTTATATAAGGATAGGTCAGAGAGAGAAAAGGGGACAATAGACTTTAAATAATTCTCCTCTACCAATTCCAAAACTGGTTTCTAATTGGCTAAAGATATATCCACAAAAATTTTCAGCTGCCTGTCTAGAAAATAGCCAAATGGCGAGTAAATATTTTTTCTAGAGGAATGCTTTAATCTTCATAGTATTATGGATAGACAAACAGGCTGCTAAGTGAGATATAGATGTTTTTCATAGCATTACCTTCAGACTGACAAACCAAGTGAGTTAGAAACTGGGTGCTCATTGTTCATAGAAATCAACAGACATACAGGCTGACATTTAATTTTTATGAAGTTTTGCCTCTAAAAACCTGTAGGTATAAAACTTGGAAATAAATCTCGCAATCATTTCTCTCTATCTTAAATATGATATATTATTTTGAGAAAGACTCAGTATCAAGAATACAAGATTTTTACAGAATAAGACAGAGAAAAGTATCATAGTGTAAACCAGTGTTGTGGAGCTGGAGCCGCCATATTTGTCCGGAACCATATCTGCTTCTGTATCCGGTTCCGGGATAGCTAAAAAATAGGTATATGAAAAAAGATTTTTTAATATACCTACCTGAATCAGATTTAATGTTTAAGTTTTATCATGTGGAAACCATTTTTTCCACATTCCCTGCCAAAAAACTAAGAGATGGATGAAATTTCCAGATATATCAGATTATCTCTTCAAAGAAAAACATAAGAAAAGAATATCTGAATAGAAAATTTTAAATAAAAGACGATTAGGTCCAATAGTACTGTATCAAATTTGAGCGATCTTAAGGGATAAGACAACGGATGATAAATTGTTGTTTGTGCTCTCACATTTGGAAACTGTTAGTTTCACAAACTTTTACATGAAATAATGCATCTTGTTATGGGGATGAGAGTTTGAATTGAAGTCCTCAATTAGTGACTAAAAGGGGTAGTTTCACGAAATGCATTTGAACTTAATTTAGTGAACTGCATAGTTATTCCTTGTAATGGTTTAACTACATTTATATGGCATATATTTGAATGAATTTCAATTTTCTACCACGTAGTCTTTAAAATATCAAGACTTGAAAATCGTCTTTTTAAATTGCATATATCACAAAATGACAATTTTCATGTCTTGACATTTTAAATCTACGTGGTAGAAAACTAAAATTCTTTCAAATATATGCCATATAAATATAGTTTAACCCATTAACTAGCAAAAAAAATGCGGTTCACTAAAATAAGTTCAAATGCATTTCGTGAAACTACCCCTTTCTCTGGAACAATATATTCATGCAACTTCCCCCTTGGTTAAGTAAGAAGGGAAATACTTAATTAGCAAGCACATATATTAATAAGGACAATGCAAACCTTATTATCTATTGTGTGGCTTAATTTTGGACACCTGCCATAATTGGCTAGGATTTGTATATAAAGAGGAGCTCTCATGAGATAACATGTCAGATCATTGGAGCTGGCTCTAGTGGCTATACGCAAGAGTCTTGTTCTAATACGTGATTACTTACGACCAGAACTTATGGGAACTACGGCCAAACAAACACAAACTAATCAAGATTGAAAATAAACCCAAAGAATTTAAGACAAATAGTTTATAACCTTGGTGTTACTTTACAACTGTACAATTTGCTTCTTTAAAATTGGGGAAAACAAAATTTTCTGTCATCCAATCCATGATTAATGTGATATCCTCTTATCTGTCTGCTCCAAGTCTTAATATCAATTTTAAATTCTCAGAATTTGCAGCCCAATAACAAATTTCCAGAAATTAAGGATCTGGATAAATATCCCTACTGTATGTAAATACTGTTGGCTACGCCCCCTGGAGGCTTCAAGGGGCACTTGAGGTGGTGTTGGGGGGGGGGGGGGATTCAAGAGGTTTTTTTCTAGGGGCGATTTTTCATTGAAGGGAAGTAATTACCTTCCCCCCAAAAGTTATAAACCTTCCCAGGACCTATGAGAAGCTACATTGTAAGGGAGAACCATATCGGTTCTGTGGTTAGCAAGATCCTTTGTTATAGACAAACAGACAGAGATCCTTTACTTTATTATAAGGATATTTACTGAAAAAGAAAATTTTACAGGAATTATTACACTAATATTTTAGCTACTTAGAACTGTGTAGGTATCTTAAGGGATAAGACAATAGACCAAAAATGATTTTACACAGAAAAGCAAGTTTATGTAATTAATTGCAGTTTTTTCGTTCACAAACAGTTTTTGACACCGCCTAAAAACATTGCAGCCCTTATTCTTTTTTAAAATAGCATTTGAACGAGAAATGAACGTTTTCTTTTTTTAAATTTATTTCAGTTAGGCAATTTATGCCTTTTTCTACGAGACTTTTTTATTACATTTTTGAAAAAAAAGACCTTTTGGGATAGTTTTTATTGATTTTTAAAGCCATTTTAGATGGGCTGATAAATGTCTCATTTTTATTAGTAGCTAATGCAAGCTACTCTATAAATAGCATTGGTCCGTACGCCTGTCCGTCCATATGAACAAGTTAAGAAAAATATTAAATTCATGATAATAAGAAAAATATGATAAGAATTTAAGAAACCTAAGCTTTTGTTTATGAACAAAAACTTCTTAAAATTCACAATTTGTTTTCTTTGTTTTGTATTTGAGGCAAAAAGAAAGTTTTTAATATAAATATTTGAAAGGAAAGATTTAAGTTTTTAGTTCTAAAAGTTCAAAATTTTCCATCAGTTTTTGAAAAGGATTAACTTGAACCTTTCAATATGTTGTAAAGTCTTTGTTCTCGTAAGAATAATTTAATGTGTTGATAAAGGATATACACAGAAAAGAAACACTACTTTTAAAAGAAAATTAGAAAAAGGTTCATGATTTTTTAAGTTTGTAAAACGAACCCCTTTTTAATCTTTTTTTGCATTAAATATAAAAAAGACATCTTATACAACCGTATTGTTATTTGCGAAAGAAAAATATATCCTTTTTTGCTGAAATAGATAACTCTTTCATCATCAGTAAACTGCAATAATTAAAAAGTAATAGGATGTTTGTCTGTCTGCGTGTGTTGTGTATAGAGAAAGAGTAAAAACTAACTAGATAGAATATTTGAAATTTTAATCACCATAAAAATTAGGGTTGACAATCTGGATCCGGAATCCGCCCAATTTTTGGGCCAATTTTGGAATCCGAAGCTCAGATTGGACAGTCAACGATCACATGATGAGCTTGTAATCCACTCACCGTCAACTAAGCCCTCTAATTGGCTGTACAGTGGTCACATGACATCAAAATATACACAGTCCCATAGAGTATACCAAGCACAATAACTTTTAGGACATATGTAGCACTTTTTTCTATGTAAAAAAAGCCTTTTAAAATACTGCTAGAATCCGGAATCCGCCAAAAATAAAAATCTGGAATCCGCAAGGAATCTGCCACTTTTTTCGACGGATTCTTTTAAGAATCCGGATTCAATGGATTCAATGGATTGCCATCACTAATAGAAATGGTCATAAATAGCTATATAGTCGGTGTAAACCCTTGAAATTGCATATCGAATCAGCTGTAAACCAACAAGTGAATTAATTCAAGAATAAAAAAGAGATTTTGTTATTTTTATCTTTCCTTTTCCCCCTTAATATTATTTTAGATTTATTTCGCTTGTTGGCTATACCTCATACTGATAGAATGATAACTGGTCCACGCCTCATCTTCATGAATCAATATATATATAGTTACTTGGATGTTGCACCAGATTTTCATGTACTCTAAAAAAGTGATACTCCCATCTTGCTAAAATACGATACCCTATGCCTGCCCCCCCCCCTCCCCAAATCCCTTTACCCCATCTTTACTGGATGAACCTAATGGCCAATAAATGAGTTACATGTTAACAACCAAAATTGACGACATATTTTCCTCTGTCAAATATCCACGCATTCTATATTCATTTCTTCATAATACTAAATTTATTATTGTCTGTTTCAGGATGCGTACATGCCGTACACAACCACCAAGCCCAAAATTGAGGCTTGGGTACCACCACAAAAGTAGAGAGGGAGACTCACCACCCCTACACACACATTTTATTAGTCTAAACAATAATTATTAGCATTATCAACTTTTAGTATAGGCTTAAAAATGATTTATTTTAAAAATTTTCTTACTTCTAGTGACAAAAAATAAGCATTTTTAGTCTTATACTAAAAAAGATTCTTAATATTGATATCTTAAAAAAATCTTAATATATATTTATTCAAGGCTTATAATTTATTATTCAATTAAACTTTTAACTTCTCCAATAAATGTTTAGAATTCAGAAAATCTCTTAAAATTGCTACATTTTCCACTTTTCTCTCTCTCTCTCTCTATTTATCTCTTAAAACATCAGAGATTTTTTAATTTAAGACAATGTTAACTTGAATCACGTAGGTGTACCTATATATCCACCTATCTTGGTATTTTTATAGGTATACCTTACTTTGATGTGATTTTACTTAATATTTATCATTAAAACAGCACAAAATGCTTTTTATCACACCTAAAATAATGTATAATTAATATATATATGTAACTAATTGTCTTACATGTAAAAATCGCTGAATATATTTTTCACTTATTATACAAGCATTACTAAGAAAGCATTGCGGATTTTTTGAATGAAAGTGTTCGTCTTTTCGCAACTGCAGATTGTTGCAAAAAAAACGACGGCAAAGCCCTAGGTTTTAACATCAAACCACGAAAAGTAATGCTAGTATTTAAAAACTCACTTCACATTGTCTGGTTAATATTAAAGTAGTAAGTAGATTTATTTAAATGGCAATATAAAACTGTAATTATATTATAAAGTATGTCTATCTAACCATCAGTAAAAACCATCAGTAACGACTATATTATTATTATTATAAAAATGTTATTCTTATTATATAAATTCTTAGTCATTGTTAAATAACCATCAGTAAATGTTATAAGCCTTATATTAGTAATAAACTTTTTTTTATATAATATGTTTGATTTTATCAGTGAAGTTACTCTAAATTTAAACCGATTCTGTTTATTTGCAACAAAGGGAGAGGTAGGTAGTGCTAAAATACTGTAAAGGTGTGAGTTTTAAGGCTTGAAAACAGTAGTAGAACGATATTAATCACTAAATATGTGTATTCCTTATTAAAAAGAACTTAAGACAAAAAAATTGTCAAGTTAACAATACCTGAAAATTCAACCAAAAGCTTTGCTAATGTCTAGCTGACAAATTTATTTTATTAGAAAACAGTTTATGAACATTCCGGCTTTATAATTGGTTAACGTGTAAATATTTTGGCTCTAAAGGGCTAAAGCAACTTAATAGGCTGAAGATAGCGTTTGAGAAATTATTTTGTCTTAAAATTATGTCGCTTTAGTATTATTTGAATATATGGTATGTATTAAAATATAAAAAAAAATTTTGAGAAATTTAGTTTGAAGTTGGATTTATTAATATATCTAGGGCAATGAATCTATTTAACACCCCATAGCCAAATAAATGAAATTGATGTGAGCTCTGCAATATAGTATTAAGAATAGGGTTTGCAATCCGTCCGGATTCGGATTCTCACAAAAATCCGCCCAAAAATGAATCGGATTAATCAGTGGATTCCGGATTCTTGTTTTTGACGGATTCCAGATTTTAGCAATATTTTAAAAGGCCATTTTTAGAATAAATTAAGGGATTAAATTTTATCGGGTACTGGGAAGAATCTAAAGCTGCGATTTTTCATATTTTCACAGTAGCTTTTCTTCGTTTTCTAGACCCTACAGCAACCATTTTCTAACCCTTACTCAACCTAAACTATCCTAAAATAAGCATGAAAAGCTACAGTGCAATGAAAATATATACAAAAAAATGCATCTTCGGATGCCATTATACCTGTAGTTAAGAAGAAACTTTAAAATACTTTTTTTATTTCTTAATAAAATGACCTTGTTAAAAATTAAAATATATATGCGGACCAAAAATACTCAAGACGCTAATTTTAGCCTAACGATTAACAGTCCGAATCCCCTATTAAAATAGTATTCGGATTCTGGATTCCAAAAATTGGACGGATTTTAGATTCGGATTGCCAACCCTAATTAAGAATGAACAGAAAGTAGCCTAAAACTATCCAAAACGTAATTTTTACAAAATGAGAAAAATATAAAAAAGAAGACAGTTTAATTTATCGTTCATTGTTTATATATTAGCTGCGTACTTGTTTAAGATATGCTTAATTACCTAACTGTTGTATCCTTTTTTTTGTTACAACTTTTAGACAAGTTTTGACCTCAAGATTTTCAAGTTTATGTGGTTTCTTTCCAGAATAAGGTATAACCAACAAGCAAAAACTATCCAAGAACGAGAGCAAGTGATTCTAAGCACCTTCCAGCATTGATCCATAGTATTTTTTTTTGTGAATATATTATATGTTTAATACTTGGTTTATGAACTAAAAAGTTGGGATCACCATGGTTTTATAAGAAAAAAACTTTGAAATGTAAATAGTTTTTTGTTGCAATATCATCAAATGCTTTGTTGAGTTCAAAGGTCAAAATAAAATAACACGGCAGAAAAGTATCAAAATGCTGTAAATTGCAAAAGAACTTTAATTAAACTAATAACAATATTACAAGTTACCAACCCTTTTTCTAAATATACATTTTCAATCAAAATAATATAATTTTGTGTCAAAGCTTTTACAATACAGTTTGAAATCATCAAAACATTTGATGATATTGCAACAATAAAATGCTTTACTTTTCAAAGCTTTTCCATATAAAACCATGGTGAAACCTAACTTTATACAACACCCTCTAGCACGCCCATAGACAGAAGGTTAAACCACCAAATTTTAAGTAAATGCATAGCATCTCTATACTACAATCCTGCTGTGTTTTTTTTACCGTAAGAGCTCGCTACCCTCTAGACTGATATGGCTCTTCTTTTCAGTAAAGTCCTGAGTTTTTATACATTTTGAAGCGGTTACTCTACTATCCTTAGAGAAATCTTCCAAACAAAAAAATTAGGCTTCAGCTACCAAAAAGTGTTCTTTTTTTTACTTTTTCTTCTTAAAACTAAAATTTAATAATGTTGTTCCCACCCCTTTCTTTTTTACTTTTTCTTCTTAAAACTGAAATTTAAGAATGTGGTTCCCACCCCTTTCTTTTAAATAAGACAAATCTAATCTTTGTTTATATAAATCTGTTAATAAACAAGTAAGTTTCTGCAATTTTCAAAACAGATACACCATTCTTATAGAGTATTTTTGCTAATTATTACTTTGAATACAAACAATGTCAATGTCAATAGTTTAGATATCAATGGTCCTACCCCAAACGTCGGAGTGGACATTGCCTAAAAAACCTAGTAAAACCTAGTAGTGTCCGCTATTTTAATAATATGACAATTTTGAATTTTTTTATACCCCTGTCTACAAAATAATGACTATGGCTGCACCGCTCGGCCCCCTAGCCGCAGCCCCCTGTCCTATAACCTAACCTAACCTGACTAAGAAACTTAAAGGGACCGAGGGGGGGGAGGGGGGGGAGGTTGTATAAAAAAATTCAAAATTGAAAAAAAATCAAAATTAAAAAAAAAATTTTGGGACTCCTGTGTTTGTACCAATAAATCCTGCGTTTGTGCACTCCGACGTTTGGGACTCCTGCGTTTGTCCACTTTTACGTTTCGCGTGGAACCATATCAATTTATTCATACTTATGGTAATTTAAAAGCGTCAAGAAAGCAAATCGGGCCAAATCCTATGAGATTATCTTGGCTAGGAGATAGTGTTTCCTTAGCTTTACTATATAAAAGAACTTTTTATTATAGATGACTCTTTGGCTAGGACATGAAAGGGGTAGTTTCACGAAATGCATTTGAACTTAATTTAGAGAACCGCATATTTTTTCCGGCGTTGCTACAAAAGACCAACTCTACAAAAGACCAACGCCTACAAAAGACCAACTCTACAAAAGACCAACGCCTACAAAAGACCAACGCCTACAAAAGACCAAAGGTTAATTGGTTAAACTACATTTATATGGCATATATTTGAAAGAATTTCAATTTTCTACCATGTAGTTTTTAAAATATTAAGACTTGAAATTCGTCTTTTTAAATTGCATATATCACAAAATGAAAGGGAAAGGTTTTACTAACGGGATTGGGTTGTGACGACTAATAAATTCCAATTTTTTAATTATAATATAGACGGACTTACCCTAGTTATAGAGAAGCTTACACTACTAAAATGCATTATAACAAACAACTCATTTATTAGTATAAAAAAAAGATGAAACACAAAAGTTTTATATTTGAAAATAATTTAAAGTTCAAAATATTTAATTATTTTTTTACAATTTGTTTAATTAATATCTTATATCATAAATAAAATTATAATTACAATGAACAATAGCATATACAATTATTTTAAAAAAGGCCAGACAAATATGTTTAACCCTTAACGGTCGGGGGGGGGGCGTTGAACGCCCCCCCCATCCGGTTTTTCCTATCTCATTTTCTGTGTGTGAAAGATAAAGAGCCCAAACTGCTTGACTTTTTAAGTATGGGTATGACACATAACTGAGAGTTGGAATTTTTTGAATATCTCCATCCTGGCGGGCACAGGATGCCAGCAAACCTGGCAGGGTCATCCAGGTAAAGAGCAAAAATATTTTTTTGACTAAAACAAAGTATTTTATCATACCAAAATACAAAAAAATCCTCTAGAAGTACATCCTTATATGAAATCCAGGTGTTCAAGTCACTTTTAGGTTCCAGGTATTATCCTGCAGGTCCTGATCCTCCAGGTCTCCAGAAATCTTTAAAAGGCTCCTGTGGCCGCAATTTTTGACTTAGAGACTTTAAATTTTAAACTTAAGCTTTTCTTACATGTCTACATAATGAATTAAAATTTCATGAAGATCCGCCGCCGTTTTCCCGCCGACCGCCGACTGCGGCAGCTGGCAGCTGCCAAGTAAAGCTGCGGCCGCTGAAATTTATATTTTGATATTTCTAATGTAAAATTTACATAAAAATAAACATTTTCTGGGAAAAAATTTTTCTTCTAGCTTCAAAAATAAGAAAATTACAGCCGTTTGAAATTTTTAAATAAAAAAAGACCTAAAAACAAAGGTTGTTAAATAAAAGGGTGAAGGAAGCGAAAATTGACTTAGACTTATAAAAGGTCGGAAATTCATTATCAAACAGGGGACTTGCACAAAAAAATTTAGCCCTCTAGCTCTAATAGGAACTGAGATAATTAGAGGGGGCGTTGAACGCCCCCCCCCCCCCCCCGACCGATTAAGGTGCGGCAAGGGGCCCGACTGTAAAGGGTTAAGTTAAAAAAGAAAAAAAAAGATAAACCCCCAATATATTTTAATATGTTTAGTAAGCAAACTAGAAACAGTTTTGTTCTTCAAAAATTTAATTAAAAGGGAGTTAAACTATTCAACAAATGAAAATTATGATTTTATCTTTTTTTCTGCTATGTTCCACAATCTGGTTATACTTTTATTATTTTGATTTTTTTTATTCACAGAAAAGTTATTTTTGGATTATCACAAAAGCCAAAAAATAATTAATTCAAGCATTTTTAAATTCAGGTTTCTGTGTGTATGGTATGGTTAGTTTTAAGCCCTGGTTTTTACCTGGCAAATAAGTAATTACTAAATATACCTAATCTTATGTTAATTTTCCAGTATGGCTTCGAAAATGAATATTATCCGCTGGATTAGAACCGGTCCTAGGCCATACCGAAAAATTATGTTTCGTATCGTATTAGATACAGTTTTCTACGACCAAAAAGATGTACAATAATAATATTAAAACCAGTTTTGTTAGACCGTGACTTCGACATCTCGGGGCTAACAAAACTGGTTTTGATCTTATAACTGTATATTTTTATATCTGGGGAAAGCTGTTTATAATACGATGCAATGAATAACTGTTATCACATCTTACAAACAGGTACTTTTTCATATTGTATACTTTAGTAACACAGCTAGTAGGTACTCTATAAATATTTTATATATAACTTGAGAAATTGTCGTTTAAACCATTTTATAATTCACCCCCCCCCCCCCACACACAAAAAAAAAACTTTTGAATTTCACCCAAAAATAACATTTTCGACATTTTACACCAAAAATTGGGGGTTTCGCTACTTATCAACATAATTACCCTTGTTTTTATTAAAAATTACATATCTCATAACATCATTTCTTATAAATATACATATTTAATTTTGAATGTCATTTTTACTACAAACGTATTTTCTTTCAAAGAAAATATTAAAAAGTTTTGGTATTTAAGTTTTTTTTATGTTTGATCCTTTTAACATTATTTACAAGTAATAGGGTACAAAAATAGAAATCTTAAAATAAATTTTTTTGAAGCCAGTAAAAGTGGCTGACTCAGATTATGACGTCAACAAAAATTAGCCAATAAGAGGCCACTATAAATTTTACCAGTTGTCAATTACAGTGGATACTGGCCTCTTATTGGTAAATTTTTTTGATGTCATAATCTGAGTCAGCCACTTTTACTAGCTTAATTTTTTTATCTGGTATCAAAGACAAAATCCGCGGAATTGGAAATTAGATATAAAAGGAGTTTATTATTTATTTTGCTTTTAAAGGACAATTTCTTTGGAACCAAGATAGATATAATTTTTCATCCCGAATTAGAACTGGGTTTTTACATTTATGATCATAAAAATATTTCAAAATATTTTTTGTTTAAAATAAATCTTTTTCTCTTCTAACAGAAGAAAAGTATCTTTTCAGTTTTTAGTGCGCAGCAACTCTATGAGACTCTTTGGGAATAGCCCCTTTCGTGACATCGAACCTTAAGGGGCGATTTGTCGTATTTTTAAAATGACTTTTTATAGGTTATAGGTTATATTGTGTTAGGTAATTGCCCCGCAGGGTTAGAGCCTCCTGCAGGGGCTAGAAATAAGATAAAACCTACAGTGAAAAATACGAAGAATCGCCCCTTAAGGTGCGATGTCACGAAAGAGACTATACCCGACTTTTTTTGTCTGTATGCCTAAGAAACTTAAGTCAATCGGCAGTAACTTATTTTACTTCATTGGCATCTCCTTAAGATTGATGAACATGATTCAAGGGCCTCCAAGCTTTTTTCAATGTATTTTAAATTTTGTTACCCCCCCCCCCCCCCACCTCTTGGAAATCTTTAGCTTTAAGATGAAAGTTATGAAAACAGTTTAGTGCATTCGTCTAATTTGATAATTTAGTTTTCTATATTCTCTCTGTATAGCACTTCACTTTTTTTGCTCCAAATACTTTTTATGTTTATAAAAAAATACATATATATCATATTTTATATTTAGGTAAAAAATACTTAATGGATTTTATCCATTTCATTTTTGATAAATTATGAATGTGGTTTGTGAAAAAAATGTTAAAAAAAATATTTTAGAACTAAAATCTTTGATATGTTTAAAACTTTTTTTGTCATACATGGATTTTTAACAACTGGAGACTGAGTCACTCCCTCCCAACAGTTGTTTTTGAAATAGATAGAAAATTAGGGGGTGGGGTAGTTTATATTCAATGACTAATCCCCTCCAAGGCCTATAACTGCGTTTCCCTAACCCTGTGGGGCTACCCTTTATAAACCAACCTAACCTGACCTAAACTAACAAACCATCGGAAAACTGCCCCCCCCCCCCCTGTTTTAAATTTTTTTAATCTCCCATTATAGTGCTCGACAAGGCACTTTGAGGGAAATTACCAACATTTAAAAAGTTATTATTGAAAGTTTGCCAGGATAATGCTTGTCTTCGAAGTTTTATTAAAAAAGGGTTCTTTCCTAATATCATTATGTTAGTAGTTTACATCAATCTATCGTCCTTCGCCTTATCCCCCATGATCTTGGTTAAAGCATACAAAAAAAACTACGTTTAGAGTCAAAAGGACTGAAATCAATTTAAATTGTTCTCGTTTAATTACATTATAACAAATTCACAATTAAAATTTCACATTGTGTTGATATTAGACAGCTGTGATACAATGAAAGCTGTATGATCCCGCGACTAGAATTGATTTTCTTTTGGATCTGAATGAATAGTTATCCTCCAGTAAATCCTGTTCGCTTCCTAGGATTATCTCAGAACTGCAACGCACTCCTAAAAATAAAAAAAAAATAAAATTAATACACAATAAAAATTTCTATTGATGTAGGAATAAGGCAACAAGCGAAATAAATCTAAAATAATATTTGGGGGGCAGATAAAAAGGTCGTAAATTTTAAAAAGTGTTGCCCCCCAACGACAGCTGAAAATCACGCAATGGTTTTTCCGAAATGATTTCGTTGTTGGTATAATAATAATATAAATTTAACACCCCTAAACCCCACCGCCAAAAAGCCTAAAACCTGACCTTGACCTTAATAAATTTTCTTGAAAAAAACACTATTGAAAGTAATTATTTATAGATTTAAAAAAAAAATTCGTAAAGAAATGTATATAATACGATACTTGATTTTTTAGTTTAGAAATGGTTTAAATCCAGCGGAGATTCATCAGATTCCGAGCCACACAAAATATATATATATATAGTACCTTGTCGGTTAGGTGAACTATACACATGAACAGAAGTTGGAAGGGTTTTAGCGGCCATACATGGCACAGGTACAACATTATCACTGCAGGAATTTTCTTCAACATCTATAGAGTGAGTCTTTACCGAAGTTGGAAAATCTGAAAAAAATAGTCAAATATATTTTGTTCATTTTGTGTTAAACTGAAGTTAGTAAGCATCCGCTCCTCGTCGGGAAGGTGATAGTTTCGAATCTCGTCCCAACCTAATATCTTGGGTGTTAAAGTATCTAATTTCATTACAAGCGGATGATGCCCTGGATTCTCAATAAGATCAATTAAAAATCGAAGGAGAATCCTGCCCTTTAATTAAAGCAAATTTCAATACAATATAAACAGTCAAAAAAAATTGTGTTTGGCAGTCTTAAACTCTTCATACTAGAGAAGTTAAACATTGTCTCTCTATGGACTTATCAGGGTAATAGGATCATTTTGCAATCAATGAATTGGTTGTCTGATGGGTGTTTCTCGTTGTTTTTACCTGAGACTTGAGTTTCTGGAGATTCATGCTTTATTGTTCCTTCCACAGATTCCTATAAATTGTTAAATTATCAGGGATATTAAGGGATAAGACAATGGACAATAAATAGACATAAATCCCTAATGATTATAAAAGCACTTTTATAGATTGATAGTTTGACACAACTATTTTGAAATCAATCAACCAAAATTTAATGAAAGTACCCAAAGTTTGTACGAGCCAACGGAAAAGAAAACATGTTTATTAAACTTTGGGTATCAGTGCATATTAAAGTCCAATACCCCCCCCCCCCCTCCTTGGAAATTGTATGCTTTTGTTCAAATAGATTTTTAAAAAATTTTATTTGATTAAACTTTTAAGTATGGGTGACATATCCACAAAAGTGATGGTCTACATATATCTGAAAATCGGTCAAACAAATACAATTATTTGCATATATAGAGTAGCTGTGTTTTGTTATGCATTTATTAAGACAAAAATACACCATTTTGATGAGTATCTAAAGGAACAAAAAAGTCGTACAAAAATTAAGATTCTCACCGATTTCTGACCAAAAATATCTCTGTTTCTTGGATCTACCATGTCTCGTGAACTCACTTGATCAACAATACTTTCATTCCCCCCTGCGTCAGCTGAAAAAAAATAGTCTTTCAGATCTTAGAGATTGTATACAAAATACAAAAGGTTTAAATATTCGTATCATCGAAAGAAAACGAAGTAGCGAGTTCGTCGTATTTTTTAAGTAGCTTTTCTCTTATGTCTAGCCCCTGTGGGAGACTCCAACCCTGCGGGGCAATAATTAACATTTACCTAACCTAAAATAACCCATCAAAAGCTACTGTGAAAATACAAAACCCAATACTTCATTTTCTTTCCAGGATCCGAATATTCATATTCAAATTATAAACAAACAAAATAGAAAGGAAAGGAAAACAAGAAATCCCTTAGGAATAATAGGAATAATACGTCAAAGTATAAAATATTTACTATAACTAATCTTAATAGAATTTAAAGTGTATTTTGATTCTTGAATGAATGTTTCTTTGTCGGTTGGTCTTTCTGGAAGCCGGTAATTATTGCTATCTCTTTTAGGAGGATTTAAAAGAGTAGGAGTACAGACGGACAAATGGGCATATACTGGTTATAGAGCAGCTGCACTCTACTCAAGTAGAGAAGCACAAAAAAATCCTGGAATGAACAAACGGACAAAGCGAGTTATGTAGCAGATGTTTAGTCGTTATAACTAAGAAAGAAAGTAAGAGAATATGTAAATTTCCAAGAAAATCACAAACTCTCAAAAATAAAGTTTATGTCTTTTAATGCATGATCGACAGACAGACAATGTATAGACTAAATGTGTATATGCTAATATTCTCTGAAAATTTAAGCTTTCTTTCTTTAATAGCAGCCGAGAAGTTCTTATTACATACTGACTACGCTATTAAAAACACTCACCGCTGAAGCACGAGGGTAGGATTCTTGACAAATGTTTCAACAAAATTCTTTTAAATTTTGTCTCCACGGCGCAGTAGATTAGAAAGTTCACAGAACTAAAATAAAGGTATTGGTGTTTAATCACTGAATTAAAAGTCATTTATTAACCAGCAAGAACAATTTTGTTCATTGTTAGCGTCGCAAAAGAAAATCTTATTTTTCTGTTTGAAATAAATTGAAAATACGAAGCTAGTAAAAGTGGCGGCACAGATTATGACGTCAAAAAAATTAACCAATGAGAGGCCACTATAAATTTTACCATTGGTCAATTACAGTGTATACTGGCCTCTCATTGGTTAATTTTTTGACGTCATAATCTGAGTCAGCCACTTTTACTAGCTTAATTTTTTTTATCTGGTATCAAAGACAAATTCCGCGGAATTGGAAATTAGATATAAAAGGAGTTTATTATTTATTTTGCTTTTGAAGGACAATTTCCGCCATTTTTACTAGTCAGAGAAAAGTTTTTTGTTTGCTTGAATATTATTTTAAGGTTAGGTTAAATTTAGGTCCTGTGTAACCCCGCAAGGTAAGAGCGCCGCAGGTATATATAGGCCTCACAGGGTTAGGTCCTCTGGCAGCGTTAGACATAGAAAATAAAAACTACCACCCCATCTGTTTTTAAAACTTTTCTTAAATTTAAGAACAGACATATTGGAATTATAGTGCAGCTATACTAGTTAACACTGCATGAATGATAATTTTAAAGTTAAAATACCTGTTTATCGTCAGCAGAAGATGGTTGATAGAAATAACTATTTGAAACCAGATAGGCTCACAGAAATAATCTAAACATAGAAATATATTTTTTAAAGCGTCTATACAATTTCTGAGTAAGAAAAAGATGAACCATTGAGTCTGTGAGGAAAGAGGATAATTATAATCATTCTTCGCATGTAAATGATTTTCTTGAGTTTCTATTAGAACAAAAAAATAATATCTCATACTTCAAATGTACATGATTTATATTCTTTAAGTCGTAACAACAACAAATAGTTTAAAATCTACACTACATTAATGTAAACCATTCATAAAAAATTGTGGACCGATACGAGTTCCTAACTGACCTAAATACAGAAAGACATCTTGTTATTTTAGGTATATAAAATAATTCTATTGTTAATAGGATCTAATTATCATACATTTTACGTAAGATTTTCTTTCGTTTAAGATGTCAGCAAAATTATACACAGAGAGAGATTTTGTGAAGAAAAGAAGATGAGAATATTTTGAGGATAATAGTATAATTAACATCCAATATACAACCAACTATTTTGATTGCTTGGCCCTATTTAGAAATTCTAACTGTTTATATGTTAATAAGTTGCGGGCTACTCTTACTATTTGTCAAGCACTAGACATAGCAGCAGTAAGTACCATTTCTAACGTCTATAGTATGAAACGGTGAGGCCTTGACTCGAACTCAACACCTCCACGACAGCAATGATGTAAGTGTTTAAAAAATGGACATGAACTTAAATCCTATCCTACCCTCTGAAATGTTTGGTGTCAAATATGACACCTTCCGCCAAATCTTATTATGTAAAAGTGTGTATTCACTTCCACACATAATTATATAGTGTTTCATAATAGGCAAAAAAAGACAATATGCGCGGATTTTTGCTTTTAAAATTAAAAGTTAACAAGGTAAAGTTTGTGCTGTTGTAATAAATTGCGGCTTAGCTGATTTTATTCTGTGAACGTTAATGTACACTCCAAATCTTATTGTATAAAATATCAAAGAGAGTGTCAAATAAACCAGGAATTCAGGATAAGGGTAATGGACAAATTCAATGTATTTAAATTACATTCCATTAGTTTATATTGACGTTTGGCATTTAATAAAAGCTGACATAATACCTTTATGAGATCTTAATAACCTTTTTTAGACTAAGGGCGTCTAAGCTTTTTCATTTAGGAAGGGGGGTACAAACTAAAAACTCCTAAGGCACCCCCAAATTATTATTTTTTTTTTGAGGGGGGGGGGGGGGGGGGTAATCGACTTTTGAGGCTTATGCGCGGCTAAGGCTGCATTAAACTTTAGTTCTGTTTTTATCTAGTCATATATGAATCAACCCGAAGATGAACTTTTTGGAGGTTATAATTTGTAAAATCAAAGTTTTGTCCTAAAAAACTATTAACAGCTATATGAAATGTAAAATAACTGCCTTTTTGTACTAAATGTATGCACACTTTTTAGCCAATAATGTAGCCGAATCCTTCCTATGAACATTTCCATTGGTTCAATCGAAGGATTGAAGATCTAGACCTACTATACTTATTAGTAGCGAAGCTACTCTATTATTCGAAATGTCCGTCCGTCCGTCTGAGACAGAAAGGGGGAAACGTGATTTTCTCGGCTCCTATAAAAGATAGAGAGCTGGAATTTTCAGGGATTAAATTTGTTACCATTCTCCATATTTTCACCAAGTTTCATTAAGATTCGTTAATTGGTTGAGGTGCTAGATCGAATCCTACATTTTTAAGTTTTCATGATTTTCTCAACTCCTATTCAAGATAGACGGCTGAAATTTTTAGGGATTAAATACTTTCATATTCTGCATGCTTTTATCAAGTTTTATTAAGATTTGCTTATTGGTTGGGGTGCTAGTTCGATTCCTAGATTTTTAAGTTTTCATGATTTTCTTTAATCCTAATCAAGACAGACGGCTGATATTTATAGGGATTATATAATTTACATATCCCCACAAAGTTTCATTAAGATTTGCTTATTGGTTGAGGTTCTAGATCGATTCTTAGATTTTCAAGATATAAATACTAGGTTTCGTGATTTTTTAGTTTAATGTTTTTTTTATGAAACTGCAACATAGTTTATTTTCGCCGGATATCCATTTATAATTTTCGTGCTTCGCTACTTATGGATGTTGTCATCCTTGTTCTCTATCTAGAAATATGAAATCGATGACTTTAAGATTACTATTGGTAAATAATTTTATATGTTGACTTGCCTTTTTAATTATACGTTCGTCTGTATGTCTGTCCGTATATCTCAAACATTTTTTCACTTCCTATTTAATATAGACCGCTGAAATTTGTTGTAAAGATTCCCTATACCAATGAGCAGCAGCTTTATTTTTACCATTTGATTATGGTTGTTGTCATCCTAGTTAATAAAATACTTTTTAATTGATTTCATGGATTCATGTCATTTATCAAACCCTTCTCTTTATTTCTTTTCCTCTCTTTCTTTTTTATGACCAATGAACATCAGCTCTATATATTCCTTTGTCCGCCTGTGCATCGCAACTTATGGATATTGACATCCTTGTTACTAATTTATTTTCAGAAAAAAATTTACTATCGCTAAGATTTCCCAGAAATTGTTAAAGAGAAAAGTTTTGCGTTACTTTTGCTTTATAATTCTAAATGCGAGTTTCTTTTTTTTCAGAAGAGAGTTTTCATTAGTTGTTGTTAGACAAATAATTTGATAGCTGATACATGCTATAATTATTTTATAAATAGACAGAGAGATATATTAAGCAGATAGAAAGTTAAACAATAAATTGATTGATAGATGGGTGGATAAATAGAAGGATGGATTGGAAATATGTGTCTATAGATATAAATAAATGGATGTATGATAGATTGATAGATTGATAGATTGATAGATGAAATTTTGAATGTATTAATACATGAATGAAATGATGAATGGATGAATAGATGGATGGGTAAATAAATGTTTTGTTGGATTCATAGATAGATAGATATAATGTATAATGTATAGATAAATAGATAGATATATGGATGAGTTAATGAATAGGTAGATAAAAAGATAAATAGATGGATTCATAGATGTATGGATGAATCGACTATAGATTGAATGATACAGAAAAGGATTGATTAATAGTTTGATAACTTAGAAGATGAGTGGATGGAAATATACTAGATGGATGCATGGGTAGATGGATTATGCATGAGTGAAAGGATGAATGGATTTATTAAAAGATGGGGATCTACTGCAGTTCACGGTAAAATATTGCACTGCGAGATATTCATGCATTATTGATTTATGGCTATTCCAGATTATTTGTAGGCCTTCTTATGCTGCTTAAAACAGTGTGCGGGTACGTTCAGCCGTTTGGCAGCTAGCAGCCTTTAAAATTCATAGATTTTTGGCAATATTCGTTACCAGCAATATTTTACCGTGAACTGCAGTAGATCCAAAGATGGGTGTATTGATTTAATGATTAACATGTGGTTGGATAAATGGATGGATGGATGTATAAATAGATAGATAAACTTACCATCAGATTCGTCTTCGTAAGAATAATAGAACTCTGCTAGATTTAATATCAACCGAGGAATATTAGCTACCAGGAATACCAACACTGAAAATAAAATGGATATGTAATAAATGGATATTGTGAGAGATTCTTGTATACCCTGATAATATTATGGATATAGAATAGGTGGATATTGTGAGAGATTCTTGTATTCCCTGATAATATTATGGATATATAATAGGTAGATATTGTGAGAGATTCTTGTATACCCTGATAATATTATGGATATATAATAGGTGGATATTGTAAGAGATTCTTGTATACCCTGATAATATTATGGATATATAATAGGTGGATATTGTGACAGATTCTTGTATACCCTGATAATATTATGGATATATAATAGGTGGATATTGGGAGATATTCTTGTATACCCTGATAATATTATGGATATATAATAGGTGGATATTGGGAGATATTCTCGCATACCCTGATAATATGATTCTTTAAGCCGTCCGACTGCTATGAAATAGCGTTTTAGCCGATTTTATTTAAATTTTTCTCGTATTCATTCGAATCCGGTGGATAGGAACCGGTTCTCATCCATACGAAAAAACTATGTCTAGCATCGTATTATATCCAGTTTTCTACGAATATAGAAATGTACCATCACAAGATTAAAACTAGTTTTTTTAGCCGGTGCCTTCGGCACCACGGGGCTAAAAAAACTAGTTTTAATCTTATAATTGTACATTCTATATCCGCGGAAAGCCGTTTATAATACGATACGAGAAATAACTATTACAGATTTCTACTATATCTTTGGTGCTTTTGGAATAACAAAACTTCTATTAATCTTATAATTTTTATTTAATATAAGCGTTAAGCTGTCGATGCGATAAATAACTCTTATAGCTCCACTATATGGCCATCCATTTCTTTCTATCTAGTATTTTTCTTAATTAATTTAAAAGATTTTATTTTTGCATTTTTACAAAATATAAATGAATGAATTCTGTTGAAACTTAAATTTATTAAAATTTGATGCAACGGTCGCACTTCAAACTTAAAATCTTTGCTAAAGTCCGTTATTTTGAATCGAGAACCACAAGCATTCCCCCTGCCCTTGCTTATGTATGCTTAATTAAAATTTGTTTCAACTCTATGGGGATATTTGAATCTTACTTAACCTATCCAATTCTAACAATCTATAAAACGTACAAAATAGAGTAGTTTTTCAGTGATCATAAAAATAAGGGAGGAATTGTTAAAATTATGATGATAAAAATATATGAAATCACTAAACCTTACCATTTAATTATTTATGTAGCTTGTAGCATGACCGACAGACAGACGGATCAAGTAAATTATATACCGTATGCTCATTTGTACAGGGAACCTTCACAAAAAATTTCAGCTGTCTATATTCAATAGAAGATGTGTAAACTAAAATTTTCCAATTCCATTTCTTACAGCCAAATTGACATTTTGAATTATAGAGAAGCTTCGATTCTTAAATTTCGAAGTAGGTGGCAAAATTAAGAATAGACATAAGATTTCTGTGAAAAAATTGAGGAGAGTAAAAAATTAAACTTTGAAAGAGATACACATAATAACATTTTAAAACAAGGATGGCATCATTTGCATAAATAAAGCTAAATAATTATCTTCTTCTGCCATAATCCTTTTTGCAGTATGGCTTCCAAACCTATTAACTTCCTTGGAATTAGAACCAGTTCTCAGCCATACTGAAGAATCATGTATTGCAATGTATAATATATAATTTTCAACGAATATTTAAAAAAAAGATATCAGTTTTGTCGGGCCAAACCTTCGGTCCCTAGGTGCAAACAAAACTGTAATTAGTCTTGTAATTTTTGGTATTACCATCCGCGGAAAACTGTCTATAATATGATGCAATAAAAACAATTCCCTACCTATAGTAATGAGGATAGAGGCCAGTTTTCCAGCTTTGGCCGCAGTTCGAGAAGGACGCTGAAAAAAAGTAAAGTAAATTTTTAACATTACTTTTTTAAAACATCAATTTTGAAAAATAATGCTTTCCTGAAAATGAATAATTATTTTAATAAAAATTGAGATACTATAAATTATAGCATTTATACTGACAAACGTTGATAAACAATATAGATTTCAGAGACTAGGGAAAGAGATTCTGATAAACAATTCTAAGTGAAAATTTCCCCCCAACCCTTTCTCCTTATTTCTCCCTTCTTACTCACTTCCCTTCATTTACATAAAAAAACAAGTTTTACGCTATCTCTACTGCAACAAAATATTTAATTTTTGGCAATTTCAAATGAAATTAATTGGATGAATCACAGCCCCTGACAGATAAAGAGTAGCTACGCTACTAAAAATATTCTTACGAGAAAGCCTAAAATGTCACGTGTGACGTCATAAAAATCCATCCCTTTTTTTGGGGTTTCCTTCCCAACTTCTCTTCTCATCCTTCCTTTTAAACGTATTTTTATGACGTCACATGTGACATTTTAGGCTTTCTCAAAGTATTCTTACCCTAGCTGTCAAGTTGGCGGTCATCTGATGGTAGATCATCAGGTTGAGTCCCAGAAGATACATGAAGGGAACAATTCCAGTGAATACAAGCCTACGGTCATTTAAGAAACTGTCAATTTGAGTGTTTAAAATGAGAAATGATTTAATGCAACGAAATTGAAAGTTGGCCACCAATCCCCCCCCCTCTCAAGTCAATTATGTTTATAGCTTCTGTAGATACCTTTAACATTCCAATAACCTATATCTATGAGGGACTATTCTTGTGGGGATCTCCTAACCCTAACTTAACCTTATATAACCTAAAAAAAAGAAATGAAAATGAGTTTTCTCTCTAAATGTTTTCATTTTAAATATTACAGTATTAACATTAACATATAAGAAGCTTTACTGTATATGATAGCTATCCATGTAAGTCAAGCGGTTAGCGAGATCTTTAGGCCCAATTAGTCAGACAGACAAACACCCTGCCTCTTTTTGATTAGAATACAATTACACACATATACGTAAGATTTTCATTACATTGCACTTTGGAGCAAATTAAGAAAAAAAATTAATTGATATGATTTAGACTTTTAAAAGCCAATTTTATTGATCCATAAAGCAAATACAGGTTTTTATAATAAGGAAGTCATTTTTACAATTATGTCTGTAGTCATGGAGGAAGGGGACATTGGAATATAATTTACACTAGTACCCAAAGTTTTATAGCAACGATATCGTATTCGTTGTTGTATTGGATTTTTACTTGTTGGTTTCAATCTTGTTGAAGCCAAAGTAATAGAAGGGGTAATTTTATTCTTCATCGTTGGGAATGTATTTCAATTTATCGTCCTTTGTCTTATCCCTTAATTTCCCTGGTCTGAAACAAACCAAAAACCTAGTTTCTACAGCTGGAGCGGAAACTATACTTTAGTCCATTCCTTGCCCCATTGTGCAATGGACAACTTTTATCTTCATGGGTCTAATTAAAACTAATTATAAACAACAAAGAGACGAGATAGTAAAAAGTGTGTAATTGTTTTCATATCTTAAGGGAATTATATTATATAATACGTTGGAATCATTCATTTGTACCTTAAACATTCAGGGGTGTAAAGGGATAAGTCAATGGCCGATAAATTGATGTACATCCCCTATGATGATACACAAAATTACCCCATCTGTGGTGGCTGAAACGATGAAACACCCAACTTATATATCCACCAAATCAAAAGTCCCCAAATTTGTTAAGCTAAAGAATAAGAAAACGTTATTATAAAACTTTGGAGGCTAGTGTAATAAAAAGCCCAATGTCGCCTCCCTCCGTAAAAAAATGAGACTTTAATTGAATGAACAGGGATGGTTTTATGCAATAGGAGCATGGCTTACTTTGCATTTATAGAAAAATGTATTTAGGAACCAGTTTCTAAAACTTTCCTAGCCCAATGTTGATAGTAGTATATGTAGTTATCATCCAGGCGGAGAGATGTCGCATTGTAGGTCACCCTCTCATGGGTCTCGTTAGAATTCTCGAAGAAATACAACTGAAAAATATAATATAGTTAAAATTTTGATTATTAGATGTCTAACTGTCACTATGGATTGTTTTTCTGTTTAATCAACAGTACTTGTACAATCTATATCTTTTTGTAATTCATAGTTTTGTTGAAACTGTTATTACTTTATTTCTCTTACTTCAGTAGAAATGCATTTTGTACAATAAATATAATAAAAATCATGACTTTTAACAATAAATTTTTAACAGAAAAAGTTATTTCTTTGTTAAATCTTTTTTATTTATACTAGTTTTATTTTATAAAGAAAAAATAATGTTTAATATTCATATACTTTTATAAGTGCGCAATTTTTAAATAAAGTAGCTTAATAATCATGTTTTACTTAAGATCTTTAAAACAGTTTAATCCATACATCTAAATTTTTAAGAAGGCTCATAATGGTAGTAGCCAGATGTTTAGGTTTACAAACAATTTAAAAATTGAATAAAAGACAAAGAAAACAATTTTTATAAGGTTTGTATTGATACAAATCGTTTAATTAATTTTAACAAAAAAAATCATGAACTGAAGATAAAATGTAAATCATTTTCTATTATTGAAGTTTTATTTTATCGTCAATTAAATGAAAAACGATTTATATTACGTGGATTTGGTGAGGGATTCTTGCATACCCTGATACAATGTTACTCCAAGCTGGTGAATTTAACAGTAAATAACATTGGTGCCAAAAGTTTTTTATTTGTTATCTTATCCGTTGGTTAAAAAACTTTGGGTACTCTAATTAGATTTTGATTTGTTGGTTTCCAACTAAAGGGTGTCGAAACTTTCAACCAATATTTCTAATCTTATAGAAAGGCAGTTTTGCTTATAATAATTGGAGATTTATATGATTTTATCATCCATTGTCTTATCCCTTAAGATCCCTGCACTTCTGTCACATGCCTATCATTATAGCTTACCGTATGCACGACCCTAGCCTCCAGAAACTTGGGCACATTGATGCAGACAGAAACGAAGAGGGCCGGCATCCAATAAGACAAACATCTTAACCCCATTGAATACGACCTTTCTAGTCGGCGGTATACCCAAGGCCTGAAAAAAAAGAATTTGGTTAATTTTGGTTGTAAAGAAACAAGAGTGACAACATCCATAAATAAGTTAAATATGTATGATTGTGAAGATTTTGTACTTATTGCAAATTGCTAGCAGACATATTTAGAAGGTCACCAACAGGGGGATCCAGATAGTAGTCTGGTTATACATATATCTATATTTTTAGATTTATCATCATAACATTTATGCTTATAGTTATCCTGGTTTTGATTATCAAGAAACTTATTAAATATCATGATACATATATATTATTTGGTACAAGTAGATTACTATTTCCCAAAACACAAAATATATAATCTAATAATATTCTAAAAGAAGAGAAAATATTTTATCTTAAACAATTCTAATCTATCCAAAAAAATGAAGCTTAATATCTCCAAAACTGAAGACTTATTTGATTGTACTTTCAACCTTTAGTTCAGAAAGAGTGGTTTTGTTTATTATCATTGGTTATGTTTTACTTCTTCTATATATATATATTTATAAAAAGCCGTTTCTTCTCCTTTGTAGTTCTATTTTTGGTACTTTCTCCCAAAGCCAATATCGAGCAATGAACCCGCCCCCATCTTATTTTTTAAATAAAAAAAAGAAAGGGGGAGGGGGGTGATAGTTTTTTCCCTGTGTATGACCCTTGTGGGTCTTCCTAGCCCTAGTGCCCTAACCCTGCGGGGCTACCGAGTAGCTAATAACCTAAACTAAAAGCCTCCTGAAGTAATAAGCAAAGGACCGAAAAATTACACACCCATCCCACTTTAAAAACAATGGAGGGGGGTTTCGGTGCTCGACTAGTCACTTTGAGGGAAACCGCCCTATCTTCTATAAATGGAGGAATTTAGTTTATTTTCCTTATTTATTCGGTTGCAAAGTTAAATTGAAAATGGATTGTTTGAGTTTTCATCTTTAGCTTTGAATGATAATATGTATAAGTGCAGCTACTAAATAATTGGTTAATTAATGCTTTCTTTCAAAGTGCCAGCGAGATTAGACTATCTCCCTCTCTCATTTTCAAAATAGATTTAAAATAAGGAGGGGATAGTTTTTTTATGCCTAATAACTGTAGAGGGCCCTAACCCTGCGAAGTCCATACCAACTATGCCCTAAACATGCGGGGCAACCCTATACTTAATATATCCTAACCAAACTTAACCTAAAGTAAAAACAAGCCCATGTAAACTGCTAAACAACTAGACTTTAAGTCTTTCTATCTTCCGTTTATCAGGGTTTGATGTACTGTTTAATGTTAATCCTCTATGAAATTAGTAACTTTTTACTTTAGTACATTTGTTCAAAACTTTTTTGAGAAAATTTATTGATGAAAGGAACACATAAGTTATAAAGTACATGTACTATAGACCGATAAATTTTCTTTAAAAGTTTAGGTCAATTACACCTAATATCAGCTGATTAAATCATTAATTCAATAACATTCAATGTTCTCTTATATCAGGAGATATATCTAAAATAGCATCAAAGAAATTAACTTCCTTACGTTTTTGTGGACATGAGGTGAACCTACAGGCATTATCTATAATACAAAGTAGAACGATGTCTGTCTGTTTGTTTGTTTGTTTGTCTGTCTGTCTGTTTGTAGCGAAGGATCTCGCTAACCACTGAACCGATCGGGTTCTCCTTAACAGGGTAGATTCTCATATGTCCCTGGAAGGTTTATAACTATTTTGGGGGAGGGTACCACCACCCTCCCTAGAGAAATAAATTTTTTTAAAAATTTCTCAATTTTAGAAAGAGAGTTCAACGAAAAACAAACATCAAACGTAAATTTTTTTTACTTTTTCTTTTAAAATCTAAAATAAGAAATTGAATTACTAAATTCGACTCTCTCCTCCTCAAGTGCCCCTAGAGGCCTCTAGGGGCGTAGCCGCTAGTAAATTATAAAGTAGCTTTGCCTCTAAATATGAACCAATCCAAAGCCAGCGTGGCAACCAAAATGCAAAATATAAATTCTTACCTACAAACCGCCAAATATCTTTCTGTAGCTATACCCATTATCAGATAGGTACACCAGGACATGAGAATATTTTTGATAGGATACCAAAAGTGCGGGAACATGTACACATATACCTAAAAAATTTTGATAACTCTTAAACTGATTTAGTTCTTCCTTTTCTGGACGCTCCTTATAGGTTCCTAAAAGTGCAGGAACATGTACACATATACCTAAAAAAATAATCATTATTTTGACAGAATATACTGTCTTATGCATTTTTATGAATATCATTTAAGGTTTTTGTTTGTAGCTTAAGATTTTTATAACTCTTAAACTGATTTAGTTCTTCCTTTTCTGGACGCTTCTTATAAGTTCCTGGATTGTTTTAGACTATCTAATTTTTATATCTAACTTTTCTTTTATACTTCCTTACTCCTTGAAATACATAGCTCTTATGATGCTAGGAGCGCCGCTGATAGTTATGTAATAAAATAGCGAAAAATAAAATTCTTTTAAAACTTTCAAAATGTATTTTTTATTATTTCTATTATTACTAGCTATTTGTAATAATAGGAAAAAAGAACCATTTTTATTATCTTTAGCTATAACACAGTTTAGGTTAAAACTGAAACATATTACATCCTCAACAATAGACAATCATCTCGTATGGGCAGGGCTTTCAGTCCAAGCACCCAGATTATAAGAAATAGTAACATCGAACAGACAACCAACCCCTAATTGCATAACCTTTGACTGAAAGTTCTAATTGTGCATGATAATGAAGTGCACCTTAAATAACAGTGCAAAGTTTAACACTTACCGTAGGTTCATATTTGAAAACTTTGACTGCGCAGTAATCCCAGGCGGTCATAAACAGGTAGCTGGAATCTAAACAGAAAATCAGCTGTAATATCTATTAGTAATCCTAACCCTCCGAGGAGTATATCTGTAGGGTTACAATGTTCTAAATAATTTTATATTTTATAAAACTGTAAAGGTGATTTCAAATATTCATTTAAATCAATTAAATTTTAAAATTTAAATTTTGATCAAATATAATTAGAATTACGAAAATTATATTTAATAAATTTAAATAGAATTTTCTGATAATAATGATTCTGTGAGAATTGAAAATATATCAAGTTTTGAATTTTTATTTAACTATCTGTAGTATAAATTTTCTTATTTCAATAAGAAATTTTACCAAATTTCCTTCATTGTATTACTTTAAAGAAGCGCCTCAAGCCTTTAGGAACCCTTGCACATAGAGAAAATATACTAATATAATATTGTATACTTAAAAATTGCTGACTATCGTCCTTTTTATAGCAAAACTTTTCTATATTTAAGGGCCGTGCTTTTATACGTTACATATAGCTCTTTTCGTTAATTTAGAATCGATTTCAAACTTTGCATAATAATTTCAAGGTACAATATTATTAGCGATGCATCTCTATAATCAAGTCCTAATAATTTAAGTATGTCCTGAAACTTATAAATTTATATTCTGCTTATTCAGTTCTGTACAAGTGTGAATGTTAGTTTATCCTACCGTTTCATAACTTCGCTTTTATGGATGTTGTTATCCTTGTTTAATTAAAAAAGATAAGGAATAGTTATTTCTCGCATCGTATTATAAACGGCTTTCCGCGGATATACAAAGGCACCGGCTAAAAAAACTGGTTTTAATCTTATGATTGTACATTTTTATATTCGTAGAAAGCTGGATATAATTCGGTGCTAGATATAGTTTTTTCGTGTGGATGAGAACCGGTTCCTATCCACCGGATTCGAATGAAAACGAGAAATATAAGTACTGGTTAATTAATTTGTTAATTATACATTAATAGAATGATATCTCAGACAATTAGCACTTATTTTTCAAAATAGAAAAGCAATTAAAAAAATTTATAATCAAAGTTGAGTCAGAATGTACTAAAGCAAAGTTATCGTCTTCCTATCGGTCAGTCTGCCTGTAATGATAGTCTGATCCGATTTTAATAGAAGTGCCTAAGCAGTGGTTAGGCATGGAAGTGAACTACAAACCCCATTATTTTCAATCATATTTTGTATTTATTTAATGTTATTTAAAACTAAAAATAGCGTTTCATTTAGATCGTGAAATGAATATAAAATTACATATACCGGAAATTTGATTTGTAACATCAAATTTTAAAAGAAACAAATACAATTTTGAAACATATTCAATTTGTAAGAAAAGAAAACAGGGCTGAAGAAAAAAACAGCTTTTCATTAATTTTTAAGTGCAAAATTCTACCGAGGGTAGCTTCCAAATGCCATAAAAGTACTTAAATAAACCATATAGACCTCTAACTTTCTGGGCCTTTTTAAGTTATAAAACAGTTTTATCTTAATGGATATAGAATACGTGGAAATTGTGAGAAATTCTATGATAAAATGTTGCTTTCAGCTGGCTTATATAACCCTATCCTTACCCCCCGACTTGGAATTTACCCCACCCCCTTCCTTTAACATGGAAGAACGTATTGACAAATATATGAGGACTATATTAGCAACCTAAATTGACGACTAAATTTCCACTGTATGTCAGAATATTCACATATTCTAGTACATCATTTATTTGTCTCATTTTTTAAAATTTGATATTGTGATTGATTAAAATTGTCTAAATAATCCTTTTAAAATAAATTTCTTTTCTTAATTTACAATATATCTCAATTCTTAAGAGAAAATTATATTTCATTAGATTTTCTTGTAATTTACTAACAAATTTTAACATACAAAAGAAAATGACAATTTTGATTTATTTGAAAGTGAAACGCACTCGAACTTTGCAGTAGCGAAGCTACTCTGCAATTCATATTGTGTGTCCGTCCGTCCGTCAGTCCGTAACGCTCATGGGGAAATTGGATTTATTTAAAAGAATATATGTATGTAAAATATGTGCTTATTTTAGGTTAGGTTTAAAGATCTCCATAGGGCTACAGCTTCCAAAAAGTGCTTGAAATATATCTTTAAATTAATCGAAAATAATATATTTGGGGTGGGGTTTGGTTAACTATTCGTTATATGGGGGAATTAAACTAAGAAAGATTTTACTTATAAAATATAATATTCAGAGAAATGAAAAAGATTTCAAAGAGAAAATTTAAATAAAAAACATGAAGAATGTGTTTTGAATAAAAAATAAATAAAAAAGTGACACAGTATGGTTTTAAGCCAATTTCTACTGTGTCTTGAAGTCTTTTTGAGTCTAAAAGACTGTTGTTAAATTTAAATTTGTTTGAAACAAAAGATTTCAGAAATGGGTAAATAGATTGTGTATTTAAGGTTTGCTTTTCAAATTTATGCTGGTTCTAAGCTATTCCATACATGCAACTCTCTAGAGGCTAGAGGCAAAGCCACTATTACACATACTGTAGAGCATATGTCCGTATGTCCATCAGTACTTTGTTATTTCTACGCTACATGGTTATTAAGATATATAAGTTGGAAAGAATTTTAATGTTAGAGGGAAATTTGAAATCTGATCAAATTTTAAGGATTTTTTTTTATAAAATTCGTTTTTTGTATAATTCTTTATCTAAAAGCGGAAATACAATTTAAGTTCATTAATTTTGACATCTGTGATTGGTGGATTGAAAATTATCTGCGCTCTGATTGGAGAAGCTTAAGTGTCGCACTTCATTTAACCAATTAGAGCGCAGGTAGTTTCCAATCCACCTATCCTATTGGTCAAAATTTATGAACTTAAATTGTATTTCCGCTTTTAGACAAAGAATTATACAAAAAAAACTAATTTTATAAAAGATCATTAAAATTTGATGCAGATTACAAATCTCCCTCTAACATTAAAATTCCTTTCAACTTATATCCTAGTGGTTATCCTTGATTGGTTTTTAAAAAGTCAAATTAACAAAAAAAATGAACAATTGAGTTCTTATTACAAGGGAGAGAATAGTTATGTATTGAATCGTAATACAGACAGCTTTCCGCGTATAGTAAAATTAAAAGATTAAATACAGCTTTGTTAGCCCCGAAGGGCCAACGAACTGGGTTAACAAACCTGGAATTAATTTCATTATTTTTATTTTATTATTTATAGAAAGCTGTCTAAAATACGATTCTATTTATGATTTACCATTATGACTGAAAACCGGTTCTAAGCCAGCGGATAATAAGCGGTTTAGAAGCCATACTGGAAATAAACTTACCAAGAATGGCCAGCGAGATTAGGAGGTAGTGAAAGCTTGATCTCATCTCTGGTTGCCTAGAAAAAAAGAACAATAAACTGTGATAACAAGAGTAAAACTTTTTTGGAATGAAAAAATATGCAGGGATCTTAAGGGATACAATAATGAATACATTGATTGATATAAGAACCCAATGATGGTAGACAAAATTAAACCTTCCGTAGATCATAATTGTTGGTTTCAAAGGTGGGAAACTACTAGTTTGGAACCAAACAATCAAGATTCAATTATAGTACCCAAAGTTTTTTAGCCACCAAATAAGATATCGTGGCTATAAAACTTTGAGTACCAGTGTAATTTACAAACCAATGTCCCCTCCATCCCTGAATATATGACTATTACACGTTATGTGAAGGGGATAAAATAAAGATAGTGGACAAAATAATGCCAGGGTCGTAGCGGTTATGCGTCTTGCGTCAGGTTGGAAAGGATACGCAAATTTCAGACCCCAGATTTGGCCATTTGAGAAATATTTATCTTTATATTATAGCGAATTAGATAACCTAACAAGCATCGCTTTTATCTTATAGAGAAAAATAGTAAATCAAATAGCAAAAACTGAGATCTGAAATTTGCGTCGCCCTTCCAATATGACACAAGACGCATGACTGCTACGACTGTGGCATTATTTTAAACCCAATCAAAATAAAAAATGATTTCAAGAGGGAGAATCTTTCAGGAGCCAAGGAATATTATTATCATATCCCGGTTAAAACACATATACACAACAAATGTTAATATTAATGTTCCAGGGAATAGTAATAAAACTTAGACCTAGCATTACAGACATACGAACACGAATACTTATAGAGTAGCTTTCCTACTAAAATATTTTTTTTTACCTTAAAATATAAATTGAAGCTAGATTGCCCAAAATACCAAATGTCGATATAATAGGAATTATAAGGCCCTCTGGATAATAAATTCATTTCTAATTTAAGTCTTTGCTTATATATTATTATTAGATAATGATATCCTATATCATAAAGTAGTAAGGTTTTTTTTTGGTCTGAAGCTTAAGATCTCGTTGAATGCTGGCCCGAAGAGGATGTAATTTTCTTGTCATGGTTTTAGGCTATTTTCTTGAACCCATCCGTCCTCCCTAAAGGCTAGATAGTAAAGCAACTAATTGAATTAAAGTTTTAATTTTCAAGCGAAGTTTTTCTACATTTTTGCATCTACAAAAGCAAATTGTTTTTTTTTGCGCTTTCTTTCATGGATGTTGTCATCCTTGATGTTTTGTGATCATATTTTCGTAATAAAGATATTTATTTCTCAATATTGGAATATAAAAAATAAATTATCTATTAAACATGTACTAGGACATAAACAAGGATGACAACATCCATAAAAGCAAACAAGATAGATTATAGAGATGCTTCGCTTTTTTCATCTTGTGGTAATAAGAAACAGTATTCCAAAAATCAGATGAATAGGATTTTGTCAAAAAATTTTGTCAAAAAGTAAAAAAAAATCATTTTATTTTAAATGGACGTACGGACTTTCTGGTAACGATAATAGGGTTGCTACGCTTTCTAGATTGTACCTTACTGCCATGGGAAACATCATGCAAAGTTTGAAATCGATAGGACAATTATAACATGTTTAGATTAACAAAAAGAGCTAACTGTCGGACACACCTTTCCTATTTATTTTTTTAAAAGCTTCGCTTTAAAAAAAATATATATAAATATTAATTTCGTGAGATCAAAATTTGCTTAATTAAGATTTTCTACTTTTTTCTCGAAATTTGACGTCTACTGTTTTACAATAAGTTGTGTGTACTATATAATTTATTATTCCCCAGAGATTTTAAGGGATACGAATATTGACAATCATTTGAAATACGTCCCAAATTGTGATAAACAAAATTGCGACATCTGTAGAATAATACTATTGTTTGAAATATTTGAGCATTAATAGTTAATGAAAAACTAATCAAATTTAGTAAAAAAAAGTTCACAAGCAAACGATTGAGAAAACTTTAGGCACTATTGTAATTAACAGTCCAATTTTCCCTTATTATTCGCACAATTTTACATTACTTTATTAACGCTAAAAATGACCGGAATGAATTTATTTCCTATGAAGAAAGATGTTATTTGAGAGGCCACATTGAAATAGCAGGAGCCATTCACCGCTCCGTAGTCATATGTGCCATTTGTCTCGTTTCCTGTGCCGTAATAATCATATGTGCCATTTGCCTCGTTTCCTGTGCCGTAATCATATGTGCCGTTTTCACTAACATTCATATTATATAACACTCTGCCATAATCCATTTTTTATAAAGTCTGAAAATGTTTCACTGTATTAAAAATTACTTAATACATAAAAGTAATTTATGGACAGCTTTCCGCAGATATCAAATTTAAAAAAAAAATAAAACTGTTATTAATTTTATGATTTTTATTTTGATATTTGTGGAAAATTGCCTATAATACGATGCTATACATGATTATTCAGTATGACTGAGAACCGGTTCTAATCCAGCTGATATTAATTTGTTTCGAATCCATACTGAAAATTTAAATATCATTGCTTCAAGATTTAAATTTAAAGTGTTTAGATATTTCATTTAATCATCAGAATGGCGATGCTACTCTATTATTTAAGTTGTCGGTCCAAGCGTCTGTCTGCCAGTCCGTCAACGCTATTTTCATGGCGATTCATAGTTTGTTAATTTATTAATTAATAGTTCATTAAATTCAGATTTTAACTGCGAAAAAAATACAAAATTGTCAAATTTTGTTTTTGTTTTTTTCTTGTACATAAAATTTGCTGTGCTTTCCACGGATTATAAAAGGAAAATCAATTCCATTTTTTTGTCCAAATAGGCCGAAGGCCCGAGCAAACAAAACAAATATTACTTTTGAGAAACTTTTTATTATTCGTAGAAAATTGTCTATAATACGATATGATACATGATTTTAAAACCCAAAACTGAAAACCTGTTAAAACCGTTTTCGAATGTATTCGATTTTGCAAGATATTGTCGATAATAATTGTTTTTTTTTCCAGTAAAAATCATTGAAGCAACTTTAAAAGTACAGACAAACGAACATACGCTACTGAAAAATAATCTATTTGTTGAGTCAAAAGTAACGAAGAGCAAACGTTATTTTCCCGAGAATGTTATTTTAACTTGTTAAAACAACATACATTATGTGCTAAGAAAATACATCAAATCAATCAAAAAAGCACAAAAATATTATTAGAAAGCGAATGTTTTTTAACAACCAAGAAAAATGTGAGAAAATAAAATTATTTTAAGTCAGTTTTTAAATAAACTACTGCTTTTTTGTAACTTTAAAATTCCTAACTGTATGACAAAGTACATGTCTAACTGACAAACCGACGTAACTGCTAATAAGTACAACTTGTAAAGAACCTTCGCTACAATATTAACTCTTTTAGATTTATTTTAATCTTTATTCTGGGGTATACAAGTATTTAGAGCACACTTAAAATGAAGTGTCAGATTTAATTAAAAACACCATATAAAAGGTTAAATTAAAAAAAATACTTCTTATAATAACAGCCATCAAAAGGGATAGAGTAGACATTGGCATGTTTATTACACTAGTCCCTTAAGTTTTATAATTTCGTTTTCTTATTTGTTAGCTTAACAACTTTTAGTACTTTTATTGTATTTGATTCGATGGTTCATTAAGCTGTGTGTCCAAACGTTTCGACCACTAATTATACGACCACTTTTTTCAAACCATATTGTCGAAATAAACCATTAAAAATTAAAATATAACTAATAAAACTTAATGCTTTTGGGTTTACATGATATATAGACAGGTAGAAGTTTTTACAAAAACCAATTAAAAATATTAACTTTCTAATTGAGTAAAATAAGCGTAGTACAGTTAGGGAGTTGAATCCATTTTTATAGAAGCAGAAATATAATCTATGATTATGGTTTGGACCCTCTAAAACTGTAATCTACCCTTCCACTTTCCCCTCTCTTGGTGAAGATATCTTCAACGCCGATACGATTTTTGAAATATAAGATTCCACTTTTGTCTCTCTTGTTGAAGATATCTTCACCAAGAGAGGCAAAAGTGGAATCTTAAATTTCAAAAATCGTATCAGCGTTGAAGATATCTTCACCAAGAGAGGGGAAAGTGGAATCTTACATTTCAAAAATCGTATCGGCGTTGAAGATATCTTCACCAAGAGAAGGGAAAGTAGAATCTTACATTTCAAAAATCGTATCGGCGTTGAAGATATCTTCACCAAGAGAGGGGAAAGTGGAAAGGTAGATTACAGTTTTAGAGGGTCGAAATCATAATCATAGATTATATTTCTGCTTCTATAAAAATGGATTCAACTCCCTAACTGTAGTAGACAGTTTGATTTGCCCATTATTTTTATAGTAGCACAGCTACTCTATATTTCATAATTCCAAATGTAAACAAATGATTTTCTCAGTTAGCATTGAAGATAGAGGTACATTTTTTATGGGATATCTGATTCTAAAAAATAAGACAACTCAACTCGAGAAGGGAGAGGACAATGGACTCTAAATTATACTGGTACCCATATTTTTATCATAATTTAATTGTTTATACGGAGCTAAAGGTGTCAAACATTTCAACCAATAATTATAATCTACAGAAGCGGTAACTTTGTTTATCATAATTGGGGGTGTAAGTACATCAACTTATCATCCATTGTCATTTCCTTAAATATGCCCGTAGACAACTTTATATTTGTGTGCTTCTGGATATGGTCATCCTTGTTATGATGTTAAAGGGATGATACAATGGCCGATAAATTGATGTACATCCCCAATGAAATTACCCCTTATGTAGATTTAGATTACTGATTAGTTGTTGAAACGTTTGAACACTCAACTTAATGAGCCTACCATTTAAAATTCACTCAAACCACCGAATAAGAAAATGATATTTCAAAACTTTGGGGATTATTGTAATAAACAGCCCGTTGTCCCCTCTCTCTCTCTGCCCTATTACACCTCAACTTTGTTTGAAAGATAATATATTAATAAGTTTCAACATACAATCTACTTTTTCTTACTTTTGATTGATATGTAAAAGTTATGAAAAAAAGTTAACTTTTTTTCTCAAGACCAGTTGTATAACCACGTGGACTCTTAGACAAAAAAAAATGACATTTAAAATATCCTTTAAGGCTATGAAAGTTATTTCACATTTTTAAAACCTTTTCCAGTTTTTTTTCTTTTCTTTCATTCATAAGTTTAAAGCCTTTTTTTGCTGACCATTCCAATAACTTTTTAAAAATGGACAATAAAACTATTTGTATGACCTATTCCTAAATCTAGTTCTATTACCAAAAAATATTTTAAAATGTTAGAGTTTTGTTTAAATATATGGTTTTTACGAATTAAATTTATTAATTTTTCTTCTTTTTAACATAATAAAAAATGAACACCCTTCTTTCTCGAAATCTTTTTAGAGACTAGACCAAACTTTTCTCCGCTAAAAGAATATTTTTTTTTATATTATTTTTGATCTCGCCAAAAGTTGTAGATGAGAGAAAAAGAGAAAATGGATGAGAGGTTGCGTGATTATGGTCCGTACTCCTTTTAGATAATAAAATTGAGATAATATCCACGAAAAAAACGCTAAAATATAAAAGCTTGACATATTAACATTAAAAAAGTTTTTAAAAAATATTCAGGGATTTTATGGTATAAGCTAATAGACCAAGATTAAATCAAGATCCCAAAAGTTTTCATTCCAACGCATGGGAGAGAGTGATTATAAACTTAAGGATTACTTTAATTTTAGTAAATTGTTCTTTTTAATTATGATTATTTAGGGATTTAAAAAATCTATTTTTGCGCGCTCCATTTTGCTCCCCCCCCCCAAAAAAAAAACTTGAATTGTCGCCGATATCGAAATTTTGTAAACTCCCCCCCCCAAAAAAGTTTGGACGTGCCTGAACTTGTCCTAATTATAAAGAAGCGGCGTTACCAAATATTTTACTTTGAATAATACATTATTTTGTTCTTGAGAAATTTATCATTTATGAAATTTTATTTACAGATTTGAAATTTAAAACGCAAAATATGATTATATTTCTGATTTATATGAAACAAGAACATATAAATTTACTAGTGGTTACTCCCCTAGAGGCCTCTGTGAGCACTTTATATAGGGCTTAGAAAGTCGACCACCACCCCATTTTAAATTTTAGTTTTAAGAAAAAAGTAAAAAAGATTCTTTTTTTGGTGGGGGGGGGGGGGTATTTTATTTCTAGGGCAAATTCTTTTCGGAGTGTGGTGTTAGCCCCCCCCCCCTTAAAAAAAAACTATTTACAAACCTTCCCTGGACCCATGAGAAGCTGCAGGCTGAACTGAACTATATCAGTTCAGCCGTTAGAAAGATCTTTTGGTAATTTGATTTTTAAATAAAATTTGTGGTCCATATGCGACATGAGGGAAACCGCAAAAAAGACTTATAGAGTTGCAATGCTGCTCTGGAAGCTAAAAAAAAATTTGTCAAATAATTTAACTAGCTAGAAGCGTAGCAATTCTAACTGTAGCTATAAATTATTCCCCCTTTCATCGACTGATTAGTATATTTATAACTTAAATGAATGATTTCTTTATATTAATTACCAACCAGGCGGCTGCGCTCATAGCATCAACGGGCTCTAAAAAAAAGGAAAAATCATCCTAACCTTTCAATCTAAAACAAAATAATAGACTGAAACCATCCTGGGACCTATGTGAGGGTTTTCTGAAATATAGGAATCAATCGTTTATAAAAAATCCTGCTACTTTTATAATATGATAATTAAAATTTCTAAGCAGTCCTAGCTGCGTTACTTATGGATAACATCGCTTTTTTTTATAGTATTTTATAACATCTATTAAAATTCTGCCGAACTTAGTTAAAATATTTTTGGCGTCTCACAAAAAGAGAAATTTTTAAAGACGTAAAAGCAGGTTTTAAGTACAAAGTAATTAAAATCAATAACAGGCTAAAAATACTTTGTTTTTAATTAGCGGCTGCGCCCCAACATCATGTGGCTCTGTATATAAAGGGAATGGCCGAAATATAGCCTAAAACCATCCCAAGACATAAATATGAAATTACAGAAGGCTAAAGATATTCCAAGACCTATGTGAAGCCAGGAATAAGGTATAACCAACAAGCGAAATAAATCTGAAATAATATTTGGGGGGAAGATGTAGAGGTCGTTAATTCTACGATGTGTTGATTGACCCCCAACGACAGTTAAAATTATGTGCAGGTTTCGGGATTTTTTTTTCAATGTAAAGCTTTCTTAAAAGGAAAATTTTAATCGCTTCAGAATTTATCGAATTCTTAAGCTAGAGACTAGAGGGAGAAAGGGTTTAATAACTGTATCTACCCATCGCAACCACCTTGTGCAACCTTTCTATTAGGCCATTGAAAATCAACCAATGGTGTCGCCTATATTAACACAGCCAAGTAGCAGAAAATGATTTAGAAGCAGACGAAAAAGGTCTTTGAAAATGGAAGGGAGGTAGTTGTCTGTATATACATTTATACTATAGATCTGTTAGCCTACCACTATTGAATACTCTTTTTTTGGTGTGCAATAACAATTATTTACTGATATTCACTTATTAACAAAACGAGGATATTCTAGTTAAGAAAGACTACTAAAAATCCTCCAAATCCTCAGTTACTAAATTTTATCCTAAAATTATTTCAATTTACTTTTAAAGATTTTACTCCTGGATATAAACATCATTGTGTGGTAATACGGCAACAGACGGACGGGCAGTTTACAGAATTGCTACGCAGTGACTTATCATAACAAGCCTTCTGCACTAATCCCATTATATCACCATTCACCTCATGACCGCCGGTGACCCCGCTGTCCAGCGGTCAAACTGGCCTGCCTAAAAATGGGGAGGGGCACGGACACGCAGCTATCACGCGCCCCTCACGCAATTATATAACCGGGAGGCGCTGCCTCCCCTTTTACCACAGCTACCCCCGCAGACTGTCTACCGCCGTGGGCTAAGCCCTTGTGTCCCACACCCCCTTCAAACCTAACCCATTGTTATAATCTGTTGTATATATATAGTAAACATCCATTGTAAATATTATTCAGTTAAATATATAATTTCTGTATGACTAAATCCTGCTAGTTTGTTTTGGTAGAATAATTCAAGGCTAAGGCTCGTTGGACTCGAACTCGCAACCGGTGAGCTGAAACGTTTCGGCTTACCACATCTTGGTGTCAGCGTGTTTCAATCGAGCCTTACAGAAATTAGCCTATTCTACCTCTGATTGGACCCTTTGGCAAGTAAGGGGACAGTCAGCCGCCAACTGAGAAGCCAACTGACCCGTGAGACGGCCTTTTTAGGTCGAATTTCCATCATTTTGAACGCAATGTGTAGGCCTTTGGCCTACGGCAAGCAGATTTAGCCTGCTAAAAGCGCCAGTTACGGCGTTTTTTCCGTACCGTGTAGGAGTAGCGCTAGGTGCGCAGCCACGGTAATCGGATAATTTAGCTCAAACGGCTACAAAACTGAGTCTAAATTGGCAAGTGTAGCTGGGACAAGCCCCAGGACACCCAGGCCAAACCTACGAGACGGACAGCTAAGTGCTGGTCTCCCTGAGAAGGCAATGTGTGGCTGTGAAGCTTCAGCACACAAGTAAGGCCTACCACTGCGATGGATAGCAGAATTTGAGCCAAAGGCATGGCAGGACGGGACATTCCCTGCCGCTGCCTCCCAGGATTCGAACCCGAGGCGCTGCAGGACGGGCCATTCCCTGCCGCCATCTTTCGGGATTCGAACCAGCGGCGCTGCAGGACGGGACATTCCCTGCCGCCGCCATCCCTCTGACCCTTGCAGGACGGACATTCCCCTGCTGCCAGTGCTTCCAGAATCACACCTAGAGCTCCTAGTGATAACTACACATAAGTGTGTATAAATGTCAACCAAGTGATAAAAAGAAATATAAAATTGTTGACCCAGTGATAATTGATAAGCTCTAGTGATTCGAAGCTACAGTCTAAGCCACCACCAAGCGGTCTACACACCATGGTAAGCGATACTACCATAGCTGCGGTTCGGCCACCGCCGAAGTTTCTGCCGACCCCAGCCGAGCGGGAGGCCCCCCTGTCTCAAGGGCAGGACCTCCACTTCCCCTGCCATATCAGGGTGAGGTTTCCCACTCCTGACCCTGCCCAGCACGTACAGGTTGATGCCATGGTCGATTCTGGCAACCGTGTACCAGGGTCTGCCGTCATTTCTGAACACCTCATGCACGCCATTGGCGTGCAACGCATGTTGGTTCCAGACAACACCCAAATCCTGACTGCTAACGAGGAAGGCCAGCCTCTCCAGGTAATCGGAAAATTATATGAATTATATATGGCAGTTTCACACACACTTATACTCCATCTGTACCACGTGACTGTGGTACGGAATCTCTCACACCCTCTGAACCTAGGAGGGTATTTTCTCAAGGAGTTTGGAACTAGGCTCTGTTTCGACATGCAACCCCCCTGCTTGTGGGTGCGTGGGGAGTTCATCCCACTCCGTGGTGTCCCCATCGACCGGGAGACAGCCGAGAGAGAGTTGAGTTACGAGGGGCCTCTGCCAGGCCCACTGCCAGAGCAGCCGCATGTGGTTGAGAAAGGCACGCACTGGGTGGATGCTGCACTAAACGCCCATAGGGGGACCAACATGCTAGCCATGGGGTTGCCCCCAGTGCCCAAGGTGCCTCTGGAGAACCTGCCAACGACGTTTCCCGAGATTGCCAGCCCTCCAGAGCCGATCTTCTCCGCCGACACCTTCATCAACGGCCAGCCGTGTCCACCTGGCCCCCTCTACCTGGGGCCCCCAGCCATTCAACCGGCCAAGTCCGAGTCCAGGCCCGTCAAGTCGCGGTCTGATGCACCCGGAGCCACGCTCAACCCCCAGGAATCAGCCTCTCCCGGCGTCGTGCCCGTCAAGTCGTGGCCGGACGCCCCCGGAGCCACGCATGGCTCCGATGCCTCAGCCTCTCCTAGCGCCGAGCCCGTCAAGTCGCGGCCGAACGCCCACGGAGCCCAGGCTGGTCCCAGCGCCCCGGCCTCTCCCAGCGCCGAGCCCGTCAAATCGTGGCATGACGCCCTTGGAGCCACGCCTGGCTCCGACACCTCAGCCCCTCCCAACGCCGAGCCCGTCAAGTCGCGGCCGGTGGATCCCGGAGCCGAAGCTGACCCCGTGCCAGCCACGTACAGGCTAAGCGCTGTCACTCCAACTGATGGCCAACCACCCCACCTCCGTACGGCCAAGAGAGTGGTCTTGCCTGGCCGCGGTGTCATGGCTGTCCCTGTTGAACTAGTGGGGCACCGTACTAAGGATGCCATCCAACTATCTGCCCCAGAACAGAGGTTTGGGGAGGATCTTGTCATCCCAGAAGGCCTGTATGCCCACAGGCCTGGCTCCGCCAGCGTGTTTCGAGTGCTGGTGGTAAATGAAGGGGAGATGCCTCTCCTGCTGGACGCCGGCCTCCCCGTGGCTGGGGAGCTGGTCTATCTATGGACTATCTGGGCCACACCCTCAGCCGTGAGGGGATAGCCATGCAAGAGGATTATATTGACCGCATCCTGGACTGGCCGGCCCCCATCACCCCCAAGGACTTGCTGGCGCTCCTGGGGTTCTTTGGATACTACCGCCTGTTCATCCCAGAGTATGCCGACCTCACCTACGAGATGAATCGGCAGAAAACGGCCAAGACACTGACCTGGACGGCTGAGATGGAAGCCCAGCTGCTACAGCTCAAGGACAAGTTTCGCCAAGCCCCCATCCGAGCGCCGCCCAGGTTTGACTTGCCGGCTGTGTTCCAGCTCACCACAGACTTCAGCAGCCGCGCCATCTCTGCCATCCTCAGCCAATGCCGTGGGGCGCAAGACAACCGACCCCGAGACTCGCTACCCGTCCTGGAAGGGAGAGATGGCCGCCATCATGTATGGAATTCGGAAATTCCACGGCATCTTGTCCTACCGTAGCTTCCAGATCAACACTGATTCCTCAGCCTTGCTACAGATGAAGACGCTGAACACATCCACAGGGATGGTGGCTCGCTGGCAGGAGGAGCTAGCGGCCCTAGATTTCACTGTCTGCCACTGTCCTGGCACCCAGAACACCAATGCTGACGCCCTCAGCCGCCGGGAGGACGATAATATGCCGACAGCTACCGCTGAAGAATTAGCAGAGCAAGCTGAGTACATTCACACCCTCTGCCAGCTAGGGGAGCCCGCAGCTGGACGGCCCTCTGCCGCACGGCTGGACCCGGCTAGAGTGTTAGAGGCACAGACACAGGACCCCCTCCTGCTCCGTGTCCGCCAGTGGGTGGCCGATGGCAAAGCCCCAACTAAGGCTGAGCTGCGCGGCAAGGAACGAGATGAGCAGCAGTACGCCAGCCGCTTCGCAGCCCTGGGACTCGACGAGCATGGCTGCCTCACCACCACTGACCAGACCCTGACAGGAGAGAGAACAAGATACCTGCTGCCTTCGGCCCTCCAGCAGGACGCGTTCTTTCTAGCCCATGGGACCCCCATGGCCGGGCACTTTGGAATGGACGCTACTATTGCCCGTGTCGCCATGCATTTCTGGTGGCCCAACCTGTCCCGTGACGTCCGCCTGATGGTTCAGACTTGCCCTGAGTGTGTACAGAAGGTTACCAAGGAAAGGTTGAAGTTAGGGATACACGTGCCCTCCCGCCAGGGGTATCCACAGCAAGTCCTGTTTATTGACCTGGTGGGGCCGCTGCCAGAGACCCCAGCCGGGAACCGCTACATCCTCACCTGTCAGGATGGGTTCAGCCGGTTTGTCAGCCTCTACGCCATCCCCAACAAGCGCACTCTCACGGTGGCTGAAGCCCTTCTGCACCGCCACCTGGCCACGTTTGGATGTCCCCTGAAGATCCACTACGACAATGGGATGGAGTTTACCGGCCAGGTATTCAAGGAGCTGGCCTCCAAGATCGAGATTGGCCTGACACATCCACCGCCCTACAACCCGCAGTCCAACCGGGTGGAGAGGTTCCATCGGATGCTCAACACAGGCTGTTCCTAGACAGAGACGACAACAACTGGGAGCCACACTTGCCTGCCATTGCCTTCGCCTACAATACCAAGGCCTGCAGATCCACGGGCGTGATCCCGTTCCTGGCCTACTTTGGGAGAGAGGCCAAACTTCCGGTGGACATGGTGCTCCGGCTGCCAGACACTGAGTATGCCTCGGTCCCAGCCAACGTCCAAGCTCTCCTGCAACGCTACCATGCTGTGTACGACGCAATCCAGCAGCGAGAGGAGGGAACCATCCGGAGGAGCGCGGCCGCCTACGAAGGCACGGCCAAGTACGAAGTTGGAGACCTGGTATGGTATCTGGCCCCCCGCCTGGTGCCAGGGAAGGCAGCCAAGATTACCAAGAGATGGACTGGCCCTTGGAAGATAGTGCGACAAGCCACAGACGTCCATTATGTCATCAAACCTGCCTCTCCAACAGCCAAGATCTCGGAGGTCACCGCGCATGTAGGCCGACTGCGCAAATACACTGGAGATGTAACTGCCCATCAGATTCCAACAGACATCCAAGGCGACCTGGACGGCGACGAGGACGCCACCGAGCTGCCCGCCGGAGCTGCGGCGCTGCCAGCTAGTGACCCAGGACAGTTTCCAGTGTACCAGCCAGCAGCCGCCGCCCCACAGCCTAGCGGCCAGGATCGCGACCCTGTAGAAGAGAACCTGCAGCACCAACCCAACGAACCACCGCCGCCGCCGCCAGCTCCAGAGCCACCTAGAGATGCCATCTGGAACCCTGATACTGACATGGAGAATCTGCCGGCCAGCAGCGAGCCTGCAGGAGGAGAGGCGGCCACTGAGATGGAAGAGGCGGCCCCAGAGGACAAAGCTGAAGCGATGTGCCCCCTGCTGATGACAGCCGTCCCCATCCGAGTGGGAGCTAGGAGGCCAAGTAACCTGGACCAGGCAGGCGCCCCCATGGAATTTTACGCGCCTTCCTCCATCGTTATTCCCCCCTTGGGAGCCTCCAGAGTTAGCCTAGGCCTCCGTGTCCAGCTACCCGCCGAGACAGAACTAATCCTGCAGACAAGGCAAAACTTCCAACGACGGGGCCTGGCCGTCGCCAACCCACGGCTGGAAGCCAACCGGGAGTTGACAATGTTGATATCCAACCACAGCCAGACAGAGCAGCGAGTGTCCCGCGGAGCCTGTATAGCCAGAGCTGTCCTCCACCGAGCTGTGCCCCAGGAAGATGTTGTCCTGCGCAGACATAGGTTGCCGTATCCCCAGGTTCAAGGCCTGGTGGCTCGGGAGCCCCGCAGCCCTTGAAGGGGAGGTTGTGGTAATACGGCAACAGACGGACGGGCAGTTTACAGAATTGCTACGCAGTGACTTATCATAACAAGCCTTCTGCACTAATCCCATTATATCACCATTCACCTCATGACCGCCGGTGACCCCGCTGTCCAGCGGTCAAACTGGCCTGCCTAAAAATGGGGAGGGGCACGGACACGCAGCTATCACGCGCCCCTCACGCAATTATATAACCGGGAGGCGCTGCCTCCCCTTTTACCACAGCTACCCCCGCAGACTGTCTACCGCCGTGGGCTAAGCCCTTGTGTCCCACACCCCCTTCAAACCTAACCCATTGTTATAATCTGTTGTATATATATAGTAAACATCCATTGTAAATATTATTCAGTTAAATATATAATTTCTGTATGACTAAATCCTGCTAGTTTGTTTTGGTAGAATAATTCAAGGCTAAGGCTCGTTGGACTCGAACTCGCAACCGGTGAGCTGAAACGTTTCGGCTTACCACAATTGGACATTGGGATGTGACAATAGGCGATGTAATAATCGGGAATAGTCCCTTTTGTGGCAACGCCCCTTAAGGCTTTTGATAGGTTATTTTAGGTTAGGTTAGATTATATTGGGTTAGATGATTGCCCCACGAGCCCACAGGGTTAGGTAATTCGTCCCGCAGGGTTAGAGCCCCCCGCAGGGGATAGAAATAGGAGAAAAGCTATTGGAAAAAAAATGACGAATCGCCCCTTAAGGAGCGTTGCAACGAAAGGGACTATACCCAAATAATCTTCGCGGCTATCACTCAAATTACCCTTTTCAGTACAGATACTCTCCCCCCTCCTTATTTTGAATAAATTAAAAATAATGGAAGGTAGGAGGGGGTTGCCAGTTGTTTTTTTGTATATTACTCTATAGGTAATTTAGGGATGTTTATTAATCTTGGCCGTTCTTCCATAATTTTAACCTACCATATCAAAATGAGGTTTTATATTTAAATATTTCGGCCATTGACTTAAGATTCCTGATATAATTAGTCATAAAATGAGCTACCTTGTAAACTTTAAATACCATTTGATTAACCTTTATAAAGAAAACATATGAGTCATTATGAGAATATTTTAGCTCTTCTAGAAATTGCTATCTATGTTTGTAATAACATAGGATCTAGTGCAACTGTGGTAGCGGCCGCAGTTTGTCAGCCGCTTCCCAAGTTCGGGTATTACGGCAGTGCGAACAGACGTGGACACGTATAATTATAGAGAAGCTGGGCTTCTCTATGTATCACCAAATAACAAACAGAATTTAATTGGGTGTTACTTTATTCAGAGCTTACAAGATACTGATTTATAATACAACAAAATGGTCAATGCATAGATTGGAATAATTACTACTAAAATCAGAGGTTAAAGTTATATACATACAATAAACACAATAGGCAATAATTATCCCCCATCCCTGGAAGGGGTGGGTGAAACAAGCAAATCAGATAAAACATAATAGGATTGTTAAACTATAAATACTTTTAATACATGGGGGGGGGGGGGGTTCAAGTGTACCCACCCCCTTACTCAGGGGAGGTCCCTCGGACCTCCCACAAGTTGGAAGCAGGGTTGCCATAAAACCATGGCCTAGGGGTGCCGAATACCACGCAACAACTATTTCTGGTAACGATTATTTAAAAAATCTATGAACTTCAAAGGCTGATAATGGCCATACGGTTGAACTTATAGATTATTCTTGCACAAAATTTTAACTGGCCAACATTCCTCATTGATAACTTTCAGAAAAATATTTGTCTTAAGAAATTTGGGGTATAGTCCCTTTCGTGGCAACGCCCCTTAAGGGGCGTTTCTTCGTTTTTTCCACAGTAGCCTTTCTCCTATTTCTAGCCACTGGGCAGGGCTAGAGCCCCCCGGGACCAACTGCTTAACCCTATGGGGCAATCACCTTACCCAGTATAACCTAACCTAACCTAAAATAACCTATCAAAAGCCATTTTAAAAATACGACGATTCGCCCCTTAGGAGTTTGCCACGAAAGGGACTATTCCCGAAATTTGTGCTTTCTAACACAGTTTTAAAGTTTTTTCTAAGGACATCGCTGAAAAACTTTTAGTTTAAAAACAAATTGTAATAGAATAAATACTATAAAAATAAAATACAATTGCTATTGACTAGCTGCCAGCTGTTTTAACATTACATTTACTGAATATGATATTTGTCTTTTCTAAAAATAGTGTTAGCAGATAATTAAAAGAATTTCACATGTTATAAGAAACCTTTTCTAAGTTTATTACTTGTCTGTTTGCAATGAATCCTTAAATCCTTACATTCTCTATCAATTTTCTGATTCCTGAATTACTGAGGTAAAATCTTAAAGAAAACCTGTACGAATTAAAAAGTTTTTTTTCCCTTGTAGTTTATAATCATTTCTCTAAGATTATATGCCACAATGTTAAAAAAAAGAAGTATCTCTAAAATGTAAGCTTCTATAATCATGAATATATGTCGATAAATCTGTCTGTAAAAAATTGAATAGGAAAAATGTATTTCTTAGCCGCTGTTCAACAGATAGACAGCTAAATTTTTTTGATGATTATTTTCTATACTAATAAGCATCCAGTATATAATTCACATGGCCTGTAAGTCTGTTAGTCATGCTACAAAAGAAAAAATATATCTATTTATATAAGGTTTCGTGATTACTATATTACTACCATATTTCTATTATGATCACTGAATATCTCCTTTACAAGTTTCTTTGTACGTTTATCAATCCATGATTTTCTACTCTTGGATGTTGTCATTCTTGTTTTAATGTTAAATGTTAGAGAAATCTGATTTAGTTCTAAAGTTTACTAGAAATCAGTTGATGGCTGAATTTCAAAGAAATTAGTGACTGCAAATTTCTATTTATACGTTTTTACATTCATTTGAATTTGAATTTCTGAAAGGTTTTAAAGGAGAAGTGTTTTTTCTATAATTAGTGTCGGTGCGTCAGTCCGTAAGTATAGTTGGAAAAATTTAAGAACAACTCCTTGAACAATTAGTAATAAGCGATTCTTTTAAGCCTTTTAGGCTAATTTTGGTCGGTAAGTCTTATATGTTTCGGTTATGATTCTTTAGCTTAGGTTAGAGTTAGCCAATCAATTATATGTAAATTTGTAATGGATATAGGATATACGTGGATAGATTTACATGAAAATGTTAGTCTACATATTTAGCTTGTTAATATGGAAATTATTTATTGTTCAGTTCGTTCATCCAGTCAGAGGTGAGGGTAAGGGGTAAAGAGGGTGGATGGCAGCTTCGAGCATCACTTTATCACAGTACACGAATATCTGGTGCAACATCCAAGTAATAATATATCTATTGCAATTGCATTATCATTTTAATTTAAAACTAAGATATAATAGGTAAATTATGTAATAACAAGGATGACAACATTCATAAAAGCGAAGCTCTGAAACGGTAGGACAAACGGACATTAACACTTATATAATGTCAGAACTGAATAATCAGAATGTAAATTTATAAGAGTCAAAGCAAAATTGTAAGTAAATTTGTTAAAAACTGCTTGATACAGGATAATGTTTATGGACATACTTACTTTTTATGACTTGATTATAGAGTTTCTTCGCTTATAATATTGTACTTTGTTGTCCCAGGAATCAGTATATCAAAAATCAGACCAATCGGATATTTAGGTCATATACAAATTTGTTGTTAAAAATGTAAAAAAATCAACATGTTTAAAATGGACGTACGGACATTCTAGTAATGATTATAGAGTTGCTACGCTTTCTAACTCATACCTAACTTCTACAGAAATCACCATGCAAAGTTTGAAATTGATAGGACAATTCTAACATGTCTAAATTAGCGAAAAAAGCTATCCGTTACGGACGTACGGACGGACGAACCGACCCTAATTATAGAAAAGCTTCGCATTTAAAAATATACAATACATATCCTTATAATAAAGTAACAGGATGTTTGTGTGTCTGTGTGTCTGTGTGTTTGTATGTTTGTACCGAAGGATCTCTCTAACAGCTGAACCGATCGGGTTCTCCTTAACAGGGTAGATTCTCATATGTCCCGGGAAGGTTTATAACTATTTTAGGGGAGGGTACCACCACCCTCCCTAGAGAAAATATTTTTTTTTAAATTTCTCAATTTTAGAAAGAGAGTTCAACGAAAAACAAACGTCAAACGTAATTTTTTTTTACTTTTTCTTTTAAAATCTAAAATAAGAAATTGAATTATTAAATTCGACTCTCTCCTCCTCAAGTGCCCCTAGAGGCTTCTAGGGGCGTAGCCGCTAGTGTTACATAAAGTAATAAACAAACAAACAACTATATGTTTAATTATTAATAACAAGTTAATACAAGATATTTTTTTTTGTAGCAAAGCTGTTTGAAAAGATGATTAAAGCCCCTCCACAGATTATGACGTCATACGATAAAATAACTTAAGAGAAGCCAGCATAAATTTTACCATTGGTCGATTACAGTGTATACTGGCCTTTCATTGGCTATTCTATCGTATGACGTCATAATCTGTGGAGGCCAGGACTTAAATAATCTTTTTTTCAAACAGCTTTGCTACAAATAAAATATGAATTCATCTTGTATTAACTTGTTATTAATAATTAAACATATAGTTGTTTGTTTGTTTATTACTTTATGTCAGGTAAGGTTATATTATATTTTCAATTTATTTTAGAATAATGAAGGGTTCCAGTGCTTCATATGCACTTTAAGGAAAACAATCTGTCCTTTGAACTGTTAAAAAATTAAATTTACAGCAAAATGTTAATTTCTCTAATTTTGTTAATGATGTACTTTCTTGTGTTGATCTTCTTTAACCCTTTACAGTCGGGCCCCTAGCCGCACCTTAATCGGTCGGGGGGGGGGGGGGGGGGCGTTCAACGCCCCCCCTTATTATCTCAGTTCCTATTAAAGCTAAAGGGCTAAATTTTTTTGTGCAAGTCCCTTGTTTGATAATGAATTTCCGAACTTTTATAAGTTTAAGTCAATTTTCGCTTCCTTCACCCTTTTATTTAACAACCTTTGTTTTTAGGTCTTTTTTTACATAAAAATTTCAAACGGCTGTAATTTTCTTGTTTTTGAAGCTAGAAGAAAAATTTTTTTCCAGAAAATGTTTAAATTTATGTAAATTTTACATTTGAAATATCAAAATATAAATTTCAGCGGCCGCAGCTGTACTTGGCAGTTGCCAGCCGCCGCAGTCGGCGGTCGGCGGGAAAACGGCGGCGGATCTTCATGAAATTTTAATACGTTATGTAGACATGTCAGAAAAGCTTAAGTTTTAAATTTGAAGTCTCTAAGTCAAAAATTGCGGCCACAAGAGACTTTTAAAGATTTCTGGAGACCTGGAGGATCAGGACCTGCAGGATCATACCTGGAACCTGAAAGTGACTTGAACACCTGTATTTCATATAAGGATGTACTACTAGAGGATTTTTTAGTATTTTGGTATGATAAAATGCTTTGTTTTAGTCAAAAAAAATATTTTTGCTCTTTACCTGGATGACCCTGCCAGGTTTGCTGGCATCCTGTGCCCGCCATGATGGAGATATTCAAAAAATTCCAACTCTCATTTATGTGTCATACCCATACTTAAAAAGTCAAGCAGTTTGGGCTCTTTATCTTTCACACACAGAAAATGAGATAGAAAAAACCGGAGGGGGGGGCGTTCAACGCCCCCCCCCCCGACCGTTAAGGGTTAAGATTCATCCCTTTGTTTGTTTGACTGTATGATATGTACAAGCTTCGCTAGTCATACTCCTTTTTGTCAAAACTTGTGACAGATTAAAAACCATTAATATTGATGTTGAAAATGAAAATGGAAAACTTTTTTGATTATCAAAAAACTTTTGGCATGATTTACATATATCCAAATATCATTTCTGAAACAAGGACGACAAAAACTATAAGTGGCACAAAAAAATGGATGGACAGGTGGACAAATTGATTGAAAAACAAGATGTTCATGAATCATGGTCATAAAAAGAAAGAGTATAATTTTTTTTATTTTTCTAATCACGACATCTTTATACATACATAAAATGTTCATGTCCTTTAACATGTTAGAGAGACGGATCAAGTAAATGCTCGTCAAATGTTTCTTTACAAAAAATAAGTTGTGTATATCATATTACAGCATAGAAAATCCTACCTTGCGTGACAGACTAGATTGTAGGCAGACAAAGCTATTTATTAAATAGCTTCGCTACCTAGAGTTTTTTTATGATTTTTATTTCATGTGAGACGCTAAACAAGGACATAAGTGTCCTTGTTAAAAAAATTTATGCAGCAAATAAATGCAATTAACAGCTAAATATGAAAGACAAATATAGCTGTTAATAAAGGTGCTTGTTTACAACTCAATTCTAAAGCACTAACACACCCCCCCCCCCACCCCTCCTTAATTTAAAAAAAATTAAGTCATATAAAAAAAGAAAATTGAAATAAGGCAAAGGTATAAGTCAGGACATTACTAAGTTCACGAAGGTCGCCAACAAGGTTACCCCCCCCCCTCCATAGTTTTTCAAAAAATAAAGGTAGAGGTTACATGCCTTCTCCCTCCCTCCCTAAATATGCAGTTATTATTGCAAATTTATGCAAATATTTATACAGGATTAAAACTGATCCAGAAATTTAGACAGTAATGTCCATTGGTAGAGCAGCAACAACAAACAAACAAAAACCGAAAAAATAATCTTACAACTTTTTATGGGAGTATGGACCACACCGAGATATACAAGAGACGTTAAAAAGTGTACTTATTGCTTCTATGTCTATCCGGTTACACAAATTGTTAGAGTTAGGGGAATGGCTTGGCCACAAACAAGCACAACTCATTCAAAGGGTTGGTTGTCTGTCCCAATCCAATTAGGTATTAAGATACCAAAGACATGAATTTTCTTAACGGGTTAGAATTTTTTTTTACTGTGGAGAGGAAAATAATTTTCTAAAGATAAAAAGATACCTAAATTATCTCCGAAGATTTCCAAAAAAAATATAGGTAATTCTATTACAAATTAATTAGAAGGAAATTTATAATAATTATTTATTTTTCACAGAAACATCTTTTCTAGTAATAAATCTATTCTACATGTCTTACTTACAATTTGTTGGTTAGTTATAATCCCAAGGGAAGCTAATTTAATAAACAAACATTTCTACGCCCCCCCCCCCCCCCTATACTAGAAAACAGTGCTTTTACACAAATTACCCTATTGAGCACTAAAAAGTGGTAGCCTCCCTTTTTTAATGGTGGTTTTGGAAGGGGTTGGTAGGTTTTTCGTATTTTTTGCTTATTACTTTAGGACAAGGTAACGTAGGGTAGGTTATATTGGGTACTGTGTGCCCCACAGGGTCAGAACTCCGCAGGTATAGACTAGCAGGATTAGGGCCCCGCAAGGTTTAGGCATAGGAAAATATATTCCCCCCCCCCCCCATCCTTTATTTAACAGTTTGACAAATTAATTTTATTGAACAGCTTCCCACATTGGCAGTAATCGTTCTTGGTTTATTTTAAAATAATTATTATGTTATAAAATTTGACCTAATTTTGACATGTCTCCGTTTTAATCTATTCTTATCTTCTATGAAAAATATTTTGTGCAGCTATTCTATAAATCTCTTTCTCTTCGTTGATTCACCATGAATTATAATGAACCTAAAAATAATCACAATAATTAGACATATTACATCATTACATACTCTTTGACTGCACGACTTTTGTTTGGTCTGTGATTTTCTCGACTAATTATATTCAAGATAATTTCGTAACTTTTAAAATGAATGATCGCATATTCTCCCTCTTTCTCTAAACATTGCTCTATAACTCACTTTGTCTGTTTGCTAATCTATAAATTGCTTTGCTCTACAGCTTATGAATGTTGTCATCCTTGTTAAGAAGAAGGTAAATATTTATAATATTATAAAAATGGACAAAAAGTTAAATATATTGACAAGAAGCTAAAAGAAACAAGATAATGGTATTGGAGTCTGTCCGGAACGGATAGTTAATATCGTAAATGTAGACATGTTAAAATTGAACTATCAATTTCAAATTTTCAAACAGCCAAGTGCAATTTATGAGTTGCAACTCTATGCTTATAACTAGAAAGTATGTCCAAAAATTTTTGCTTTTATAACTTTTATGGCATTTTTATATGACTAATCTTTTAATCTGTTTTTTGACGATTTGTTACTATGGTAGAAGTGAAGCTTCTTATAATTCCTAATAAGTCCTAAAATGTGCAATTAGACATATTGTATTTGAATAATTTTTATTTATTAGTATAATTTTATCAGTCTGTTTTGCTTAGTTTTACTTTTATGGATATTGTAATCCTTGTTATTCTAAAATATTCTTTGATTTGATTTTAAATATTTTTTAACGTAATAGAAAATTTTAAGAGCAAATATTCTTATTAAACGTACTACTTTTGCGAAATTTATATTTCAATTTGATTTCTAATAAATTCAATCAAAATTTTTCCAATCTTTAAAATTAAAGTTAAATTTGTGAAGATTAAATATAATCGTATTTTAAGAAATAATCCAGTCACTCTAAACATCATCTCCGGTTATCTCTTCTTTCCAGAGCACTAGCATAGGCCACGCACAATGGTTCACCAATCTTCTTTGGATTTGGCATTAGTAGGGGCATCACTAAAAAAAGATGATATTTTTTCTACTCCAGTTCACTTAGGAGTTCCCTCCTCCAGGTTGTTTTTGGTCTTCCTGGTTTCCTCTTTTCTTGGGGGTTCCAAGTCAAGGCGATTGGTTAAATCAACATGCCGTTTCCTTAGAGTTTGCCCCAACAATCACCATTTTCTCTGTTTTATTGTCAGTTTGATGTCAGACATATCACTGCGCTCTAAAAGCCTAGTATTTGTGAACTTATTTGGCCAAAAGATCTTGTGGATTCTCCTGAGACATTTATTGACTTTAAGTATGAATTATTAAATCTCCTCCCCAAGCCCTGTCTACTATTCTCAATTCAATCAAACAAGAATGACAACATCCATAAAATCAAAGCTCTAAAATCAGACACTAGGACAAACGAACAGTAACACTGGCATAGTGTCGGAACTTCATAACCCCAATAATTTTTTTTTAGTTCGAACAAAATTGTAGATAAGTTTGGTGCAAAATTGCATAAATGCAGGATACTGTTTAAGGAAATGCTTACATTTAAGTAATAAAATATAGAGAAGCTTTTAATATTGTACCTTGTTGTCATAGGAATCATTGATCTAAAAATCATATCAATGGTATTCTTATATAATACAAAAAACAGTATGATAAAATAAACCTAAGGCCTTTCTGGTAACGCTTTTAGAGTTGCTACGTTTTATTAATCGTACCTAAATGTTATAGGAATCATAATAAAAGACATCGTTACTTACTAACCAACACAATCCAATGAGAATCGGAGCAGCTTCCAGAGGCTGTTTTTGTTAAAATCAATTTCTAGAAGTACATTAAAAATTATCTTCAAACTTATCATTAATGAATTTTCTTAATTCAAATAAACATTGTACAATGTACATATAATTGAGATAAGCTTTAAGAAATAATAATAGAGTAATTATTTAGAGAAAGGACATTCAATTTATTCTTTCTCAAAGGAATATCAAGCTTTTTTTTGTTTTGGGGGGTTCAAAATATCAAAGGTGAGGGGGGGCGGGAGTAATGTGGATTATACATGGCAAACGAAGTAAGCAGAATTTTTTTACACTCTCAAATTTTTACCTAAAACATATAATTTACATGGGAAGGGGAAATATTTTGTTGTAAATATAAAAAAATCACCTGGGGAGGGGTAAATGGGTGTTCCACCCCCTCTCCCTTGAACATTATTCCATTTATTTAAACTTAAAAACTTGCCATCATTGCTGAAAGATCTTTCTTTGATCATTATATTGTGTTATCATCTTATAATACAAAGTAGCTTGATGTCTGTCTGTCTGTCCGTCCGTCCGTCCGTCTGAAGCTTAAGATCTCGGTAACCACTGAACCGATTGGATTCTACTCTTCAGGGTATATACCTATCAGTCCTGTGGTGGTTTTAAGCTATTTTTTTGGGGGGTGGGACACCCCCAACCCCCCCAAAAATGAAAATTTCCCCCCCCCCATTTTTTTTTTGCAGAAGATTTCCTTGGTCCTTTTTTTTTTTTTTTTTTTGCAGAAGATTTCCTTGGTCCTTTTTTTTTCTTCTGAAAATTTCCCTAGTCCGTTTACGAATTTCACCTTAATTTTTTTTGATCACCGCTAGTAAAAATATATAGCTTTTAAATTTAAAGTAAAAAGGATGGCTTACATTAGATAACAGACCTCACCTAGTCAATCATGTAAGAATTTTATGTAAAAGTGTTGGTTTCTTGAAAAAAATTAATAATATACTAAAAATTTACATTAAAATGATGCATCTTAAAAATCTTTAATCCAAAATTTTTATAACTTATGAAATTTTTGTTTTTAAGTAGTAACAAAAGAAATTTTCCCAAATTAAAATACAATGGCACTATCCTTTTTTTTTGTAAACATTCCTAGAAAATGATCAATGGACTTTTGTCATATTTTTTATGTAAAAAGAACATGTAATATTATATTTTCCTTGTTAGTAGTGAATAGATCTCATAAACTTTGTAAAATAAAATATTCTATCCTTATGTAATGATAAAAGTTTACAAATACTAAACATAAATATATTTAACCCTTAACATTCTGGCCTCTTTACAGGTCTTTATTGGTTTGGGTTAGGGGAAGAGTGGTCAGATTGGAATTTTGAATGACCCCTTTATTATTTCAGCTTCTGACAACTAATTCTTGGAGTTTTCCTGTTTAAAGAAGTCAAAGTCATTTTTTGTTTCCTTTGCCCCTTATATAAGCAATATTTGATTTTAGTTCTTTTTTTATGTAAATTTCAGAGGTTCCGATGCCACTGTTGGTTGCCAGTGAAAACTGGCAGTGGATTTAAATTTATAATATGTCATTTACACTTGTAGGATAAGCTTAGCTTTCTGTCTTTTTAAATGTATGTCCTTATGTACATGTTAAATCTCTGCCATCTTCACTGCTATTGGATATTTGTGTCCTTGTTTTATTTGGATTCTTTCTATTACTAATGTAGGAGGAAATTGACACACTTCTATATTGGAACTTGGACAAAGTAGCCTCAGGACATTTACTTAAGAAAAGTAGCCTCCTAAGGAAATACAGTTGTTTAGAAATTCGTGGATTTTACAAAAATTGGTTGGTAGATTTTTACAATTTTCGATATTGTTTTTACAATTTTAAATATTGTTTTTACAATTTTTAATATTGTTTTTACAATTTTTAATATTGTTTTTACAATGTTTAGGTTAGGTTGGGTTAGGTTATAGGCTAGGGGGCCGAGCGCACGCAGCTAGGCAACCCAGGGGACTGAGCTCTGCATCAAACACCTTTATTAACAGTGAAGGCTACTTTTCTTAGGAGGATATTTTCCTTAGGAGGCTACTTTTCTTAAGTAAATGTCCCGAGGCTACTTTGTCCTAGAGGCTACTTAGTCCTGAGGCTACTTTGTCTGAGGCTACTTTGTTCGAGGCTACTTTGTCCGAGGCTACTTTGTCCAAGATCTTCTATATCTACTTCTGAAAATTTCCGGGAATAATGAAAAGATTTTAAATACCATTCTTTGGACAATTTCTCTTTGAAGATAGCTGAACTACTTTTAAGAATCGTCAAAATCAGTTATTGACAACAGATTAGTAACTTTATATATATTGCGTATTATCAGTTAAATTTATTTTTGACAATAACATAGAATAATAACGTTAGTATAGTTTTGTTTTGAACAGTGTTTATACTGGGGCAATCTACTTTACAAAAGGGATGACAACTTTCATGAAAACTCGCGACTGTGGCGTAACATGTAGCGCAACCGCTCGTTGTCGGAAAGGTGATATGTTCGAATCTCGGCCTGACACCGCGTCATAACTGAAGACGTTAAGTGCGCGACATAAGTAGTTAGAGAAGGGAGAATGCCTTGGCCCAAAACAGGCGCAACTCATTACCATGCACAGTTCGGACCTCTCAGACAAAATGGTGGTCCTCTAGAGGGCATAAAGGCTATATGAACATCCATTAATCGAGTTAGAATTTAAACAAGGATGAAAATTTCCTTAAGTAGCGAGGCACAAAATTATTCCGAGTAATAAATTAAAGAAATCGTCTGAAATAATTTCATAAGCATATTACTGTTATATTTGTAAAATCAGACAAAAATGGAAAAGCTATGTAAAAAGCAAAAAAGCTATTTGTTTTTTCTACTGCTTTACCTAAATTCCTTTATAATGTCTAGTAATTTAATTCTGATAATATCACCCTTAGAATCATAATGAATTATAGAGCAGCTTGGATTCCAAAAAAATGAATAAAAAGAAATTCATCAACTAGAATAAAAACATCCACAAAAGCAAAGCTGAAAATAACCACACAAAATATAAACTCAGAATAAATTTTATATTTTATGGTTATGCTTTTAACTATTTTTTTATGGAGGAGGTATACTTCACCTTAATTATTTTAAAAGAGAGCTATATAATGTCAACGGACACCTAGTTTGTTAAAACTAAGATCTTTAATTCATAAATGAAAAAAAAATTAATACCCTTATTAATTTACATACAAACATTAGTTGCAGAAAAGCCCTCTTTTTACAAATTAACTTGATTTAATTTGCCAATTTTTAATGAATAATAAATTGTTATTGTTGATTTAACAATGCTTGTTGTGACATATGTTTTAGATACTTATCGTCTAATAATCTAAATTTTTCTCTTATTTTGCAAGTTTAAGAAATCCCCCCAACGTCTTTTAAAATGCTAGCTGCTATGCCCCAAGCATCTAAAGGTTTCTGTCCCCGAAGGAAAAGAAAAGGGCTGCAATATAGCCTAAAACCGCATACTAAGACTTATATCTATAATTGAATTGCTTATAACCATACCGGGACCTATAGAAGTTTCCCTAAAATTATAAGTCAAAAGTTTCAGTCGTTTCAGTTAAAATGTCAAGCTTCAGACATGAAATCCTTGCTACTTGAATTTATTTTAAGGGGGGATTTTTTTTACCAGGGGTGAGAAGTTACAATACTTTTCTGGACCTTTGAGAATCTCCACTGTAAAGGAGATCCATATCGGTCCAGCTGTTAGTGAGATCTTTTGGTACAAACACACACACACATAGAGAGTCACCATGTTACTTTTTTTTATATTCTAGCGGCTATTTTAGATTTAGGTGAGAAAAAATTTTTTTTGCGAAATCATTCGGTACAAACATACAAACACACAGACAGACATACTATTACTTTATTATAAAGATGAGGCTTCTTGTCCGCCAACACTCCAACAAAAAAAAAAACTTAGAGGAGGGGGATAATAAATAAAATTATCTAGTAGAAAATGAGATTTTGCCAAATCTAATTGATGATTACATAATAAAAAGAAGTGTATTTAATTATAAATAAAATAAAATAAAATTAAATTTTAGTTAATTCAAAGCAGTTGAACAATTTGTTTTCATTACAATTTATTTTCCTTATATAAAAAGTAATAGGACGTATGTTAGTGTGTCTGTCTGCTGCGAAGGATCTTACTAACTGTTTAAGGTCCTTCTTTTTCAGTAAAGCTTCTTTAGGTTCAGGAAAGGATTTAAAACAATTTTGGGTGTTTACGATTTTTATCATATTTTTTTTAACTTGATTTGAAAAGCAAAACCTCTCGGAAATATATAAATTTAAAGGTCAGTTTCATGCTTAAATACATTTAATTAATAATTGTAGAATATGTATATCACTTTTAATTTGAAGCATTGCATAATTACTTCAGGAACATTTATTTAATTTACTCGATTTGTAAAAAGTAATGGCATTGAAATATTCTTGTATTCTGAGGGAATTAATCCAAAATTCGAAATCATTTGCACATTTAAGGGTGGTTTCTCTTGGGAGGGTGGTGTTACGTGTACCTCCCCCAAAATAGTTATAAACCTTCCGAGGAGAAGATACTCTGTAAAGGAGAACCATATGGGTTCAGCAGTTAGCGAGATCATTTGGTACAGACAAACAGATAGACACACATCCTGTTACTTTATCATAAGGTTATATGGCCTAATATATAGCATTGTGATTTCAAATAAACCAACTTTATATCCTAGATTTAAAGCAAGACAAAAGAGCAGGGAGTAAGGGAGGGGACAATGGGCAATTAATTCAATTTAAGAGTTTTCGCTGAAAAGCAATGAAAACCAGATTTATCAAGAAAATATGACCAAAATTGTAAAGGGATCATGGTAATATAATTTAAAACAAAATTAGTTATAAGAAAAAATCATTTACTTGAAAATTAAATTACCAATACTTCACAATGTAGTAAACATTCTGTAATTAATCACTAGAAAAATCATGTTTAGAAATTTGTCAACCCTTCTCATATATTTTTAACTGCTACCTAAATTCAAGGGGTTCTTAGATATTTATGTATTAAAAAAAGAAAAAATATTTGTTAAAACCAGCCATCAATAACAAATTTTTCTGTCTGCAATATTCAAAATTAACTCAGCTAGTTAGCGGGGCATTGATGCGCTAGTACCCAAAGTCAGTCAGAAACTGCTGAATTCGTGCACATTTCTTTACGCCAGTAAACAAAGTCTGAGACTCTTAAAAATTGAATATTCGTTCCATTGTCCCCTCCCTTACTCCCTGCAAAAGAGTAAAGTTTGACACAGATATCATATAATATAATAGATTCGTGCAGAAGAAGGGGGTAGAGGAGTGTATTCATTTCTTAGCAAAAGTAAGGGGGATAAATTCAACCCCCCAAAGGGTTTCACACCTCTACACCCCCCTTGAAACCCCCCTGATACACCCTGAAGCTCACTCCCCCTATAACTCCCTCAAGTTTATTCTGAGGGGGTTGTCGAAAATCGTAAGAGGGCTGGGATGTGAAAATTTTCGGTGCCGCCTCGTGCACCCCCATGGCAAAACCCTTTGCACGCCTCTGCATTATAATATATCATATAATCACTTCTTGGAAACCTAACAAAGCAATAACTATTATAATTATAAATCTATGAATGCTATCAGTTTTATTGCATAGTTTTATTGAATAGCAAAAAAAGAGCTTTTATGTAACATTTTCTTCTTATATAAAAGTAACAGGATGTATGTATTGCTATATCAAAAGATCTCCAAATATGCTATATTTATAATATGGCATATTTTTATGCTCATTTAAGTGAGGATTTAAAATGCAATAAAAGAATTGAAACCAGCCTAACCCCATTTGGAATATCTAACTAAAATAACACATGATAAAAGTAAAGCGTTACACTGATACATAGAACAGACCTACGGAGGGAAACTAAGATTCACCTTTATAAAAAATACTTTTTAAAGCGAAGCTTTTCATAATGAGGGTAGGTCAGTCCGTCCATACTTTACGGACAGTTTGCTCTTTCTATTAATTCAAACAGGTTAGAATTGTCCTATCCATTTCAACCAAATTTCATGATGATAACTATAACAATTAGGTATGGTTCAGGAAGCGTAGCAACTCTTTAATCGTTATCAGAAAGTTTGTATGTCCATTCTAAACATGCCGTTTCAGAGCTTCTTTATTTATGTTGTCATCCTTGTTTTATTAGCATCCTTTTTCTAAAGAAGAGTTTTTTTTGTTTTTGTTGATTAAATAAAAAACTTTTGGATGACATTTGGTGTTTATTTCAGGGACGAGGTGGACAATGACATGGGCTTTTTATTACACAAGTCTCTAAAGTTTTATAATAACGTTTTCCTATTCGTTGGCTTAACCACTTTGGGGACTTTTGTTGAATTTCAACTGGTTGTTTCATAGAGTCATGTGTCCAAACGTTTCAACAACTAATTGTATTCTTCAGATGGGGTAATTTTGTGTAACATCATTGGGTATGTACTTAAATCATTAGGTAATTGTTATCCCTTTAGATCCCTGTGTAGACACAATAAAAACTGTCCCGAATTTGTATTAATTTTGAGGAACACGACTCCCCAGTTACGTCATATTTTTCTTTCCCGAAAAAGAGAAGGGGGAAAGAAAAAAAAGGGAAGGGGGGAAGAAAAAAGAGATGGGAGAAAAGGGGGTTTTCCCATCTCTTTTGAAGTGATTTTCTTCCCCCCTTCCCTTTTTCGGGAAAGAAAAATATGACGTCACTGAAGTCGTGTTCCTCAAAATTAATACAAATTCGGGACACTTATCTCTATTCCAGAGTACACCATTCTTATACATGATTTTTAAAAAATATATTTCAATCTGGCATTGTAATTAAAACTTTTTTTACGAGTCGATATTTTTTCAGGGTAGCTTAAGAGATCTTTCGGTACAAACACATATACAGATAAACAGATACACATCTTTTATACATATCAGGATGATTTTCCCCATCTTACTTGAGTTACTGAAAGAAGGGGGGGGGTTGTAGTTTTTCGTTTGTTTGTTTATTACTTTAGGACAGGATGGGCTATGTTGGTAACTGGGTAGCCCTGATGTGTTAGAGCACCGCAGGTATAGGCCCTCAAGAGTTAGTGCTTCCCCTAGGGGTTAAGTACAGTAAAAATCATCAGTCCCTTCATTTTCAATTTACTTTAAAAATGGGGGGTTCAGTTCTCGATAGCCACTCTGAAGGAACACCCAATTTTTATTTTTCTTCAGAAGCTAATAATTTTTAAAATGGCTGACACCACAACAATTGGAGTTGATGATCATGAGGATCATGATGACAAAGACATCATTTTTGGTAAGGTTTACATCAGTAATGGACATAATATATCTAGATGCTCCATCTAACTCCAATTTTCGACAAACTTAAAAAAGGTTTATTGATATCTATTAATTTATTTGTTACATTTTTAGATGCAAAGCTACTTTATAATTCACTTATCTGTCCGTATGCTCCGTTACTATCCCCCTTTGTGCGTCCTGCTAACGGACATTCTGTTACTTTAGTATACAAGATCGTAGAATAATGTCTTTGCTAAAAACAGACAAAATGATACAAAATACTTCATACACTCAAAATTTTATTATGTATTCTTTTTTTCAGTAAAAATTGGAGCTGGGCTTGGAATTATTTTCTTGAGTATTCTTTTTGGGTACCTCCCATTGTTTCTAGCCAAAAAGTAAGTACTCTTTAAATGGTTATTTTTTTCTCTAAAATGATATTCATTTTTATAATGGATGTAGAATATAAGTGGATGATACAAAATGGTCGTCAATTTAGGTTGGAACACAGTAATAGTGTCAGACTGATTATGACGTAACAAAAAAAAATTAGCCAATGAGAGGCCGTTATTGACCAATATAAAATTTATAGGGGCCTCTCATTGGCTAATTTTTTTTTGTTACGTCATAATCAGTCAGACACTATTACTGTGTTCTTTAGGTTGCAATTTCCTCCCGCTTTTATTGACCAGGTCGTTTAACTAGTAGGAGGAAAGAGGATGGGGTAAAGGGGGGGATTGGGGAGATTGTTTAATTCACCACTCTCGATTTTAGTATAAGGGGGTTGTCAAAGATATTAAGTGGGGTGTCATATCCCCCCTCCCTGACAAAATACTCTGAACGCCATATTTTTTTTAACCTATTTATATATTCTTATTAGAATTTTCATCTTTTGCAACGGCCAACCCAAGTTATGAAAGTACCAAACCATACATAAAATTATGTAAATATATGTAATAATTTTATTTTTTTGTATGATTATGTTGAAATACATATCGTAACTGTATATAGTGCCCTAGCAAAATGGGGATGTCACTGCTTTTGGCCTACATGTTCTATTGACGTCAGGAAATACCCTATACCCAATCTCTTTTCTAGGAGGTTTCTTTCCCCCTTCCTTTTCTCTTTCCTAATATTATAACGTCAATAGAATGGGTAAGCCAAAAGCTGTGATATCTATCCCCATTTTTCTAGGGCACTGAACAGTAACACAGCTACATACATATCTATTTATCAATTTACTTTAGGATAGATTTTACAATAGTTGAGACGGGGGATGATGAAATCACAAGGAAACAAAAGAACAGACTCCAGGTATAACAATAGTTGAGACGGGTGATGATGAAATCACAAGGAAACAAAAGAACAGACTCCAGGTATAACAATAGTTGAGACGGGGGATGATGAAATCACAAGGAAACAAAAGAACAGACTCCAGGTATAACAATAGTTGAGACGGGTGATGATGAAATCACAAGGAAACAAAAGAACAGACTCCAGGTATAACAATAGTTGAGACGGGTGATGATGAAATCACAAGGAAACAAAAGAACAGACTCCAGGTATAACAATAGTTGAGACGGGTGATGATGAAATCACAAGGAAACAAAAGAACAGACTACAGGTATAACAATAGTTGAGACGGGTGATGATGAAATCACAAGGAAACAAAAGAACAGACTTCAGGTATAACAAACTTAAAACTGTAAAAACGAAGCTTTTCAAAGTGTTCTAAAATATGTGCCGTGTGACGTCATAAAAATTAGGGATGTGAGGAGAAGTGGGAAAGGAAACCACTTAAAAAAGGTGGATTTATTGACGTCACACGGCTAATACTTTGTAGAGCTTTGTGAAAACCCTATAGTTGATATGCTTGTTTCAGGCAATTATGTCAACTATCAGACTTTAATAGATATTGCGAGTGTAAACAAACCAGAGGTGGATTTTTAAAAAATATAGTCGCTGCCTCAGCAAAATTGCTTTTGAGAAATCACACAAAAAATCTACAAAAATTAAATAAAATCATAGAAGGGTTATTAACATAAGATTAACAAAAACAATTCTGCTAAGGCAGCGATGCAGCAACCCTAATTTTTTTTAAAGAATCCTCAAATAGTTTCATAAAAAAGAATGGCTTTGAAGGATGGCCGTAATGCATAAAGATGACTAAAAGAATACAGCCAATAAGTATAAAATAACATCATCCTCATTTAGTGATGTCCAAGCCTTTTATTTTGGGTTAGGGGTAATTCATATTGGGGGGTTAAAAACTCACATTTGGGGACCAAAATTTATAGGATTTCCTAAAACAAAGGACTTTTTTTTTCATTTCAATATTCGCGGAAAGCTATCTATAATACTATGCGATAATTAACTATTTTATTTCAGAATGTTATCTTGTCCTTTCTGTTGAATCTTGGAGGCGGAGTCCTGCTGGCCAACTGTTTCTGCCATTGGCTGCCGGAGGTCAGGGAGGGGCTTGCTCCGACATTTAGCGGCAAAACGTAAGTGTATTTTAAGTAGGGAAGATACTCATTTGTTAGTAGGTAAACAAAGGATGACAACATCCATAAAAGCGAAGCTCTGAAACGATATGACAGACGAACATTAACTTTGTTGAGTGTCAGAACTGAATATACAAAAATATGAAAATATAAGGCTTGACAATATTGTACGTAAATTTGTTGCAAAACTTCTTAAATACAGAATTCTGTTTAAGGATATACTGACATTTTTAATACTTGATTATAGAGATGCTTCGCTCAAAATATTGTACCTTATTGTAATTGGAATCAGTAATCCAAAAATCAGATCAATCGGAGGATTTTATCACATAAAAAATTGTTAATAAAAAAGTAAAAAAATCAACATGTTTAAAATGGACGTAGGGACATTCTGGGAACGATTATAGAGTTGCTACGCTTTCTAAAGCGTACCTAACTACTACCATCATGCAAAGTTTGAAATCGATAGGACAATTCTAACATGCCTAAATTAACGAAAAAAACTATCCGTTACGGACGGACTGACGGACGGACAGACCGACCCTAATTATAGAAAAGCTTCACTTTAAAAAAAAATGGTTTTCGCATCTACACTCCATGATTTCTTGTAAATATTTAACCTCAATCTTTTCTATTAAACAAAGTAGTGAGATTTTCTTTTGTCTTAAGTTTACGATCTCAATAACTACTGAACCTACTTGTTCCCCCTATTTTAGATAATGCAGCCTAAAGTTCTCGAAACCACGCAATTTGTTTCGTTACGTCTGTGGGGATGAGTGCGGTTGCGAATAAAGCTTCTAGAATGCTGAGCAGCTGCACATGGGAGGGGCGTAGACAAAGTTAGGATTAGGATAGCTGCGTGTATAAATGAGGTTTTTTATGGCTTATTTGGCTGACGGTGACGGCTGCATATATGCCATACGCTTTTGGCTGCCGAGCTTTAATCATTTTAGTCATCTCTATTTATTAATTTGTAATTTTACAAAGTGTCTCAAAAATCAACCATGTGACGTCATAAAAATGAGTGTTTATCCATCTCTTTTTTAGAAGTTTCCTTTCCCACTTCACCTCTTATCTCCCTCATTTTTATGACGTCACATGGCTAAATTTTCCTAGGGAATTACCAGTTGCTGAGATGATCATGTGCGGAGGATTTCTCTTTATTTTCTTTCTAGGAATTTCAACATTATGATACAATTGTTCTATATGTATGAAACTTTTAAATGAAACAGGGGATGAGGGGACAATGGAATGCTAAATTATGCTGGTACTAAAGTTTAGTAATAAAGTTGGCTTAATCACTTTGGATAATTTTACTAACTATTGATTAGTTTATTGTCCAATATTTTTAATCTGCAGAATTTTGTTTATCATCATTGGGAATATACATCAATTTACCGGCCATTGTCTTATCCCTTAAGTTGTCTGGTTGAAACAAAGAACAGTGCAAAGAAAGATTTAAATCAGGGAGGCAGAGCCCAGGGAGGAAGGGAGGGGACAATGGGCAATTAATTCAATTTTAGAGTTTTAACTCAATATCTTCAAAACCAGATATATCTGGAAAATTCCAAAAATTTAGATGGAGCAATCTTTATTAGAATGGATAGTTACAGAAGTATCACAGTAGAATTTCTGGTTTATCCCACCCATTCTTAGAAGAAAACTATTTAAAAACCAAAATAAACTTCTTTTGAATTTTTTTCAAATTGTCTGCTGGTATTTGTATTTGGGAATAATTGTTTTAGCGGCATTCTTTGCGCTGGTACCCAAAGTCTTTGAAATTTGCCAAAATAATAAAAGCTGCATGTTTTCTGGTACCCAAAGTCCAAGACTGTCAGAAATATGAATTTTAGATCCATTGTCCCCTCCCTTCCTCCCTGGGTAGAGCCCCCTTATTTTTAATTGGTGGAGTTTATGAGGGAGGGTGTTATGCCCTCTAGACACTTTGAAGGAAAAATTACCCAAACGTTTTTTTGCTTCAATGTAATGAATCTAAATTCTACTGTATAAAACTTTTACGTCAATATTAATTTCAATTTATTTGTTGATATTTATTCATGCGAGTTTACCTTCATTAGCTTTTTATATTGAAATTCTTAAAAACTTCTATTAAGAACAAGGATGACAACAATAAAAAGAGCGAAGGTCAGACAAATAATTATTTACAAATAATGAGTAACAGCGCATTTAATATTTAACATTATTTTGAAAATTACATAAAATACACGTTAATGAGATTATTACACCAAATGTTTGAACATATGAACTTTTAGGTAATGTTTAGAGTGTTGCTACGCTGTTTAAATTGTATCTAACTATTTAATGAATGCAAAGTTTGAAAATGTTAGAACCAGCATGACATGACTAACATAACGAAAAGAGTTCTCCATTTAGAATACAAAGACGGAAGGACCGGTAATAAATTTAGAGAAAAGCTTCGCTTTGGAAAATAGTCTGCATAAAATAACTGATAATTTGAGCGAATGACGTAAGGACAGATCATAATTATAAAAAAGCTTCTATTGATATAGAAACACGTGGAGGAAAAATATTGTCAATTCTTTTCCATTAAGTAAGCGATCCTAAGGAATAAGACAATAGGCGTTAAATTGATTAACATTCCCAATTGACAATTGACAAACCAGATTATCCCTTCTGTAGATTTAAATCATTGGTTAAAAAGTTTAGATGCTAACAGTTTAGAATCAACCAATCAAAATTTAATTGATGTAGGTACCAAAACAAATTAGATAATGTGGTAATGAAACTTTGTGTACATGTGTAATTTACGGTCCAATGTCCCCACCATCCTTCAATTCAGTGCATTTTTCCTGTCTTTATTTTAGGAAAATGTTTCCTTATTAAGAAAATATTTTTTTTGTTGTTATGTTGCAAACAAAAATATAATAGATGGAAGGGGGGTGTTGATTTAAACACATTTGCGTGGTAATTGCTAAAACATTATATAATTTTCTGGCGTTAACTTTTGGTAAAACTAGTTTTGGGGTGTAACCAAAGGGATGTGAGTCGATTGAATGTTTTGTATTATTTTAATTATTTGTATTATTTAATTATATTTATTCACTTTGTCCGTTTATCCATTTTTGATTTTTTGTGCTTCAATATTTATGGATGTTGTCATCCTTGTCATTTGAATAAAGAACAAACAACAACGATGACACCATAGATAAATAGCGAAGCATAAAAAAAACATGGATTTGCAATATTTATATTACGAAATCTTTGAAAATATTTTAATGATTATATTGTTACAAAGTGAATTACAGAGTAGTTTAGCTAGTTTAGATATTTAAAGCATAAATGTTGAAATTTTGAATAGAGGAATTTCTGCAGTATGTTATTAGACCAAGAAAGGTTCAAGCAGTGGCTAACAACTATCGGGTAAGCTTCATGCAACCTGCGACAGTGACGCATCCGCACGTCGGTTAGGTGATGAGTTCGAATCTCGGCTCAAAATGCCTCGTAACTAAAGACGTTGAAAACAGTAACTAATACTGCTATTGGTAGTTAGATCTGGGTCAATGCCTTAGCTCGGAACAGGCGCAACTCATTACCATGCACGTCTAGGACAGATAAAGGCCGTGCAATAAAAGAGTTGGTTGTCGGTTGGGTGTTACAATAAAGGTACTAAGAAAGAGAGGGAATTTCTGATTGAGCCAATAGGATGATCGCATCGGAGCCTACATCAAATTTCATTGGTTGAAATTATGTACACATTTCATTACGAACGTATGTTTTTTTTTCATTTCTTTCATACATAGATAAAAGTCAGCTGTAAACAATATCATTTCTTAGTACAAAGCTTTACTGAATCAAACTTACTTGCTCAAAAATTTCGTCAGAGTGAGAAAGAGGTGGATTCTTTTAAAAAGTTAGGCTGGCTACTCGCTGGTGAGGCAAAATTATTTTTGTGAAAAATCCTCAAAAATCGCATAAGTAAATTTACTAATAATAAATAATTTCTTAAAAGGGTTATTAACATATGATTTTGTTTAATGTTTGTAGATTTTTAATGTGCTTTTGGATGATTTTTCACAAAAATAATTTTGCCTCACTATCGAGTAACGAGTCTATCATTTTTTAAGAATCCACATCAGCTTGAGTCGAAAGTAAACAATACTTTTGTCTGCTAGAAATGTTCCTTCTTAGATTTGACGAAAAAAGGGTGCAGAATATGCTTCTATTCTTATATTTCTATTGGTGTTACTTAATTGGCAAGCTTTTTGAACAATTAGGTTCAAAATTTTTTATGAAATATTTTAGTAAATGTTGTGTTTAGACAAATTTTTTAAATTGAATGTAGACTTTTACTAAATTGATGTACATCCCCAATGATGATAAATAAAGTAATTTTTTGTAGATATAAAAATATTGGTTGAAAAGTTTGGACACTATTGCTAATATTTTATTATTTAAATTCAAATGTTTCAGATGAATCCTGCTTCTGATTTAGAACAAGATTTTTCTATGGGTGAGTCATATTACCCCTCACCCTTACACTTGTTTTAGATATAAATGGGAGTGAAAATACCTACCCCCCTTATTTTCAATATATTTTTTTAAAAAGGGGAAGGCTCAGTACTCTAAAGGCACTTTGTGGGAAAGCACGGAAATTCTTAAAATGATAAAACTCAATGATATTAATATTTATATCCAGTAAGGCTGTAAAACCCTAGATTAGAACTGGTTCTCTCAGCCATACTGAAAAATCATGTATGGCGTCGTATTACAGGAAATTTTCCAGGAGTATTAAAGCAAAAATGATGAAATTAGAACTAGTTTTGGTAGCCTGGGCCTTCGGCCCCGCTCAGGACTGAGTAATTCTGACTTTAATATTAACTTTTCATTTTAATATCCGCGGAATAATACGAAACTATTATAAATTTAGAGAAAAGGCGGAAGCATGTTTGTTCACCTGATCAAGAGTGTGAGGAAGAGGATAGTATTCAACAAATTAAACTGGAAAAATCTAACAAACAGGTCAGTAGCTTTACAAAGTGTCTCCAAAAAATCAGCCATGTAACGTCATAAAAATGATGAATTATCCAACTCTTTTTTTGGGGTTTTCTTTCCCACTTCTCCTCTCATCCCTTATTTTTATGACGTCATATGACGGATTTTTTGAGATACTTTGTAAAGCTTAACATGTCAGTTCTAGAAATTGGAATATTATTACTTGGATGTTACACCAGATTTTTATGTTTTCTAATAAGGCGAAAATTAGGATTAAAGATCTTATTTGTATATCTTATTCATTCGTAAAAATGTAAATATCATTTCCTATTTTATTAGATCTATTTTGAACTTTAGAAAAATAATAACAGTAAAATAATACAATATAGGTATAAAAAGGATGACAACATCCATAAAAGCGAAGCTCTGAAATGGAAGACCGAACGAACATTAACAGTTGTAGATTATCAGAACTGAATTAGCAGATTATTAATGCATCAGTACAAACAATATTGTAAGTAAATTTGTTGCAAAACTGCATAAATAGATGATACTGTTTAAGGACATACTTACATTTTTTGGACTTGTTTATAGAGGTGCTTCGTTTATGACATTGTACCTTGTTGAAATAGGAATCAGTTTTCAAAAAATCAGAAAGATCGGATAATTTTAACATACAAAAATTTGTAGTCAAAAAAGTTAAAAATCCACATGTTTAAAATGGACATAAGGACATTCTGGTATAGATTATAGAGTTGCTACGCTTTCTAACTTGTACCTAACTACTAAAGAAATCATCATGACAAGTTTGTTATCGATAGGACAATTCTAACCTGTTTAAATTAACGAAAATGTCGGACGGACGGACGGACCGACCCTAATTATAGAAAAGCTTCGCTTTTAACAACCTTTACAAATGAAAATTTGATTAATACTAAATAATTTATATTTTTGCATTTAGTAATTTGATTTTAAGAGTTCTGACTGGTATATTTTTTAGCTAATACCATCAATGAAATTCATTCGAAAGAAATCACGAAACAGATATTACTTTGTAGAATTAACGACCTATTTAACTGTCACGCCCCCAATGTTTTGCTCAATATTTTTTATACAAAATGTAAAATTCCTACATAAATTTTCAATATATCATAAAATCAGATCAAATGATTATAAAATGATTATAAAAATAACAAGGGTGACAACACATCCATAAGTAGCGCAAGCTAAAAAATATGAAACAGTTTAACAAAGTTAAAACATAGTTGACAGACAGACAGACAAAGTCATTTATTTAGTACATGTTCATTAGTCAACACAATATTTAAACCTAAATTCAGACTGATTTACTTTAATTTAAAGAAGAACGTTAATAAAAAAATATTTCGTTTCATTTTGAATGTACTGTATTTTTGGATCAATTTCATTTTTGAGAAACAGTCGTCTTATGATTTTAACAAATTTTAATTAAAACTATATTTTAGTAAAGAAAAACACATGGTGAAAAATAATAGAAAAAGTAGATATAAGATAAAATATAAAAATACTTGATGAAAAGTTTTGTGGTTTAGTGTTTCGTGTTTTTTTTCCTTCAATAAATTTATTCTTGAATTAATTTCAGTTTAAATCTGCTTTAAGAACATTCTTCATTGTTTCAGCTCTGTCCTTCCACAGTACAATTGAAGGTATGCCTCAATACAGTACAACCCTGAATCCGCCAAATTTCCACTGGATTAAAGCCGGTCCTGAGCCATACATGTATCATATCGTATGATAGACAATTGTCCATGTAAATAAAATAAAAATAATACCTTTTGTTCCTTGTCCAAAAAAAGAAAAGGGGTTACAGAGCTGATTTGACCCCTCCCCAACAAAAAAATTAGTGAAAAAAAACCGCTATAAGTATTATTCAACCTCACAAAACTTGCAAATTTTTAAAAAATACACTTTCCCGTGTTGCTACCAACCTGATTAAAATCCGTTTCAACCATATGTCTAGCATCGTACGAATATAAAAATGTACAATCATAAGATTAAAACCATCTTTAGGCATCTCGGGGCTAAAAATACTGGTTTTAATCTTATAATTGTACATTTTTATATCCGCAGAAAGCTGTTTATATACGATGTGAGAAATAATTATTATTACATCTTTTAAAGGTTATAATGATAAAAAAAAAAAATTTCTTTCAGGTCTTGCTCTGAGTTTAGAAGACGAAAATGCAGGTAAAAAATATGTTCTGGAATATTTTTTTTTTCTCGTAATCATTCGAAACCGATCAATATCCGCTTGATTAGAACCGGTTCTAAGTCATATTGGAAAATCATGAATAGCATCGTATTAAAGACAATTGTCCATGAATATTAAAATCTAAATCATAAAATTATTACCAGATTTGTAAGCCTGGACCTAACAAAACTAGTTTCAATCTAATGATTTTCCATTATATTATCTGCTAAAAGCTGTCTGTAATACGATGCGATAATTAGATATTCCTCTATGGCTTTTGAATCTAATAATATCCTTTGTCCACTCGGGGCCAACAAAACTGGAAATATTATTTTAATATTTATTTAACTATTCGCAGAAAGCTGATAGACGGACAGAATGATGGTCATTTCAAATTATAGAATAGCTTCGCTAATAAAATGAAAACACATTTTAAAATTTCCATCCAATTTACTTATATGAAACTTACAATGGAATGGAAAAATCATTTTATTTTTTTATTATTACTTGTTGAAAATTTTAAATAGATAAATTGTATTTGTATGATATACTAAAAAAAAATCCTTTAGATAAGAAAAGGGGAATTTAAACGGTCATATATGCGTTGGTGTTTATCCTTATACTAAAGTAACAGGATGTCTGTGTGTCTGTGTATCTGTGTGTCTGTACCGAAGGATCTCGCTAACCGCTGAACCGATCAGGTTCTCCTTAACAGGGTAGCTTCTCATAGGTCCCGGGAAGGTTTATAACTATTTTTTGGGGGGGTGGGACACCCCCAACCCCCCCAAAAAATGAAAAATCCCCCCCCTCAAAAAAAAAAATTCTTAATTTTATGAACTAAAATTAAAAATAAGAAATCGAGTTATTAAATTCGACTCTCTCCTTCTTAAGTGCCCCTAGAGGCCTCTAGGGGCGTAGCCGCTAGTATTACAATAGAATGAATGTAATATAAACCCTATTAAAGTAACAGTATCTGTGTCCAGGGGCGTCCAAGCTTTTTTTTTGGGGGGGGGTAAAAAATTTTAGGGGGGGGGGTAATTCGTGTTTGGGGGGGGGTGTTTGGGGGGGGGTAAAAATTTTTTTAAGAACATTCAATTTGGGGGGGGGTAAATACCCCCCCCAAAAAATTTTTTTTAAAGAACATTTATTTTGGGGGGGGTAATTACTCCCCCCAAAATGGTTTGGGGGGGGTAAATACCCCCCCCCAAAATCGTTGGGGGTGCCTACGGCACCCCCAAGGTAGGGGTAATTTTTTTTTGGGGGGGGGTATTGTTCACAAAATTTTGGGGGTGCCTATGGCACCCCCAAAATCGTTTGGGGTGCCAAATGGCCCATTACCCCCCCCCTTGGACGCCTATGTCTGTGTCTGTCTGTTTTGTGTACTGAAGGATCTCATAACCGTTGAACCGATATGGTTCACCTTTACAGTGCATCTTCTTATAGGTCCTAGGAAAGTATAACTATTTTGGAAGATGGTACCAACACCCTTACTAGAGAAATCGCCCCTTTTAAAAAAACTGAAACCCCTCCCAATTTCTCTTTTTACTTTTTATTTTTAAAACTAAAATTGAAAATGCCCCTAGAGGACTCTAGAAGCGTATTCGCTAATCCTTATATAAAAGTAACAGAACTGCGTCTGATTGTTGGAGTGTACAAAAGATCTCGCTAACCGCTGAGCCAATATGGTTCACCTTTACAATGCAGCTTCTTGTAGGTCACGGAAGCCATAAACTATTTTGGGGGAAAAATACAAAAGATTAAAATTTATTTTTCTCATGTATACTCTAATATTCTACAAGGGCACTCTAATGACGTTGTACAACTTTTCTGTGGAAAGATGTGAGTCAGTGAGGGAAGCGGATCACGCCAGGCTACAATAGAATCAAGACAAAAGTAAGTGCCGAGCTCTGGGACCTATTTATAGTGAAATTAGACATAAAACCATGATGATTCCAGATTATTTTTTAAAAATTTTGAACAACTTTGCTTTTATGAAGCCTTTCATAAAACCTCTCTATATATGATTTATTTAAGACTGAATTTCCGTGACCTTAGCAAAGCAACTGATAAAAATGGCCATTAATTAACTAACTCCCTTCAGGAGTGGTTTTATGAAGAACTTTATAAAAGCAAACTAGTTCAAAATTTTAAATAGATAATTTTAGCTTTTCTTGTCATGATTATGCGTCAACTCCTAGGGGGTGAAAATTGAACTTCAAAATTTTCAAATATAATTTTCTCAAAAAGACCCCGCTGAAATATTTTGGTTTTACCTGGAATCATCATGGTTTTATGTCTAATTTCACCATACATAGGTTCCAGAGCTCGGCACTTGCTTTTGTCTTGATTCAATTGTAGCCTGACGTGGGATACTTATAGACATGCTACGCATCTAAAAACTTACTGACAATATCCCCTTTAATTTGACTTTGGACCTCTTTTAAAAGTGAAGCTTCTTACCTGAAATAGGTTCATATCGGTTTAGCGGTTATCGAGATCCTTTGCTACCTATACAGACATCCTTTATATAAGGATATAGTCGAATGCAATGGAGGGTTAAACATCCCAAAGAAAATGCTAAATTACATAAATATTAAAAGTTTAGGAAAGATTTTAGTTATGCAACCTTTAGCAAAGTTTGTTGAAAGCAATGAAACTCTACAATTAGAGTATCACAATCACCCTACCGAAAGGACGTCAAAGCTTATTAAGGGTGGTAAAAGGAAAATTTCAAAGTTTGAGGTGGGTGTTTTAACTCCCCGACCACTTGGGCGTCTACCATTTCATTTAAAGTATGATAATTCCTGTGACAACAAGTATAAAGTTTTGAAAGAGTGTATATTTCACCACTCCTATTAGAAATAGGTGCGTGGTTATTATTTAAAATTTTGCATTTGAAAATTTTTAACAATAAAAAATATCTAATCTAATGGGCATTTTGTGACTAGAATGTCAGAAAGTGAATATTAGCTTAAGCAATTATCCGTAAAGTTGTGAGTAAGCTTCTAGTCAAATGGGTTCCACGACAAACGTAAGAGTCCCAAACGTCAGAGTGGAAAAACATCAGAGTGGACAAACGCAAGAGTCCCAAACGTCAGAGTGGGACAAACGTCAGAGTGGGACAAACGTCAGAGTGGACAAACGCAGGATTTTTGGGACAAACGTCAGAGTGGACAAACGCAGGAGTCCCAAAATTTTTTTTTCAATTTGAATTTTTCTTTAATTTTTGATTTTTTTTTCAATTTTGATTTTTTTTTCAATTTTGAAATTTTTTTCAATTTTCAATTTTTTTTTAAATTTTGAATTTTTTTATCCACCCTTCTTCCCCTTTATTCGGTCCCCTTATTTTTCTTAGTTAGGTTAGGTTAGGTTATAGGCCAGGGGGCCGAGCGCTGCGGCTAGGCAGGCTAGGGGGCCGAGCGCTGCGGCTAGGCAGGCTAGGGGGCCGAGCGCTGCGGCCATAACCATTATTTTGTAGACAGTGGTATAAAAAACTTTCATTTTTTGTCATATAATTAAAATAGCATAGACTCTGATGTTTTACTTAAGCAATGTCCACTCTGACGTTTGTCCACTCCGACGTTTGTCCCACTCTGACGTTTGTCCACTCTGACGTTTGGGACTCTTGCGTTTGGGACTCTTGCGTTTGTCCACTCTGACGTTTGGGACTCTTACGTTTGGGGTAGGACCGTCAAATGCACTTATTAGGTCAAACTGTTTTTAAATATGCGTTTAATCATACTAGTCGTTTGGTCAACATTAAGAACTGTTATAGTTAATAAGCGTATTTGATTGAAAGCTTACTCACAATTTTACAGATTACTGCGTAAGCTACTTTTCTCTTTGTCTGATTTGTTCAAGTTTAACTTCGTTTTGATGGATTTTGTTTTTCTTTATTGAGTTCAATCTCTAGATTAGATTAAAGCAAAGTACAAATATTTGTAGAAATATTTTAATAGTTTAGTTTTATAAACCTTCTTCAAAATGAAAAGATATTAAAAACAAGGATGACAACATCCATAAAAGCGAAGCTCTGAAATGGAAGGACAAACGAACATTAACACTTGTAGATTGTCAGAACTAAATTAGCAGAATATTAATGCATCAGTACAAACAATATTTTAAGAAAATTTGTTGCAAAACTGCATAAATAGATATGCTTCGCTTATAACATTGTACCTTGTTGTAATAGGAATCAGTTTTCAAAAAATCAGAAGGATCGGATGATTTTAACATACAAAAATTTGTTGCCAAAAAAGTTAAAAATCGACATGTTTAAAATGGACGTACGGACATTCTGATATTGTTTATAGAGTTGCTACGATTTCTTAATTGTACCTAACTACTATAGGAATCATCATGCAAAGTTTGAAATCGATAGGACAATTCTAACCTGTTTAAATTAACGAAAAGAGCTAACTCTCTGTGACGAACGGACGGACGGGCCGACCCTAATTATAGAAAAGCTTCGCTTTTAATAAAAAAAAAATACACAACAATTGATAAAATGGAAAATAATCACTAGTCGCTTAAAATACTTTAAATTCCAAGAGATGATAATTAATTCAGGGATCTAAAGGGATAAGACAGGGGACTATAAATTGATTTACTTCCCCAATGATGATACACAAAATTATCCATTCTGTAGATTACAATTAGTGGTTGAAGCCTTTAAACACTCGACTTAATGAACCAACCAATCAAACTTCAATAAGAGTTCCTAAATTTGTAAAATCAACAGAAAAGAAAATGTTATTTTAAAACTTTGGGGGCTAGTGTAATAAACAGCTCATTTTCTCCTGTCAATAATTTGCTCCGTGTTAAATACCTAAAGTTTTCTTTGGAACAATTGTTTCAAAATTTGAAAATCTTGAAGAAAAATAAGCTAATTTTATGAAATAAATACAAAAATTTAATAGAAACAAATCTACTGTTTAAGTAATCGTGTCTGTCCGTCTGTCTGTCTGTGTTTCTAATCTTTATTCTATTCAACTTTTACCTCGTATATGATATTATACAGTACATTCCCAGGTATCTTAAGGGATAAGACAATAGACGTTGTAAACCCTTAATTGGAACATACAAATTACAACTTTCTTAACTTAAATTCGTTGGTTGTAACGTTAGGACACTGAGTGATTTTTTAAGAACCCAGCTCAGTTTATTTTACAGTTCAATAATCTTTCCCTACCGGTTAAACTCCATTCACTTATTAATTGCGACGACCAATAAAAAAGAAACAAAAAAAAACTTTTAATGCAGTGCAGGGAAACAAATTAATAAAAGACATTTAATCAGAATATATGTTTTAGGAGTTTTGATGAACGCGGCTGCGACATCTCTGCACAAATTTGTTATTTCTTTCTCTGTTGGTATTGAGCTCATAGCAAACAAGGTAGATTTTATCAAAGATTATTGAATCTAAAATTTAAGGCTCCATGTTCCCTTATGGAGACTGAATGAGGGTGTTGTTCTTTTAATGCCGCGGATAATTAAGGACTTCTTCTGTTCCTTTCTCTCTTGACATTAAGCTTAAAAAAAAGAAGGAAGGAAAATTTGAAATATCAATTAAGGACAATTGTAGCCAATAAGAAGCCCTCCGACTGAAATTGAAGATTTTATCAGTATGTTTGTTGCATTATAAGGGTGTATGTATATTTATCAATAGGATGAACTGCTTATGAACAATTTCATTTTTGTTGTATAATAGGCCAGCATTTTTGGTTGCAAATTATTACCTGTCAAAAACAGTAAAAGATTGCTTCTCATTTATCAAAAAATTATTTATATAAAAAAACAAAATTATGTTCAAGGACGTGCGGAAGGAGGGAATTTACTAAGTACTCACCCCTTAATGAAAATGGAGAAAGTGTACAAACTAAAACAACTCCCCACTTTTTCATGTTCACTGGCATGATGTGGCACCTTCTTCTGCCATCCCCTTTTTGGGTATAATAGTCCCTTTCGTGGCAACGACTCTTAAGGGGCGTTTCAACGTATTTTCATAGTAGCTTTTGAATTAATTTTAGGTTAAGTTAGGTTAGGTGAATGCCCCGCAGGGTTAGGCAATTGACTCCGCAGGGGCTAGAAATAGGTGTAAAGCTACTGTAAAAATACGACAAAACGCCCCTTAAGAGGCGTTCTCACGAAAGGGACTATACCCCTACAAATGGTTTCACACATCCCTGGTGAGACACTGTGCACGCCACTGGTTTAATGTATTTTCTTTTTACAGGCTTCACATCTGCATTACCACATTAGCATTCTGGTCTTCAGGTAAATTATATTTTTAACACCCAAACAAACGTAAATGCGCGAATGCCGCTGAAACTTTATGCAGTTAAGAGTAAGGAAGGGGAGAGTGGAAAAAAAATTAATTTTAATCTAAAATATTCAACCCCCTAACATTACTGCGGACAGAAGGTCAGATAGAAAAACAGACACAATTTTTAGAGTAGCTACGATTCCAAAAAATTTTAGAGCAAAAAATACATAAAATATTCTAGACATTGATTAAAATGAAGTTTATAGAAAATTTGTATAATATTATTTCAATACTGAGCTAGACAACCAGGAATAAAATAAATTTGTTATCACGAGAAAAGAACACATGACAGTTTCCCTAATAGTGTGCAGTCGAGCAAAGAAACCCCCACTGATAATTTTTAAGAATTAAAAATAAAGTAGGTAATTTTTTGTTTGTTAGCCTTTACCTTAGGCTGGTTTAGGTTGGAGGACAGGGTAGCCCTGCAAGATTTAAGCTCCCCACAGTGCAGTGTAAGTAATAAGGACTACTTCCACTCCCCATTCTTCAATTTATTTCTAAAATATGAAGGTCGATCTGTTCAGTGTTCTTGCTAAGCAATCACCTAACATTTCGATAAAAGGCTTAGAATTTATATTGCTTCGCCAAAATGTGTTGTTTGGGATTAATAATTTACGAAACCCCCCCCCCCCCCAAAGAATTTTTTTTGAAATTTGCAGCTACTATATAACAAGAACCTGTCTGACCGTCTAACCATACAAGCATTAATTAGTTCAAATAACTAAGTTTCGTAATTATTTAAAAGATTTTTAAAAACACTTTAGCAGAGAGTTGACATTGGACAATATATCCAACTAGTACCCAAAGTTTAAAAACTAAGTTATAATTAGCTCTGATGGGTTAGTTGAGTTAAAACTGTTCAACCAATAATTTTAATCCACATAAGTTGTGTTTTTCCTCGTTTATGTCTTTTTATTTATTCTAACAATTCCAAAATTTAATATTCCTTAAATTCCTGTATATAAAGATTTTTTACAATATTAATATTTTCTTTTTTTATAAGATGTACAATGTACAAAAACATGTACCGAGAGTATAGAATACATATTTCAATAGCTTATATAATTTTAAAAATTGGTAAACTTTACTTTTGGATTTAGTAAAGATACACAGCAAATAGATTTATTGAAGTTATTTTCTTCTTATTATTTATGCATACAAGAACCTTTACATGTCCTTTGTAGCATGAATGACATACTGACGGATCAAATAGTTTGTCACTTTCATAGCATTACGGACTGACGGACGGACCTTATAATAAAGTTACAGGATGTGTGTCTGTTTGTCTGTACCGAAGGATCTCTCTAATCGCTGAACCTATCTGGTTCTCTTTAACAGGGTAGCTTCTCATAGGTCCCGTGAAGGTTTATAACTATTTTGGGGGAGGGTACCACCAACCTTGCCAGGGAAATCGACAAAAATATAAAAAAAAATAAATGCCGCCCTGCGGACATTTTGTGCAATTAGCTAAAAACATAACTAACACCATCTAGCGGCGGGGAAAAAATATTTTTAATAAATCGTTGTTTTTAAGATAGATTAAAAAGAAACAATCTTAAATATAAAGTATCATCATCACTAAAAACATGTATGGTAGCTATTTTTGGCCTGTTTACTATCAAATTATTATGAAACGAGTGACACTATTTCCATTTCCAATATGGCTTCGAAACCGATTATTATCCGGTGGATAAGAACCGGTTCTCAGCCACACTGAAAAATAACTATTTCTTTTTTATATTTTAGTTTTGCTCCTGCAGTTGGAATTACAGCTGGTCTGATTTTGACGGTAATTACAATAGATTTATGACACTAGATGGTAGATCAGACACCATATTCCGTCCATCCTAAAAGGGGAATATCTAGCTGTTGAAGAAATTGGACAATAAATGCCCCGTGCACACGTTCTTACCAATAAAATGGCCGGATTGTTCCTAAACTGGGGTCTTATTGGTCCAATTTACTGATTATGGATCTAGACCTATTATATATATTTTAACTATAACGGCTAGGTCCCTAGAGTCCTTTTAGGGATACTTAAGTTGAGGGAAAGTGGTGTAAGTTTTAAAAAGAAAAGATAGAATTTTTTTTTTTTGAGGGATAGTGTTTTCTAGAGGCGCTTTCTTTTAGAAGGTTGGTGGTACCCGCCTCCAAAATAGTTATAAACCTTCCCAGGACCTATTAAAAGCTACAAAGACCCTTCATACCTCCCCTATTATTTTATCATATACTTTTAAAGACATCTTAAAACCTTATTTTTAGTTTTATACATTGTATTGAATGTTTAAGTTTCGTAAGACCTGGAAAAATTTTGTTAAAATTTTGCTTCCAGCTAAATATGGTTAATTTATGCAAGAAAATGTCACATGCAAAATATTTTTTCTGTAATGCAAAAATTGCCATGGTACAAGCACTGCAAAGTTTTTTATAAAAATCTTTAAAATTGAGATGGTACAAAAGCTTTAAAAATAGGTCTTTTTGCATATTTTAAAAACTTTGCAGTGCTTGTACCATCGCAATTTTTGCATTACAGAAAAAATATTTTGCATTGGACATTTTTTTTAGCATAAATCAACCATATTTTTTGGGGGCCAAAAATTTTTTTAGGTCGGGAGGGGGTAATGTATATGTTAACCTATTTTAACGACGGACGAACAGTCGAAGCATCCCTAAATGTAAAAAGTACGTATTTTGATATTATTACATTAGCTTTTTTCCAAAAAATAAATAATTAAAATCTTATTAAAATGATTTTTTAACTATACAAAAAAATAAACTTTCCATCAAATTGCCGATTGAAAACTGACCATCCCCCCCACCCCTCTATTATTAAATAAACTTATTTTTCTAAGCCTTTTCCTAACCCATCTGGTGTTTATACTTGCATTCCCATAACACTGTGGGGCAACCCTGAACCTAATATAACTTAATCTAAACTAACCTAAAGCAATAAACAAACAATCGATAAATTACCTACCTTTATCTACCTGTTTTTAGTTATTTTAAGAATAGAGGGATGGGAGGTTTCTCTGCTCAAATAGACACTTTGAGAGAAGGTCCTTTAAACAAGAATGACAACATTCATAAAAGCGAAGCTCTGAAACGGTAGGACAAACGAACATTAACACTTTTAGAGTGAAAACACCGAATGATCAGAATTTAAGTATAAACAAAATTGTAAGTAAAATTTTTACTGTTTAAGAACATACTTACATTTTTAGGACTTAATTATATATTTGCTTATAACATTTTACCTTTTAACATACAAAAATTAGTTGTCAAAAAAGTAAAAATCAGCATGTTTTAAAAGGACGAACAGACTTTCTTGTAACGATTGCTGCTGTTTTAAAGTTGTGCCTAACTGTTATAGGAATAATAATACAAAGTTTGAAATCGATAGGACAATTCTAACCTGTTGAAATTAACGAAAAGAGCTAACCGTTCCAGACGGACGTACGGACCCTAATTATTAAAAGGCTTCGCTTTTAAAAATTAATAAGTTTGTTATTATTAGTTTATAACTAGTTCCTGTGTATCAAATTAGTAAACACGAGAAACGTAATCTATTTCTTTTGTAATTGGATTCTTTTGAAACAAATGTCGTCAATCCTTATAATAAAGCAACTGTATATTTGTTTGTACTGAAGGATCTCGCTAACCGTTGAACCAATATGTTTCTTCCTTACTGGGTAGCTTCCCAGGTCCCAGGAAGGTTTATAATCATTTCAAAAGGTTTAACCATCCTCCCTCTCCCCCCCCCCAAAAAAAATAGGGAAGGATTGTACTTTTATTTTGACACTAAGACTATGTTGGGGTCAAATTAAATTTACCGCAAGTGCCCCTAGAGGTCTCTAGGGGGCGTAGCCGCTATTAATCTAATAATGTATAAAAATATATTTAACAAATATTTTTTTAAAGTTATAATAGTGCTTTCACTCATTGTGCCTGCCGAGCACTGAACCCCACCTAAACTGAATATAATGGAGGGGGGATGGTTTTCCCCATGCTAAATCCTTTTAGAGGCATTAACCCTGCAGGTGCCCTTGCCTAGTGGAGATAGTACATAGTACATAGCCACAAACCTCTTTGTTTTCAATTTATAAAAAAAAACAATGGGGGTTCCGTGCTCCACTTGGCACTTTGCGGATATAGGCCGTTTCAATTACTACATTTACAAAAAAAAAGAGATTTAAAAAACAAATATCAATTCAATTTTTAGAAAGAGTATTTTAGTCTTTATTGCCCTTGTACATTTAAACTTACGTACATTCTCGGACTAATGGGTATCCCTATACTCTAACCATTATTTGTTAAAAAGGATGAGTTGAATTTAAATTTCCGAATGTGTACACAGTTTCCTCGGTGTTTCCGCATCCTATCTCAATACTTATTACTAGCTAAAAAAGCTTCAAACTTCAAAAAAAAAATCAAAATTTAAAAAAAAATAAAAAATTGAATGTATAATGTATAAATCGTTTATACATTCAAATTTTGATTTTTTTGGAAAATTGAATTTTTTTAGCTAGTAGTAAATATTGAGATAGGATGAGGAAACACCGAGGAAACTGTGTACACATTCAGAAATTCAAATTCAGCTCATCTTAAAAAGAGTTATATCTCAATATTTTAGTTTAGAACAAAAAACTTCTAATTAAATTTACTTGCGTCATATTGCTATATTGTTTACAGCAATTATGAAAAATTTCAATTATTTAGAACGATTCTAAAGAGAGAACAGAGCTGGATCTTTAAATGTGTAGCCGTTGCCGTAGTCGCGGCCGTAATCGTCACCGTAGTCGTGGCTGTCGCCACTGCCATTATTGCCAATCAAACATGGATTTTTAAATGTTTGAAGTTTTTACGTATTATTATTAATTTTTGATGCTGTGAGAATTGGTGCAAAAAATATGACGTAACAAAAAAAATTAGCCAATGAGAGGCCGTTATTGACCAATGGCGGCCACTACCATTGCCGCCATTGGTCAATAACGGCCTCTCATTGGCTATTTTTTTTGTTACGCCATATTTTTTGCACCAATTCTCACAGCATCTTAATTTTTTCTTCATATTTTTACTGAAAATTCTAAAAGTAATTGTGATTTAAAGATCGCATATAGCCGTGGCCATGCGTAGCCAATTTGATTTAAAAATCGCTATTAAGTTAGTGGCTGTACCTCTGGCCACGGCCACTGCTACGGCTACACATTTAAAGATCCAACTCGGGTTAAAATTTATTAAAACATGAATGCCACTTTAACTGAATAGGATGTATTATTTTTTTTACTGATTTTAACATGAAATTCAGCAGAGAAAGGTTCTTGAAAAGACATCTATCTATCTATCTGTCTATCTATCTATCTATCTATCTATCTATCTATCTATCTATCTATCTATCTATCTATCTATCTATCTATCTATCTATCTATCTATCTATCTATCTATCTATCTATCTATCTATCTATCTATCTATCTATCTATCTATCTATCTATCTATCTATCTATCTATCTATCTATCTATCTATCTATCTATCTATCTATCTATCTATCTATCTATCTATCTATCTATCTATTCTAGGATGTATATGATGATACAGGAATTGATGATCTACCTATCCAAATTTTACAAGGTAATATCATGATGTATGGGTGGATCGAAACAGTGGCAAAAGAAAAAAAGTCAAATACCGCTTCAATTTAGGATGTGTGGTTAAATGTTTGCTATGCTGTGGGGTGTATTCACATCTCTGCCACTAAAATTACGCACCTATTGTTGTTGTTTAAAGGCATTCCACTATAGTTTGAAAATATGGTTTCATTTCGTACTGACAAATTTTAGAGGAGCTTTGCTTCTAAAAAAAGGTCTTAATATCTCGTAGTTAATAAGGTACTTATTAGTAATTATAATAGAAAACTTAAATGTGCCAAAAGAAACTACGTTGTTGGACTTACTACTAGTACTCGTTAATTTGTATTGGACGAAACAGTCTTTAAATATTTATTTTTTTAGGGATAGCAACTGGAACAGTAATCTACGTAGTTTTCTTTGAAATTCTCCCCAAGGGGAAGGCAGTAGGTAACATTTTTAAAAAAAGGATAGTTGCATGAAGTGCATTTAAAAATTAGATTGCAAGCGCATAAGTTGTACAAGAATACCATCTAACGTACATAATTTTGTATTATGATAAATAGCAATCAATTTGAACCACCAATATAGTCATCATGCTGTTTTTGTGAAAACAGGACAGCCTTTTATGCTGCATATATCCAACAAGGATGACAACATCCATAAAAGCGAAGCTCTGAAATGGAGGGACAAACGAACATTAACACTTGTAGATTGTGAGAACTGAATTAGCAGAATATTAATGTATCAGTACAAACAATATTTTAGGAAAATATGTTGCAAAACTGCATAAATAGGACATACTTACATTTTTGGTACTTGTTTATAGAGATGCTTCGCTTTTAACATTGTACCTTGTTGTAATAGGAATCAGTTTTCAAAACATCAGAAGAATCGGATAATTTTAACACACAAAAATTTGTTGTTAAAAATCAAACTGTTTAAAATGAACGTACGGACATTCTGGTATTGTTTATAGTGTTGCTACGCTTTCTAAATTGTACCTAACTACTATAGGAATCATCATGCAAAGTTTGGAATCGATAGGACAATTCTAACCTGTTTAAATTAACGAAAAGAGCTAACTCTCTGTGGAGGACGAACGGACGGACCGACCCTAATTATAGAAAAGCTTCGCTTTTAAAAAGTATGATTTTAAAACTACCCGGTAGGAAATTGAAATTCTTTTAAATATATGTTCTATAGATGTAGTTAAAACTATCAAACAGAAAAAATTATAAAATTTTTTATAAATATATATTTATGAAGAATGTTTGACCGACAAACAGACCAAGTAAGTTATTTGCTAAATGCTTATTGCCACGGGGAATCTTCACCAAAAATTACAGCTTTCTATATTAAATAGAACCTGGGAAAATCATGGTCCCCCATTCCGTTTCTTACAGAGCTAGTGGGACGGACGGGCAGACTGACGGACAAATATTTTGAATTATAGAGTAGCTGTGCTATTATTACATTCCTAATCTAATAAAACTCTAGTCAGTAAATTGTCAGCAAAAAAAGCAAAGACAATGGTTTTACTGACAATCACTTTGTCTGATATTATATCATATACTAGCGGCTTCGCCCCTAGCCTAGATTTAAAAGAAAAAGGAAAAAAAGTTTGAGGGGGGAGGAAATTTTTTTTTTTTTGGGGGGGGCGGGTAGTCGACCCAACTATTTTAATTTTTATTTTAAAAAAAAAGATAAATTTTTTTGTGGGGTATTTTTCAATTTTGGGGTGTTGGGGTGCCCCACCGCCCAATGAAATACTTATAAACCTTCCCGGGACCTATGACAAACTACCCTGCAAAGGAAAGCCCGATCGGTTCAGCGATTAGCGAGATCCTTCGTTACAAACAAACAGACAGACAGACAGTTAAACAGACAAACATCGTTCTACTTTGTATTATAGATATCCACAAGTAGTGCAGCATTTATAAGATTAAGTAAGAATAAAATATAGACAGTTGCCCAAAAAAGTATCTTGTTAAGTGTTGAAAATGAGGAAGGGTTAGTTTTTCGTTTGTTTCATTATTTTTTTTAGGTCAGGCTATGTATTCCAAAATTACTTGAATATTGAAAGGGATATTCTTTAAGATTTAATTAATAATTAACAAAATGACTGATCGTCATAGTAATAATAATATTTCTAAAATTTACAAAATAGGAATCCTGATGACAGAGAAATCCGCTACGGACGTTATATGTATGGACCGACTCTACATATTTAGATGAGCTTCATTTTTGACAAGAATAATGTTATTTGTAGGTGGCACAGGATTCCAACATGTTCTTTCTTTTAACAAGAATAATGTTATTTGTAGGTGGCACAGGATTCCAACATGTTCTTTCTTTTAACAAAAATAATGTTATTTGTAGGTGGCACAGGATTCCAACATGTTCTTTCTTTTAACAAGAATAATGTTATTTGTAGGTGGCACAGGATTCCAACATGTTCTTTCTTTTAACAAGAACATTAATATTTGCAGGTGGCACAAGATTCCAACATGTTCTTTCTTTTAACAAGAACAATGTTATTTGTAGGTGGCACAGGATTCCAACATGTTCTTTCTTTTAACAAAAATAATGTTATTTGTAGGTGGCACAGGATTCCAACATGTTCTTTCTTTTAACAAGAACATTAATATTTGTAGGTGGCACAGGATTCCAACATCTTCTTTCTTTTAACAAGAATAATGTTATTTGTAGGTGGCACAGGATTCCAACATCTTCTTTCTTTTAACAAGAATAATGTTATTTGTAGGTGGCACAGGATTCCAACATCTTCTTTCTTTTAACAAGAACATTAATATTTGTAGGTGGCACAGGATTCCAACATGTTCTTTCTATTGCTCTTGGATTTGGACTATTCATTCCTTCATTATTCCTTCGTAAGTAACAAATCTAACTTATTTTAATTAAGAATCTAGCTAAGCCTAAAGTCATAAATAAAAACGTTAAAAAATGCTCTTACTGCTGCGCGACATATATGGTTTGAATAAGGGGGAAGGCCTTGGCCCAAAACAGCGAAACCCTTTACCATACAGAGTTATGACTTTCCGACAAATGCTAAATAATTAAAGGTTAGTTTTGTGAAGGACGTTTGACTCAGCCATATAACCATGTAAATCATTAGGCAAGGGTTGGTTTAGATATAGTAAAAATAAGATCTTGTAGTGTATCTCAAAGTTAATCCAAGTCTATATTAGACGATTTCAAAATTTTAGTAGAAGCATGGAGGAATGCCTTGACGCTTTAGGCCTTAAGTTAAATTAAAGGTTGTGCTATAAAGCAGTTTATCTCTTTTATTTTACTTCATTTTGTCAACTTCTTTATTATTTTCAGATTCTGCCCATGAACACGGAGAAGAGGGACATGACCATGATACATTTAGTTCCCATGGTCATGAACATTAGGGTCATCGGTCAAGACAGCTCAGCAAAGTCAGTCATCGGTCGTGATAACTAAGCATAAGCTTTCATCGGTCATGACGACTGAGCAAAAATTGTCATTTGCAATGAACACTGAGCTAAAGCGGTCATTTAACTTGGCCACTAAGAGAAATCTATCATTTGGCCTGACCTCTTAACAAAACCGGTCATTTATATGACCACTTAGCAAAAGTATTCATTTTCATGACCACTTATCATAAGCGGTCATTGGTCATAAGTATTGATTTAAAGTAGTCATATTAGCAGGCCCAGTTATTGTAACAATCAATTCTACAAAAAAAATCACGAAACCTTTGGAAGTTAGCTGGGGGTATATCTTGTTTTTTCATATAATTGAAGAGGGGTGGGTAAAAAGGGTAGGAAAAGGGGAAGGTTGTTGTGGGGAAATTTTCCTTTAGAATTGTTTGTCAGAATATCATTCTGCAAATTGGTCATGATGGATATCAGTCTTGAACAGTAACACTCAGGTCATTTGATATGACCGCTAAACTAGTGATGCTAAATGTACAAATATTATTTTTTTAATGGCTCTTATTTAATGTCACCTATAAAGTCATAGAAGCTCTTTATAGTGCCTATAAAAAAGGGATAAATTAAAAAACTTTTGGTTAAATTATCCCGAATGACGTTATATTAGAATAATCCAATACTCCAAAAGTTTTAAATTTTATCCCCTTTCCTATAGGCACTATAAAGAATTTCCATAACTTTATAGGTGGCAAAAATTGAAAAAATAATATTTTTTGCTGTAATATATGTTTGTAAATATATCTTTATTTTTATAATATTTTGTATCCAATTATAATGAATTATTGTAATAATATACATGCTTAATACTGTTTAAAATACTATAAATTATATTTTAATAGTTTTCAATTTTTCTACCTTAAAAAAAGTAAACCTCAATATTACTAAATTGTATTTTTTTTTGTGGCGCTACTACTCTAAAATTATATTTCATTCGTCTGTCTATTTACATTACAAGCTTTGAGCTTCCTAAATCTTCTAAATATAAAAATAGTAATTCTTTGTTTACAGTAGCGAAGCTTTTCTTTGTTACATGTTGTCCGTCCTATAGTCGGTATCACTTTGGGGAAATACGGATTTGGGGTGTATTGCTGTTTTTTTTGTGTGGATTTCTAAAGAGCATCCATTTTACAACTTACTTGGTCCGACAGTCATCTTACAAAAGACATAAAAGTATTTTTTTATGAACTTTTGGTGAATTTCTATCATTCATTTAATTTCAATTTTGATATCCTTTTTATAATTTTCACTGAACTTTTGCTTAATTTGTCCGTTTCTTCAATAATATTTCATTTTTTTTGTGCTTTGTTAATTATGGATAGTGTCATTCTTGTTAAAAGCGAAGCTTTTCTATAATTAGGGTCGGTCCGTCCGTCCGTCCGTCCGTCCGTACGTCCGTCCGTCCGTTCGTCCGAGATAGATAGCTTTTATTCGTTAATTTATGCATGTTAGAATTGTCCTATCGATTTCAAACTTTGCATGATGATTCCTGTAGTAGTTGGGTACGATTTAGAAAGCGTAGCAACTCTATAATCATTACCAAAATGTCCGTACGTCCATTTTAAACATGTTGATTTTTCTTCCTTTTTAACAACAAATTTTAAAGTGTTTTAATTATCCGTTTGATCTGATTTTTGGTATATTGATTCCTGGGACAACAAAGAACAATATTATAAGCGAAGCAACTCTATAATCAAGTCCAAAAATGTAAGTATGTCCATAAACATTATCCTGTTTTTAAGCAGTTTTTCAACAAATTTACCTACAATTTTGATTCGAGATTTATACATTTATGTTCCGATTTTTCAGTTCAGATACTATACAATTGTTAATGTCCGTTTGTCCTACCGTTTTAGTGCTTCGCTTTTATGGATGTTGTCATCCTTGTTAATTTAATATTTGCTTTGATAGCTTACTATTGGTACGCTTTTTATGGAATTTTATGGCTAATTGTCCTTGTCAATAATCTTACATTATGAAGCTAAATTGTATAAATTTATAGAATAATTATATAAATTTTGTACCTTAATAAATGAATTGTATTTAAAATATGTTTATTGATAAATTCATAAGAAAGACGTTTGTTTTATAAATTAAAAAATTTCAAAAACAAAAAATAACTGAAAAATAAATTTGATAATTAACAAGCAGAAATGTATACTTAGCTTGCGCAGCAATAACAAGCGAACATAATAACAATAATAACTAACGGAATAAAGGATGATAATATACATAAGGGGCAAAATAAAAACTCGGCCTTACGGATATATAGAGCAGTGGTAATAAAAAATATTTTTTTTTATTTTAAAGATAGTATGTTTTTAAACCTATCATTTAAAAAATACACTATTCTAAGATATGAAGATATATTTCGATTTTAGCAATAATTTACAATTCATTTTGTGAATTAAGCAATATAAGCTGGGTCGTTTTAAAATAATGATGACTTAACATCCATAAAGGCGAAGCTCTGAAACCGTAGGACAAAACGAACATTAACACTTGTAGAGTGTCAGGAGGGAAAAATCAGAATATAAATGTATAAATGTCGAATCAAAATTGTAAGTAAATTTGTTAAAAAACTGATTAAATACAGGACTATGTTTAAGGACATACTTACGTTTTTAGAACTTGATTATATAGATGCTTCGCTTATAAAATTGTACTTTGTTGTCCTAGGAATCAGTATTCCAAAAATCAGATCAATCGGATAATAATAACACATAAAAATGTTTCAAATGGACGTACGGACATTCTGCAAAAATTGTACCTAACTACAAAGCAAAGTTTGCAATCGATAGGACAATTCTAACATGCCTAAATTAACGAATAAAAGCTATCTATCTCGGACGATCATACGTAAGGACGGACGGACGGACCGATCCTAATTATAGAAAAGCTTCGCTTTTAAAAAGGAAAGAGGGGAAGATATTATTATAATTTTATATAAATGTAAAATTATAAGATTAAAATCAGTTTTGTGAGCCCCGAGATTCCGAAGGCACGGCCTAACTGGTTTTAATATTATTATTGTACATTTTTAAATTCATTTTAGGATACGATACATGATTTTTCAGTATGGCTTAGAACCGGCTTTAATCCAGCGGATATTAATCGGTTTCGAAACCATGCTGGAAATGTTTTTATATATTTTTTATAATTTCACTTTCTCTTTAGGTTCACAAAATGAGCATTAAATTTCTAAATCTAAATTATTGGCCTGATTTAAACTTGATAGGATGGATGGATGGTAAAAAAAATTCAGTTTCTCGCGGTCGGACGCGGTCATACGCAATGTTGGAAGGGTGACGCAAATTTCAAGTTTTCGCGATTTGATTTACTTATTTTCTCTATAAGATAAAAGCGATGCTTGCAAGATTATTTAATTCTCTGTGGAATAAAGATAAATTTTTCTCAAATCTGAAATTTGCGTCACCCTACCAACATAGCGTAAAAACGCGTACGACTTCGAGAAATGGCATTTTATTACTGTCCATCTATTTTTTAAACTTGATAGGTTTCATACCATACAGGGAAAGGACAATCCTCATTTTAAGTAACAGGATGTCTCTGAGTCTGTCTGTACCGAATTATCTTGCTTATCTCTGAATCGATATGATTTTCCTTTACAATTATGTAGCTTCTTATACGACTTTGGGACTGTTCATAAACATTTTTGAGGAGGGTACCACTGTTCCCCTTCCCTCCCAAGAGTAATCATTCCCAGAAAAAATACCCCAATCGCCCCCAAAAAAAATTTTTAAACTTAAAATTAATCCACATCCCCAATTTATCATTATCTAAAGCCGAAATTCATCACTTAATTATTCGTTGGCCTGGATAATGATATCTATTTGTCATCATTGTCATATCCCTTAATACAATATTATCATTGAAGGAATTTCTCTTTCACTTTTATCAAATCAAGTTATCATGCTGATGGAGTCCCAGAAAATGCCATTTCTCGCGGTCGTACGCCGCCATGCGTCATGTTAGAAAGGTGGCGCAAATTTTATAGCGAATTAAATAATCTTGCAAACATTGCTTTTATCTTATAGAAAAAAATAGTAAATCAAATAGCGAAAACTGAGATCTAAAATTTGCATTACCCTTCTAACATGACGCATGACCGCGTACGACCGCTAGAAATGGCATTTTCTGGGACTCCATCATGATGGTACTCTGTAAAGTCTTAATACAGTGACGCTAAGATAATAATATATATTAGGAACTAACCCTAGTGATTTAATAACATTGAGTGGGGGGAAAATGACCATATTTTTAAAAGCGAAGCTTTTTTATAATGAGGGTCGGTCCATCCGTACGTCCGTAACGGAAAGCTTTTTTCGTTAATTTAAGCACGTTAAAATTGTCCTATCGACTTCAAATTTTGCATGGTGATTCCTATAGTAGTTAGGTACCAGAATGTCCGAACGTCCATTTTTAACATGTCGATTTTTTCACTTTTTTTAACAACAAATTTTTTTATGATATAATTATACAATTGATCTGATTTTTGGTATACTGATTCTTGGGACAACAAAGTACAATATTATAAGCAAAGCAACTCTATAATCAAGTCCTAAAAATGTAAGTATACCCTTAAACATTATCCTGCATCAAGCAGTTTTTCAACAAATTTACTTATAATTTTACTTCGATTTTTACACTTTTATATTCTGATTATTCAGTTCAGACACTATACAACTGTTAATGTCCGTTTGTCCTACCGTTTCAGTGCTTCGCTTTTATGGATGTTGTCATCCTTGTTTTAAGTATAGCTACTCTGTAAAAACTAGCGGGCTCAGATACAAGTGGTACTTGTTGGAAGGGAATGTGGGGAGGGGTGGTGGAGCCTATTCTTCACATAAGAATTTAAAAAATAAATAAAAATAAAGAGATTTAAAGGGGTGGAGGTTCCAGGGGCGATTTCTAAGGATGCTAGTAGTCCTTTCCTCCTCAAAATAGTCAAAAACCTTCCCAGGATCTATGAGAAGCTTTATTGTGAATGAGAACCACATCGATATAATAGTTAGCGAGATCCTTTGTAAAAGTACACTCACACTTTCAAATATGGATTGCTTGTTATATTTAAACATGTTAATGAATTTTTATTATTAATTATGTTATTAAAAATTTACCAAATCAATATGTCATTCTAATATGGATATGTTGATAATATGTCAGCTATGATTACTTTTTATCAAAGTCAAGAAGTAGACATAAACTGTTTTAAAATTGTACATCAAATAAATGGAATCAATTTTATTGTGCTGTTGACTTTATATATGTCCTTGTGTGATTTTGTTTGTGTGTATGTGTGTGTGTGTGAGTGTGTGTGTGTATGTGTGTGTGTGAGTGTGTGTTTGTGTGTGTGTATGTGTGTGTGAGTGTGTGTTTGTGTGTGTGTATGTGTGTGTGAGTGTGTGATTGTGTGTGTGTGTGTGTGTGTGTGTGTTTAATGGTTTGGTTTTCTATATAAAAAGTACTATATAACCCAATAACCTGCTACAAAGATATAAATTCAGGGTCAAATTAAAGTTAGTTGGGCGTTAGTGGCCAAATATGGAGCATTCTAAAACAGTGACTTTTATTAAATTGATAGATTTTTATGTGACCTAAACCATTTCATATGAAACAAAGATGACAAAATCAGTAAAAGCGAAGCTCTAAAATTAGACAATAGGACAAACGAACATTAACAGTTGTGGCGTCTAAACTGAAAACCTAATAAGAGGATTATTGATTTATTATTAATCTAAGCCTAAATTGTCATAGATTTTTTTTATAAAATTGCGAAAATACAGAATACGGGTTTGGGACATTTTTAAACTTAGTTATATAGAGTTGATAAGCTTAAAATATTGTACCTTATTGTCCTTGGAATCATAGTTCCAAAAATTATAAGAACAGAATGCTTATATCATACAAAAAATTGTAGGTGAAAAAATTAGAAATCAACATTTTTTAATAAACTGACGGATTTTCTGGTAACGCTTTCTAAATCGTACCTAACTATTACAGGAATCATACGTTACTTACGGACGGTCCGAACCTAATTATAGAAAAGGTTCACTAATAACAGTTTTTATTAAATCTTGAAGCAGTGAATTTGATAAACCGGAATTTTTCTTTCGTTGTATTAACCATCTAAAAGAAATTTTTTAAGAAGTTGTTATGAGTTGCCTAATATCGACAAACTACATCGTTGACTATTCAACTACAAATGATCCTGATATAAAATTAACAGGATGTTTGTGTGTGTGTAGCTAACTCAACTCTCACTAGCCGCTGGACCATTTTTCTTTACATAATAGCTTTGCATAGGTCCAGGGAAGGTTCATAACTATTATGGGGGAGAGTAACTCCAACCTCACAAGAGAAACAGCCCCTAGAAAACACTGCCAACCAAAAATATATTTTTAATATTTTCAACGATTGAAAAGTTTTGACAATGCCAGTTTGTAACCAATCAATTAAAATTCACTAAATGTACCCAAAGTTTTTAGCCAACGAATAAGACAAGGTGGTAAAAAAAACTTTGGTTACCAAATTTTCAGGCCATTGTCTCCTCCCTCTATGGTTTATGATAAAATGCATATTTTTATAAGGGTAGTATGGACAATATGACAATAACATAAATGGATTTATTATTTCTTGGATCTTGCACTAGATTTTCATGTTCTCTAATAAACGCACAGCGGGCTATAGATACTATCCCCTTTCCCCCTCCTCTCTTACTGCATGAACGAACTGACCAAAAACGAATTCCATGTTAGCAACCTAAATTGACAAACATTTTTTTCTCTGTCATAATATCCATACGTATATTCTACATCCATTATAACATGATACTTTCTGATATGAACAAGGATGACAACATCCATAAAAGCGAAGCACTGAAACGGTAGGACAAACGGACATTAACACTTGTATAGTGTCAGAACTGAATAATCATAATATAAATGTATAAGGGTCAAAGCAAAATTGTAAGTAAATTTGTTGAAAAAAAAACTGCTTGATTCAGGATAATGTTTATGGACATACTTACCATTTTAGGACTTGATTATAGAGTTGCTTTGCTTATTACATTATACTTTGTTGTCCCAGGAATCAATATACCAAAAATCAGATCAATCAGATGATTAGTTCACATAAAAATTTGTTGTTAAAAAAGTAAAAAAATCAACTTGTTTATAATGGACGTACGGACATTTTGGTAATGGTTATAGAGTTGCTAACCTTTCTAAATCGTACCTAACTACTAAAGGAATCACCATGCAAAATTTTAAATCGATAGGACAATTCTAACATGCCTAAATTAATGGGAAAAGCTATCCGTTACGGACGGACGTACGTATGGACGGACCGACCCTAATTATAGAAACAGCTCCGCTTTTAAAAACAAGGATGACAACATCCATAAAAGCGAAGCACTGAAACGGTAGGACAAACGGACATTAACACTTGTATAGTGTCAGAACTGAATAATAATAATATAAATGTAAAAGAGTCAAAGCAAAATTGTAAGTAAATTTGTTGAAAAACTGCTTGATTCAGGATAATGTTTATGGACATACTTACATTTTTAGGACTTGATTATAGAGTTGCTTCGCTTATAACATTGTACTTTGTTGTCCCAGGAATCAACATACCAAAAATCAGATAAATCGGATGATTATATCACATAAAAATTAGTTGTTAAAATTTTTTAAAAATCAACATGTTTAAAATGGACGTACGGACATTTTGGTGATGATTATAGAGTTGCTACGCTTTCTAAACCGTACCTAACTATTAAAGGAATCACCATGCAAAATTTGAAATCTATAGGACAATTCTAACATGCCTAAATTAACGAAAAGAGCTATCTGTTACGGACGGACGTACGGACGGACGTACGGACGGACCGACCCTAATTGTAGAAAAGCTTCGCTTTTAATAACAAATAAGGATTATGTCATTAATAATATGTATGTATCTAAAAAAGTTTAATGAACAATTTTATGCTGTACTTCAAAATTTCTAGATTTCTTTTTTAAAATTATCAACAAGCAAGCTGGAATATTCAATTATCTAGCTTCTCATATAGGTCCTGAAAAGGTGTATAACCATTTTGGGGGAGGATACCAACATCCTCGCAAGAGAAATCGCCCTGAGAAATCAACGCCCCCTCCCCCCCCCCCCCAAAAAAAAAAAGAAATAATTTTTTAAAAATTATTTTTAAAACTAAATTAAAAATTTAAATAGGGGATCTTTTCCACCCCCACCTTAATTGCACCTAGAGGCTGCTAGTGAAAATATAGCAGCTTTGCTCCTGAAGGTACAAACTGTTTACAACTTTATATGATCAGTCATTGGGAAACAATGACCTCACAAAGTCCTGTTTTTCATCTCAAACTATTTTACAAAGTGAAAAATATTATTATACAATGAAGAGTAAACATATAATTAGAATAGGGATACAGAATATAAAGGGATAAGAATATGGCCGATTTATGTACATCCCCATTAATAATACAAAAAAATACCCTTTTTGTAGATTATAATTATTTGTTGAAACGTTTGGACACTAACTTAATAAACCAACCAATCAAAATTCAATACAAGTCCCCAAAGTTGCTAAGCCAACGAATAAGAAAACTTTATTAGTAAACTTTGAGGACTAGTGTAATAAAGAGCTCAATATACCCTCCCTTCGTGTACACAGTTATGGAATCTCAACGAAAAAGATTTTTTTATCCAATCTTGACAAGTGAGGTATTTTTGGAAAGAGGAATATATATAGAAAACGCCTATGAAAATTAGAAAATCCGCAGAAATCTTATTTGCAAGTTATTTGCAAAAATCTGCAATGTTAATTTGCAAAATTAATTTCATGCCTTAAATGACTTATTTAGAAAGAAATCTTTTTATGAAATGTGTTTATTTATAAGTTTAGAACATACTTAGGGCAAAAAAAAATTCTTTAGTGTTACTTTTTTCACCTTATATATGAAAAAAGCAGTTTCTCACATTTTATGATAAAAAAAGGTATAGGAACAAAAAATATGTTTTTTCTTGATGTAAACACAATAATTGGCATAAAATCTATCATCCTAAATGTAAAAATCGGATATAGAATCCTTTTTAGAGCAAAAATAGTGCAAAAAGTAACCAAGACATTTTTGCAAAGTATGAAAATCTGAAGAATATAGTTCTTTTTGATTTTGATATACATATCAGATAAATGTATATAAAATTAGTGATCAAAAACTATAAAACAAGTTATAACGTTTTCAACCCTATCATTGATTAAAATGCACTTTTAGGTTTACTTATTACCAAAGTAGCACATAAAAACTCTTTTTATTAAGTTATTAAACAAAATAAATTCATATCAACAATTAGGCATTTTTTATAATGCAGTAGACCATTTTGTAGTTGGTTTTTGGGCATTTATTATGTTTAATTACATCATAAAAAGAGTTTTTATGCACTACTTCGGTAATTCTTAAACCTAAAAGTGCAATTTAATCAATGAAAGTGTTAAAAAAACTTATAACATGTTTTATAGTTTTTAATCACTAATTTTATATACATTTATCTGGTATGTATATCAAAAGAAAAAAGAACTATTTTCTTCAGATTTTCATACTTTGCAAAAATGTCTTGGTTACTTTTTGCACTATATTAGCTCTAAAAAGGATTCTATATCTGATTTTTACATTTAGGATGATAGATTTTATGCCAATTATTGTGTTTACATCAAGAAAAATCATATTTTTTGTTCCCATACCTTTTTTTATCATAAAATGTGAGAAACTGCTTTTTTCATATATAAGGTGAAAAAAGTAACACTAAAGAATTTTTTTTTGCCCTAAGTATGTTCTAAACTTATAAATAAACACATTTCATAAAAAGATTTTTTCTAAATAAGTCATTTAAGGCATGAAATTAATTTTGCAAATTAGCATTGCAGATTTTTGCAAATAACTTGCAAATATGATTTCTGCGGATTTTCTAATTTTCATAGGCGTTTTCTATATATTTTCCTCTTTCCAAAAATACCTCACTTGTCAAGATTGGATAAAAAAATCTTTGTGGTCGAGATTCCATAACTGTGTGTAGAAATTGGACTTTGATTTAATAAACAGGAATGATTTTAAGTAATAGTAGCCCATTGTCCCCTCCCTCCCTGATGACAATACAATAGATAATACGTCTACCTTTGATAACAGCCGAGTAAAATTATATAAAGCTTAAATCATAAAGTTCTTTGTCACAAAGTTTTTGGTAAAATACATCTATAATACAAAGTAGAACGATGTTTGTTTGTCTGTCTGTTTGTTTGTAGCGAAGAATCTCGCTAACCGCTGAACCGATCGGGTTCCCCTTTACAGGGTAGCTTCTCATAGGTCCCGGGAAGGTTTATAACTATTTTCTTGGGGGTGGGACACCCCTAACCCCCCCCCCCAAAAAAAAAAAAAAAAAAAAAAAAATTTTTTTTTAAAGCCGCCAGTAAGTATAAAAGCACATAACACTTTCTAAAGTTATATTATGTAAAGTAGCTTTTATTATTATAAAATGTCAATCAGAGCTAATCCTTTGAGTTTTGGTGCGCATTTTTGAGCACCACCCCCCCTCAAAAAAAAATCTTGGAGTTCATTGATCAGTGCTATACTAAATATAGAATAGCTTTAAGTTCAGAGTTATAATTGGATAATAAATTAAATCCTATTTTACCCAAAAAAAACAATGTTAATCGTTTTAAATTGAATTGTTAATGTTAAAATTTCAATAGATTTTTTTGGAATATATAATTGGCTAAAACAATGGATATAGAATACGTGGATATTGTAAGAGATTCACGCATACCCTGATTTCTCCCAGCTGGCTAATATAACGATACACCCCCACCATTATGACTATACCGCATCCCCTCTCCATAAAGGAACACATTGACCAAAATCTGAAGAGCAAATTAGCAACTTAACTAGACTAAAAACTCATCTTTCACAAAATCGATGTATTCTATATCCATTGCAAAAACAAGTACTTCAAGTAGGTTTAAGTCGGAAACTGTAATACCCTTAAATGTTTTTACTCCCCCCAAAAACAAACAAAAATAATTGACTTATGAAAAGAAAAATTACCCTAAAATAGTCTATGACTGCCAAACGGTTAAACAATGTTTTACTGAAATAAAATAAAATATAAACCTAAATTGCATGAAATTAACTTGACTTTCCTACTATTTGACCTTAACTCCTTTTAATGCATATTATCAATCTTGTTTAATTCAAGGTCTTCAGCCCAGAATAGAAAAGATTGATCATATTGTAGTTTAATTTTAGTCAAATAGTAGTAAAGTCAAGTTAATTTCATGCAATTTAGGTTTATATTTTATTTTATTTCAGTAAAACCACGTGTTAAGCTACATGAGATACCAGCTGATATTTATTTTATTATTTTAGTATAAATAATAACAATTAACATAAAATAATATAATAAATATCAGATGGAATCTCATGTAGCTTAACACGCGATTTTACTGAAATAAAAATAAAATTAACCTAAATTGCATTAAATTAACTTTTCTACTATTTGAATAAAGTAATTGATTATATAACAATATAAACATGTAATTGCACATTCTTTTTCTTCATATTGTGTCTACCTAGGCGCTCCATAACAGGAATAAGGTATAGCCAACAAGCGAAATAAATCTTAAATATTTAGTATTTAGGAGGCAGGTAGAAAATTCGTCATTATTACGCAGCATTGCCCCCCCCCCTAAAAAAAAATCACGAAACTTTTACGAGTATTTTTACAGATTAATTTGAATGTTGGTTACAGCTGGCATCAATATGTCTTGGTTAATATTATTCTAAATTATTTTAGGCTTTCATATGGTTATAACGATGGGTAAATATGGAATTTGCTTTTATGTAGCTGTGTTTAGTACCCTAGAAAAATGGGGATAGATGTCTCGACTTTTGGCCGTCCTATTCTATTGACGTCATAGTAAGGGGAAAGGGAAAGGGAAAAGAAACCCCCTAGAAAAGAGATGGGATATAGAGTATTTCCTGACGTCAATAGAATAGGTGGGCCAAAAGCAGTGACATCTATTTCCATTTTGCTAAAGCACTAAACACAGCTACTGCTTTTAGCCGCAAGCAACCAGTTTTTAATTAACATAAAGGTTCGTTCCCAGCTACATTTACAGATAACGATGATTTGTTTAATTTTGTTTCTAAATAGGTCAAAGGTTTCTTTAGAACCAACTATTGTTAATGTTATAAGTAGCGAAGCTACTCTATAATTCACTTTGTCTGTCCGTTCGTAAAGCTTTGGAGCTAATGGGATTCGCTTAGCCATCTGGTGATTTTTCTTGTCAATATTCCCATTATATAGTTAGCATATTAGATTACTAGCGGCTACGGTCCTAGAGGCCTCTAGTGGTACTATAAATGTTTTTTTTGTTATATTTAAAATATGTTTATGTTGCGTTGAACTCTCTTTGTTAAATCAAGAAACGTAAAAAAATAATTTTGATTTTTTGTGATTTCTCTTGGGAAGGTTGTGGTATCCTCCCCCCCCCCCAAAAAAAAATTGATATAAACCTTCCCGAACCTATGAGAAGCTACCCGGTCCAGCAGTTAGCGAGATTCTTCGGTACAGACAAACACACATTCTGTTACTTTATAATAAGGATATTAAATTATATAACATCCATGGCCTTAATTTATGGTCCGACTTTTAAAGATAATGAAGATTTTTCAGTATATAACCTCTTTTGTCTGTTAGTCTGTCGGTCTTGCGGCAAAAGACATATAAATATTTTGTGTATGAGGTTTCGTGATTTTCTACCATTCCTAATGTTTACTGTTAATATATCCCTATTTCTCTTTCTTTATCTCTTTTTTAAGTCCTCTGAACATTTTCTTGATAATTCTCTTTGTCCTATTGTCAATCCACGATTTTTGCTTCTTATGGATGCTGTCATACTTGTTTTTTCTGATTATGAATTCAATAAAATTGATTTTGCTAAATTTGATTTCCAGTTAAATGTTCTTGAATTTAATATCAGTTCGTATTTTTCCGATGATAAAAACAACCAATGTCGTGCAAAAGAGGGAGGTCAAAATCAAAACTTTTAAGGCACTCTCTTGTTTTTCACCCTCCAAAAGTTCCCGACCCCCCCCCCCCCCCTTTCCCCAATGAAAAATTCTGTACACGCCTCTGAATTCCACACAGCATTCCTAACGTACCTGCTGTTAAGGAAGAGGTGTTGGGTTCGAGTCTATACCACACCGTGTCATTGTAGCAACATGAAAAGGATGCCTTCAGGAATAAGGTATAACCAACAAGCGAAATAAATCTAAGATAATATTTGGGGGGCAGATGTATTAATTTGCGTTATTGTTATAAGCTGTGATGCCTTCCTTAATTTTAAGAGTTGGGGAATACTGCTTAATTAGCTAAAATAGAAATAACTGTAAAATTTGCATGTAACCTAACGTCCTTTTTCCCCTAAAAAATTAAATAACTCTCATAGCATAACTGATCAGATAAACAGACCAAACAATGTATAGTGAAGATTTGTATAGATCATTGGAATAACAAAGTGAGTTATAGCGTAGCTTCTCTACTAAAAAGATAACCACTTTTTAAAAAGGAATAATAACAAAAATTAATGCTTAAGTAATTAAGAAAAAAACACATTAATTAACACAATAGTTATTAATTTAGATGGTTTCTTTTTAAAAGCAAAGCTTTTCTATAATTAGGGTCGGTCGGTCCGTCCGTACGTCCGTCCATAACGGATAGCTCTTTTCGTTAATTTAGGCATGTTAGAATTGTCCTATCGATTTCAAATTTTGCATGGTGATTCCTTTAATAGTTAGGTACGATTTAGAAAGCGTAGCAACTCTATAATCATCACCAAAATGTCCGTACGTCCATTTTAAACATGTTGATTTTTTACTTTTTTAACAACAAATTTTTATGTGATCTAATCATCCGATTGATCTGATTTTTGGTATATTGATTCCTGGGACAACAAAGTATAATGTAATAAGCGAAGCAACTCTATAATCAAGTCCTAAAAATGTAAGTATGTCCATAAACATTATCCTGAATCAAGCAGTTTTTCAACAAATTTACTTACAATTTTGCTTTGACTCCTATACATTTATATTATTATTATTCAGTTCTGACACTATACAAGTGTTAATGTCCGTTTGTCCTACCGTTTCAGTGCTTCGCTTTTATGGATGTTGCCATCCTTGTTTCTATACACAACAAGAACAAATATGAGAACATAAGTAACGCAACAACATGCTATCAGTTTTAATTTGAGAAAAGATTTGGCTGGTACTTTTTCAAATCAATTGCTAGTTTTTGTTATACATAAATACAGTGTGTTTATATCTATAATACAAAGTAGCTTGATGTCTGTCCGTCCGTTCGTCTGTCCATTCGTCTGTCCGTTCGTCTGAAGCTTAAGATCTCGGTAACCACTGAACCGATCGGATTCTACTCTTCAGGGAATATACCTACTGGTCCTGTGCTGGTTTTATGCTATTTTCTTGGGGGGTGGGACACCCCAAACCCCCCCCCCCCCATTTTTTTTTGTAGGAGATATCCTTGGTCCTTTTTTTGTAGGAGATTTCATTGGTCCTTCTTATTTTTTTTTACGAATTTCACCTTAACTTTTTGTTATCATCTCTTGGGGCAAAGCCCCTAGAGGCTAGGGCCGAAGCCGCTAGTAAGAATTAAAGTATTAACTATGTAAACCCACTTACCTCTGTCAGAAATTATTCATCAATATTTTTTTTTATTCATTTACTCCCAACATCAATGAATTAATAAAATATTTGTTCATGAAGATTTTGTTAATTCATTGATGTGGGGAGTAAATGAATAAAAACAAGGATGACAACATCCATAAGTAGCGAAGCACAAACAATTAAATAAGAATTTAGATATTAGTTGTCAAAAGCATGTATATTAGGAAAAAGTCACGAAACCTTTTCAACATTTGTTTTTAATTTCTTAATATTTATATTTCATTACTATGACTAACAGACTGACGGTCAAAGTAAATTACATACTGGATGCTCAAAACAACGGGAAATCTAATTTTGAAAGTTTTAACTACAAAAATTTTTAAAAATGGACCATAAACACCAAAGATATGAGGAAAAATGTGAAAAATATAAAAATAGCCAAAAACCTGAAAAAGGCAGTCTGACCGCCATTGATGTTTTCTTGAAACGACAGGAAATTTAATTTTGATATTTATAACTGAAAAACTTCGGAAATTTAACCATAGACACCAAAGGTATGGGGGAAAATGTGAAAAATACAAAAATAGCCTAAAACCTGCTTAAAGGCAGTCTGACTGTCAAAGTTGTTTTTATAAAACGACAGAAAATTCAATTTTGATATCTTTAACTGAAAAATTTTTGGAAATCGGACCATAAACACCAAAGATATGGAGATATGCTAAAAAGCGGTCCGACCGCCGTTGATGTTTTATAGTTAAATGTGCTCCTTAATAATAGGAATGTTGTCAAAAAAAATTCAGCCTTTTATCTTTTATAGGAGCCGAGAAATTTACGTTTCCCCCAAACTAAGACGGACAGACGGACGGACAGACGGACGGACGGACAGACGGACATTTCAAATTATAGAGTAGCTTCGCTACTAAAAAGATATTGAATAATAATTTCTGACAGGGGTAAGTTGGTTAAATCAGCAAATACAAAAAACACGTTCGTTTTTGCTCTAAAAAAACAATAATCCTTTGGAACATTTATATAAGGATAAAAATACTCTTATATATTTTATTTTGTGGAAATAAGTAAAATTGATAATGGATTTTTCTTTTTCTTTTGAAATAGATTTTTTCAATTATATTTAGAGTGTAGCTTACTTCAATAATGTATGTTGCTACATCAAATTATACATTTATTTATGGAAGAATTTTTGAGTTTTAATGTTAAAAAGTTAAATACCTATCTTTATTTTCATAAATAAAAAAAAAATTATCTAAGTTTTAATTAAGCTTTTATGGATGTTGTCAACCCTTTTCCATATATTTAAATGATTTCTGAAAATTGTAATAAATCTATTCCAAGAAAAAAAACTTATTTTTTTTAACAAATAATAGAAATGTGTGTTGTATAAATCTTTGGTTCACTAGTGCTGTCTTTAAAACAAAAATAAATGCTACATGCGGCTTTAAGCTTATTTGTTTCCAAAAGACTGTGTGGAAACTCCCCTTCAAAAAGCATACACAAAAAAAGCAACTGAAGCTTACAAAGAACTGAAACCCCCTCCTTATTTTTAAAATAAATTGAAAATAAAAAAGGGGGGGTCCTATGCCTAATTTCTGCGGAGGGTCCTAACCTTGCATAGCCAACCAGTGTATAATATAACCTAAACAAGCAAACACAACAACTCACTTTCAAATTATTTAAAAATTAGACTGGGAGGGGGGAAGGGGTTATGTGCAAAGGTACACACTATGGCGACACAATACAATCTGTCCCGATTTTGTATTACTTTGCGGAACATTTTTCCAGTTACGTTATATTTTTCTTTCCCGAAAAAGGGAAGGGGGAAAGAAAAAAAGGGAAGGGGGAAGAAAAAAGAGATGGGAGAAAAGGGGGTTTTCCTCATCTCTTTTGAAGAGATTTTCTTCCCCCCTTTCCTTTTTCGGGAAAGAAAAATATGACGTAACTGGAAAAATGTTCCGCAAAAGTAATACAAAATCGGGACAGATTGTATTGTGTCACTATGGCCCCCTCAAAAAAAATTCGACCAAATTTTTATTTCATTCTATGGACCAATACACGCATATTTATTTACAGAGAAATAATAAAATGATATAAGAGTTGAAAATTTTATATTTCTATAGAATCTAGAACCCGAAGTGTAACTCTATAGAATCTAGGATCCAGACTATAACATATACTATGTTTATTAAATTCATTTTGACGGTAAGTACTTCAATTTATTTTCATCACAATTTTTCCCGCCATTTTTTTCTGTTAAAGTTTTTCCTACCAATTCGCAATAAACCTGGAAAATTCCTGAAATATTAACCGACAACAGAAAAGCTGTTAAAAATGTGTCCCTAAAAAAGGGGACTAGTTAACAAAAACTTTGGACCAAGTATCCATTTGACGTGAATTCGACCGTGGCTCAACAAGTAGCGCATCCGCTCTTCGTCGGGAAGGTGATAAGTTCGAATCTCGGTCCTACACTGCGTCATAACTAAAGATATTAAAATGGTTCCTACTGCTGCTATGTCAGATGCCCGACATAAATAGTTAGAGAAGGGGGAATGCCTGGGATCAAAACAGGCGCAACTCAATACCATGCACAGTTAGGACTTCTCAGACAAAGGTCGTGCAATCAAAGGATTGGTTGTCTTGTTTTGTACCTGAAGCGTCACCATGACCCCTGACATCATCATTATCTATTTGACGTCAAATTTTCTTCTAATATGAGGTCAATTAGAATAGTTTGGCCAAACATTGTTACATTTGTCAGAAATTGAGAAAGTCACTCAAAAATCAGATATGTGACGTCATAAAAATGATTATCTATCTCTTTTTTAGGGGTTTTCTTTCCCACTTCTTCTCTCATCTCCCTCATTTTTGTGACATCACATGTCTGATTTTTGAGTGACTATCCATTTACCATTTGTCCTCTTTTAAAAGCGAAGTTTTTCTATAATTAGGGTCGGTCCGTCCGTACGTCTGTCCGTCCGTCCGAGATAGATAGCTTTTATTCGTTAATTTAGGCATGTTAGAATTGTCCTATCGATTTCAAACTTTGCATGATGATTCCTGTAGTAGTTAGGTACGATTTAGAAAGCGTAGCAACTCTATAATCATTACCATAATGTCCGTATGTCCATTTTAAACATGTTGATTTTTCTACTTTTTCTACAACAAATTTTTATGAGATCTAATTATTCGATTGATCTGATTTTTGGTATATTGATTCCTGGGACAACAAAGAACAATATTATAAGCGAAGCAACTCTATAATCAAGTCCTAAAAATGTAAGTATGTCCATAAACATTATCATGTATCAAGCAGTTTTTCAACAAATTTACTTACAATTTTGCTTCAACTCTTATACTTTTATATTCTGATTATTCAGTTAAGACACTATACAAGTGTTAATGTCCGTTTGTCCTACCGTTTCAGTGCTTCGCTTTTATGGATGTTATCATCCTTGTTTAGAAGACATTTATACCAGCTTTTCGACAGACAATCATCCCTTCAATTAAGCAGCTTAAATTTATTGGTGGAAAAGAGTGGACACTACTCCATTGAACAACCAAACTAACAATTAATAAAAGTCCCCAGATTTTAATAAAAAAATATTTAAAACTTTATTTTAGGTTCTTCTGGTGCGTTCAACACTTTCGTGTTTCCCGGTATTTTTTTATTTACATTACAACGAACTATAATATATAAAACTAGAAACGACGAACTTTTTCTGTATTGACATATTTAAAACTTTATTGTTTTCATAAATCAAAATTGTAATGGTTTTTATTGCTATGCCAGGAAAATTTTGATAATGAAAAGAATACGAAGAAGCGGGTTTCGGCGTATTTTCACAGTAGCTTTTGATAAGTTATTTTAGGTAAGGTAAGTGTTAATGATTGCCTCGCAGGATTAAGAAATTTGCCCTACAGAGGCTAGAAATACGACGAAACCCGCTTTTTCGTTTTCTTTCCATGATCCAAAAATTTTCTTGTTTTTTGAAGAAAAAAATTTTAACAACTTTTGTTATAGATTTTTGGAGGAGGAGGAAATCCTGCTCCAGCCCCTGCACCGGCTCCGGCCCCAGCCCCAGGTATGAGAGACAGAAAGAGAGAGAGTAAGACAGAGAAAGAGAGAGATAAAGAAAAATCAATAGTGTATTTATAAAGGAAAGAGAACAATAGGGAACAGAATAACCAACACACATCTAGAAGAAAGGACAAACAGATGATGCTTTTTAGAGAAGCTTCGCCGTAAAAAAATAAATTTTTTAGCACCTGCCCCTGCTCCCCCTCCTGCACCTGCACCTGCACCTACACCTCCTCCAGCACCACAACTAACTACAGTCACTTCATCAGAGTGTAAGGTTAGTATATAGATGATAGATAGTACCCACACCTATACCTACTCCTACACCTGCACCCACACCTCCCCAAGCACAACAACTTACTACATTCATTTCATCAGTGTTAAGGTTAGTATTTAGATGGTTATATAGAACCCACACCTATACCTACTCCACATACACTCACTCCTGCACCTACAACCGCACCCACACCTCCCCCAGCACCTCAACTAACTATGGTCACTTCATCAGAGTGTAAGGTTAGTATATAGATAGATAGATAGCACCCTCACCTATACCTACTCCTGCACCTGCACCCACACCTCCTCCAGCACCACAACTTACTACAGTCACTTCATCAGAGTGTAAGGTTAGTATATAGATAGATAGATAGCACCTACACCTATACCTACTCCTGCACATACACCCGCACTAATACCTCCTCCAGCACCACAAATTACTACAGTCACTTCATCAGAGTGTAAGGTTAGTATATAGATAGATAGATAGCACCCATATCTATACCTACTCCTAAAACCACTAATGCAACTACACCCGCACCCAAACTTACAATAGTCACATTATTAAAGTGAAAGGTTAATATATAGATAGATAGATAGCACCAACACCTAAACCTAATCCTACACCCACCTACTTATATCAGTCACTCTATTCGTGAAAGTATGGTTACCTGTAACTTATAATTTCACCATATTTTTTTTACAAAAAAGCTAGTTTTTCTGTAGTTCTATGATAACACTGAGGTTAAACTAATAAAGTACAGAAATAATACTTACCATTTCGAAATATATACATCATTATGATAAACAAATATATGAAATATAATTTTTTAAGTGTGGAAAAGTGAATAGAGCCAATAGGATTGTTAATGGAGAAACTACAGAAACAAATGAATATCCTTGGCAGGTCTGTACATAGACAGACAGACAGATTAATAGATAGACAGATAAACAAAAGGGCAGACAAATAGTTTGTCAAACAGATATATAGACAGATAGAAGGAGAAACAAATTGATACACAAACAGACAAATTGATATAAAGATAGACAGACATTTAGATAGACAGATAGATAGACGCACAGATAGATAGTCAGATATAGACAGACAGATATATTTACAGACAAATAGTTGATCAGACAGATAGAAAGACATATTGACAGACAAACATATGATAAGATAGATAAATAGATAGATGTGTAGATGGCCAGACAACAACAGATACATAAACAGACAAATAGATAGATAGACAAAAAAAAATTGTGATGTCACATGGCTGATTTTGGAGTCACTTTGTCCAACTATACAGATATATATACAAATAGATAGACAGATAAATAGATATAGAGTCAGATAGACATGCTTTTCAAAGATAGAAAGATAAACTGATAGATAGATAAATTGATATATAGATTGACAGATAGATATATAGATAGACAGATGGATAGACAGACAAATAGATATGCAGGCATACATAGAGATAGAAAGATAGGCTGGTAGATAGACTGACAGATAAATAGATAAAAATGTAGATAGACAGAGGGATAGATAGACAGGCAAATAGATAAACAGACATATAGATAGATAGAAAGACAAGCAATTACATAGATTTAAAATATATTTTGAAGGTTGGAATAGCAGGTTCTAATGGAGGAATTCCTTTTTGTGGCGGTTCTTTGGTCAGTAGTAAGGTGAGCAACACATTCACATGTTAGGAGGTATTGGGTTCGATTCTGAATCACATTAGTCCTAGTTCAAAACTTATATTATCATCTTATGCTGTTATGTCAGGCGAGTGGTATAAGAGGAAGCGTTGAGGTAATGCCTTGGCTAATAAACAAGTAAAACCAATAAAGTTGCATAGTAAAGACTTTTAGAAACTATAATGCCTCTAACTTTTAACATGTTTAATTAAAAAACTAGTTACTTTGCCCCTTGTCTCTAGGAAAGGAATATAGCCTAAGACCACAAAAAAAACATTGATAAAGCTTCCCCGAAAAGTACAACACAATCGTACCAGCATCTTTTGAGATTTTTTAGACAAAAACAGCTTACTATTTTATATTATAGGATATTGTATAGCATTTTTTTTCATGAATGACTTAATATTGCAATTAATCCATTTAAGTACAAAAGATTTAATTTTAATGTTATTGTAATGATTTATTAAATTGTAGACAGTAGTAACTGCAGCACATTGTACAAGAGGAAGCAACTATAACAGCCTCTGGATTGTGGTAGGTTGTATACAGGGCTCGGCAGTTGCGCGTCAGCCGCCTGTAAGCCTCAAGGAAATCAACCTTTACAATTTGAAAAATCAGCTGGAAGTCAAAACTAAATTCAAATATGTCAGTCCCAATTCTCAAAATTTTTTAAAATATCAAAACGGATTTAGCAAAGGTTGACGTGCGGCCACCGAGCACTGATTTTATATACATCTTAACAAGGATGACAACATCCATAAGCAGCCAGGAACAATTAAATCATGGATGGACAAAACGACATAGTGTGGTATAGAGCAGATGTTCAGAGGTCATAAAAAAGGAAATGAAAATTTGACGGACAGACGAACCAGTTATATGCTATCTATTTAACAAAAGACTTAATGGGACAAAAGACCGAATGGACAAAAGACCTTCAGGAACAAAAGACCTACTTGTACAAAAGACCTACTGGTACAAAAGACCTACTGGTACAAAAGACCTAATGGGACAAAAGACCTAATGGGACAAGGAACCTAAAGAAAAAGAGACTTAAATGACAAAAAACCAAATGGGAAAATGAACTTAATGGGACAAAAGACCTAAAGACATATTACCTAATTACAAAAGCCCTAGAGAAAAAAAACCTAATAACAAAAGATCTAAAAACAAGGGACCTAAAGACAAAAGACATAATAACAAAAGATCTTTAAAAAGGCCTAAAGAACAAAAAACCTACGGACCTAATTAAAAACACCTAATTGAACAAAAGACTTAAAATATACCTCTATGTACAATAAGAGATATAAGTTTTCCGGAATTGTAATGTAGGGAGTAGATTTGAAATCTGCATCAAACTTTAAGGATTTTTTTTATAAAATTCGTTTTTTGTATAATTCTTTATCTAAAAGCGGAAATACAAATTAAGTTAATTAATTTTGGCATCTGTGATTGGTGGATTTAAAAAATCTGCGCTCTGATTGGATGTCGTACATCATTCAACCAATTAGAGCGCAGGTAGTTTAAAATCCACCTATCCTATTGGTCAAAATTAATTAACTTAAAATGTATTTTCGCTTTTAAAATAAAGAATTTTACAAAAAACGAATTTTATAAAAAATCCTTAAAATTTGATGCAGATTTCAAATCTACTCCCTACATTAAAATTCCGGAAAACTTATATCTCTTAATGTACAAAAGACCTAAAGAACAAAATAATTTAGCACATATGCGGCAGTGTAGTCTAACCTCATTATGTTTTTAGGTGGCTGTGTTTAGTGCCCTAGGAAAATGGTGATAGATGTCACCGATTTTGGCCTACCTATTCTATTGAAGTCATAGTAAAGGGAAAGAGAAAAGGAAGGGAGAAAGAAATATCCTAGAAGAGAGATGAGATAAAGGGTATTTCCTGACGTCAATAGAATAGGTAAGCCAAAAGCAGTGACATCTATCCCCATTTTGCTAGGGCACTGTAGACAGCTACTGTTTTCAGGTTGGTGAACATGATATCACATCATCTGATGGAGAAAAATATTATCATGTCTGTGGAAAGGTAATTTATTAATTTTCCAAGGGAAAGGGAGGAATTATGAAAAAAAGACAAAGCATCTCGATATGGTAAGTGATGCCATCCAGTGATCTAGATGGATAATACAATAATACAATAGCCGATGAATTGTTCTACAATGAAGATACAAAATTTTACACCTTCTGAAGATTATAATTAATGGTTGGAACGTTTGGACACTCAACTTAATGATACAACCCAAAAAAAATTCAATAAAAGTCCCCAAAGTTATTTGGCCAACGTATAAGAAAACGGTATTATAAACTTTGGGGACTTGTTTAATAAATAGTCCAATGTCCCCTCCCTCCATGGATACCATCCTAAAATTCGGCGGTTTCCCGCCAAGTTGAGCAGAGATATCAGAAAGTGTGCTTGTGTTAACTTTAGGTAAAGTTAAGTTATATTGGGTAAAGAATATCATCAAAAAGTTGGGACACTAGGCCCCGTAGGGCTAGGACATCTGTAGGCTTAGAGAAAGAAAACTAACCACCACCTTTCTTAATTTATTTCAAAAATCATAAATTACTTGTGTACACTTAAAGATGGCATTTTTAGCTATTTTTATTGATTTAAACTATGGATTTTTATGGGGCCATATACCTTTTCCTTTTTTTGAATTGTTGGGAGGGCGGTCGAACCATCCCAAAGAAAAATATCCAGTAACCTGCCAGGAGCTAATACTTTACTAAGTTTTACTGAATAAGTGTTGATAAAATTTAATTTATGAATAAATTATTTTTAAGAATGCCTTTCCTTTTAAAAATAAGATTTTTATTTTATTTTCCTTGAAATAGAGAAAGAATAAGAGGAAAAATCATTTTTAAGCGAGGCTTTCCTACAATAAGGGTCTGTCCGTCTGTTTCTGTAATTGGTACGACCAATCACGAAATAAATTATTTTTAAGAATGCCTTTCCTTTTAAAAATAAGATTTTTATTTTATTTTCCTTGAAATAGAGAAAGAATAAGAGGAAAAATCATTTTTAAGCGAGGCTTTCCTACAATAAGGGTCTGTCCGTCTGTTTCTGTAATTGGTACGAACAATTCAGAAAGCAAAGCAGCTCTATAATAAATAACAGTAAGTCCGTAAGTCCATTGTCTACATCATGAGCATTTGTTGTTGTTTGTTTATTTGACCTGTCCCATGATTTTTAATGGTAATTCCTGAACATTTAGGCACTGTCTAATAAGTGAAAATAAATGATTCTGATTACTCTATTCTAACTCTATTCTAGGTTGAACATGATTATTATGATAGGATTATAATAGATTATGATTACTCTATTTTAACTATATTACAGGATGAACATGATAATTATGATAGAAGCACAATAGATTATGATTACTCTATTCTAACTCTATGTGATAAAGTTGCATTTAAAAAGGTAATTGATTTTTATTTCGTAAAAAAAAACCATTTAATATATCAAAAAATAACTAGCTATTTTTCGTCAGAACTCGAAAAATATTTCTATTTAATAGAAAAAATCTATTTCTGCTGAAGCTTTTTTCTCGTATTCATTCGAATCCGGTGGATAAGAACCGGTTCTCATCCATACGAAAAAATGTAAAATATAAAAATGTAAAATCATAAGATTAAAACCAGTTTTTTTTAGCCGGTGCCTTCGGCACCTCGGGGCTTAAAAAACTGGTTTTAATCTCATAATTGTACTTTCTATATCCGCGGAAAGCCGTTTATAATACGATGCGAGAAATAACTATTAATCCCCTTTCTGATTATGAATTGTCCTTGCCTTAATAAAGAATAGGACCATGGTTATAATTACCTGCAATTGACCTCTCCCTAAATTACCATTATTTTTAACAAAATGTGATTTTTTAGGATGTTGGTACTGTTTGCCTTCCAAACTTAAATGGACAAGGTAGATTTTTTTTCGTTTTATAGCTGCTCTACATAGAAATAGGCATACAGTAGCTATTTGGAGCTGTAGTCTTTTGGGGGGCATCGCTTAAGCGAAAATAAAACATTTCCCTCAAAACATCTAGCAAGCACCGAAACCTCCATCCACAATTTTTAAAAATAAGTTGATTTGGAAGATTTAAAAAACGTTGAGAATAGTTATTTCTCGTATCGTATTATAAACGGCTTTCCGCGGATATAGAATGTACAATTATAAGATTAAAACTAGTTTTTTTAGCCCCGTGGTGCCGAAGGCACCGGCTAAAAAAACTAGTTTTAATCTTATGATTGTGCATTTCTATATTCGTAGAAAACTGGATATAATACGATGCTAGACATAGTTTTTTCGTATGGATGAGAACCGGTTCCTATCCACCGGATTCGAATGAATACGAGAAAGTATATTCTAGTGTATTTATTTTGTCGTTGATTTTCTATAATTAAAATGTAACATAAAATTGAAAGAAAACACAATATATTTTGTGGTGTGCCCAGGATTTTGCCGGGGGCATGCCGAAAATTTTGACATCCTCTTAAACAAAAATCAAGGGGGATGTAAGGAGGTGTGAGTTTTAGTCGAATGTAAAAAGACGACAAGTGTGGGGTTATTTTATTGTAAAGATGGGTGTACACTAAGAGATATAAGTTTTCCGGAATTGTAATGTAGGGAGTAGATTTGAAATCTGCATCAAATTTTAAGGATTTTTTATAAAATTCGTTTTTTGTATAATTCTTTATCTAAAAGCGGAAATACAAATTAAGTTAATTAATTTTGGCATCTGTGATTGGTGGATTTAAAAAATCTGCGCTCTGATTGGATGTCGTACATCATTCAACCAATTAGATCGCAGGTAGTTTAAAATCCACCTATCCTATTGGTCAAAATTAATTAACTTAAAATGTATTTTCGCTTTTAGATAAAGAATTTTACAAAAAACGAATTCTATAAAAAATCCTTAAAATTTGATGCAGATTTCAAATCTACTCCCTACATTAAAATTCCGGAAAACTTATATCTCTTAGTGTACACTGTACACATCCCCTCATATCTATATTACAAAGTAGAACGATGTTTGTTTGTCTGTTTGTTTGTAGCAAAGGATCTCGCTAACCGCTGAACCGATCGGGTTCTCCTTTACTGGGTAGCTTCTCATAGGTCCCGGGAAGGTTTAAAACTATTTTCTTGAGGGTGGGACACCCCCAACCCACCCAAAAAATGAAAAATACCCCCCCCCAAAAAAAAAAAAATTTCAAAAACTAAAATTAAAATAGTGCGATCGACTACCCCCCCCCAAAAAAAAAAATTTATCCCCCCTCAAAAGAAAATTTGTTAAAAATTTTTCTTTTAAATATAAAATGCGAAAAATTGGTTTGATCAAACCTTTAGGGGCAAAGCCCCTAGAGGCTAGGGGCGAAGACCCTAGTAATCAAAATACTAAGAAGCCAAACAAGCGTCCTTTGATGCAAAGCGCAAAGTTTTCTCATACATTTGAGGTGATTTGACTTATTTTAACTTGCAACCTTTCTTGGCTGATTAAGAGGGGTGTTTATCGACTCCCTCAAATTTGCTACACTTCTACACAAAATCTTATTCTCAAGGTCATGAATGGGAGAATAAGAACTCAATAGTGACAGGATGGGGTACCCTGGCCTTTGGCGGCTCCAGACCATCAAAACTTCAAGAAGTTGAGGTAATTTAAATAACATAATCTTTGCATTTCGCAGGGAGAGAGGGACAGTATATCATAGACTCCTTCCTCCACCCCTTATTTAAAAATGAATAGGTAAGGGAGGGATTTATTTTGTTTAAGCCTAGCCATACGGAGCATAAACCTGTAGAGATACCCTGAACCCTAACCTAAGTTAAAAGATTAGAGTAAAACATTAAAAAGGGAAAATAACTGTATCTCTTGTTCGCAACCGCCTTGTGCAACCTTTCTATTGGGTCATTGAAAATCAACCAATGGTGTCGCTTATATTAACACAGTCAAGTAGCAGAAAATAATTTAGAAGTAAACGAAAGAGATCTGTGAAAAATGAAGGGAGTTAGTTGTCTGTATATACATCTATATTATAGATCTGTTGTTAAAACACAAACACAGCAAAAAATACCTCTATCCCTTTTTCAATTTACTTTATGATAATGGGTTGGGTGTTTCTGTGCTGACTAAGCTTTTTAAGCTGACAAAATCTTATTTGATTGCCAACTTTTTAACAAAAACCCTAAAATCTCAGAAAACTCATATCCTTCGCGGATTTTTCATTCATCTAACAAATTACGAACATAACATTAAATTTGAATATTACATATAAAGCTAATGTTCCGTAATCGAACAGATAGCTGTAATCGGGTTTCAACAACTCTATATACATAGAACTTGTTAAAACATTTTAATTCTAAATGACGTCATTCAAATATACTAAAACATTTCATATTAAAACTTTTAAATAACAGGAGTGGAAATTTTTAAAAGAAATTTTGACTATTTTAAATTTTGGCACTCTAGAGACAGCGCAAAGTGGCACAAAAAAATGACGTCATACAGTAAAGTTGACCAATGAGAGGTCAGTATACATTGTAATTTACCAATATGGTAAAATTTATACTAGCCTATCATAGGTTATTTTATCATATGACGTCATTTTCTTCGTGCCACTTTAAGCTGTTTCGGCACTCTGCGACACTTTTGTGTGATTATTTTGTTTTAAGAGCTTTACTTTTATGGAAGTTATCATACTTTTTACACTAAAGAAGGTGTATCAACTTTTTTTTTATAGCTAGCCGGTTCTTTTAGTAAGTAGTAGATGTAAAATTTTTCATAGAATTCAGATATGCAATCGGTTTTTTTGTAGACCTCTTATTTTTAAAGTAATTTAAGTTTTAAAAAAAAATAATTAAGTCGGTTTTAAGGTACTAAAACGCAACAAAATAAAAGAAGAAAATGGCCAGTAAGAACAAAAATAGTAAGATCTTTAATTTGACACCTTACTTTTAAAATTCTGTTGAGTAATTATTGAAAAAATCTATTTTTTTAACCTCGGTTTAATAAAAACTTTAGACCTAAATATTTTCTCAAACAGACATAAAAAACATGGGTTCATATATACCTTTAGAATCAGAAAAATATTACGAATCCATTGTAAGCAAAATTGAAAAAAAGTAAAAAAATTAAAAATTAAACAAATGGCCAATTGTATTTTTTGTTCAGGCAACACAATCGTCTTCCCTTTTTTACCCCCTCTTTACCCCCTTCCCATTTTTATACTTAATTCAAGAATTAAGACGTTGCCTGTACAATATAATATGATATTTTCATATAATTCCTTTTATTGTAGTTTATATACTATATTGTAAACTTTTTTTTTCAATTTTGCTTACAATGAATTCGTAATATTTTTCAGATTCTAAAGGTATATATGAATCCATATTTTTTTACCTGTGAAATAATAAAATTAATGTCAAAGTTTTTATTCTCGTGGGTTTAAAAAAATCGATTTTTTCAATAATTACCTGACAGAATTGAAAAAGTAAGGTGTCAAATTAAAGATCTTACTATTTTTGTTCATAATGGCCATTTTTTTCTTTTTTTTGTTGCATTTTAGTACCTTAAAATCGACTTAATTTTTTTTTTTTTTAAACTTAAATTACTTAAAAAATAAGAGGTCTACAAAAAAACCGATTGCATATCTGAATTCTATGAGAAATTTTACATCTACTACTTACTAAAAGAACCGGCTAGCTATAAAAAAAAAAGTTGATACACCTTCTTTAGAATCATTTCAAAATGCCTTGACTAACATTTACCCCCCCCCCCCCCGCCCCCTCCCCTTATTTTGAAATAATTATATAAGGCTTAGGATATAATGTCTACTGGATAACCTCGTAGGTTTAGAATCCCAGACATGAAAAAAATTCCCATCCTTCCACCTTATTCTTGATTTAATTAGGAAAATAGGGGTTAGGGAGGGGTTAGTGCTCAATAAGCACATTGCGAGAAAGCACCAAATTTTTTTTTCTTCAAATATACCTTCGGATTTATTTAATTTCTTAAAAACAAATTATTTATAGATCTTAATATTTTAAATTCCTTTTGAATATTATTTTTTACTTTTGAAAGTAAAAAATATAGATAAAAATACATATTATAGTATTTTATTTTTAAAAACAAGTTTAAATACGTATTATAAGTACACATAAGATTTGCAAAATATAAAACTTGAAAAGCCCCCCCCCCCCACTCCTTCTTCCTTTATTTAAATTTTAAACAAATAAAAAAATAAAACAGGGTGGGATCCTGCGTGTGCCTATTACTTAAGGTTAGATTGGTTATATTTTATTGGGTACTGATTTCTGGGTACTCAAATTTTTAAAAATAAAAACAAATTTCAAAATGGACAGGAAAAGCATAGTTGGTCAGATAAAATTTGCGCAAAGAAGGCGTCTTAACTTTTTTGCTTTTTATTTAAGATAGCTAGCCGGTTCTTTTAGTAAGTAATAGATGTAAAATGGTCCATAGAATTCAAATATGCAATCGGTTTTTTTGTAGACCTCTTATTTTTGAAGTAATTTAAGTTTTTTTAAAAAATAATTAAGACAGTTTTGAGGTACTAAAACACAACAAAATAAAAGAAGAAAATTGCCAGTATGAACAAAAAAAGTAAGATCTTTAATTTGACACCTTACTTTTAAATTCTGTTGAGTAATTATTGAAAAAATCTATTTTTTTAACTTCGGTTTAATAAAAACTTTAAACCTAAATATTTTTTCAAACAGACATAAAAAATATGGGTTCATATATACCTTTAGAATCAGAAAAAATATTACAAATCCATTCTAAGCAACATTGAAAAAGTTTAATAAAACTATATGTTTCGGTATGTATTTCTTGTATTCCCTGGCAAGTTCGAACCCATTAATCCCTTTTTCCTTACACCAGAATTCCCCAGAGAATGAGTGTGTTACGCGGCATTCCTAACTATCTCCGCGCGGCGCGTGGCTTGTAAACGAACAAAAGAGACGCGCACTTTTCCTTTGATAAGTCCCACGTGAGGAGCTACGTGAATGAAAATAATGTATTGCTTGAATATACATGCGCTCTGATGTGTGGAATATCTCAAATAAGCCTTCCTGCTTAGTTTGACATCATATGTGACTTACTGTTTTCATGGTAATAAATACACATTCGTAAACTTCACTATGTTGGTCATTCGGAGGGCTTCGAGATAAGATTTCGAGAACGGCTAGGCATTGCGTTCCGAAACAATGAAAACAAGACAGAACAGATGCAGCTAAGAAGAATCTGTGAAGTTTTGTGAATGTGTTGGTTGTGATACCTTACCACACATTATTATAGTCATAATCAGTACAGTTAACTTTAGTGACAATTATGGGTCCTAAAAAGAATAAAGGTGATCAATTGAGTAAGCGGCTGCGTCCAGCCGTTGATGCCCTAACCAGTGAGCTAAGTAGAGTGATGAAGTTGGTCAGTGATACTTCAGAACTTGATGTTAGACATCTCACTAAGGAGTCAATCCTTGTCCACGACAAGTTCGAAACGTTCGACAGCATCATGGGCGGTTTTAGCAAGCTTGGTTTGAGAATCCAAGAGCTTGATGAGTTTAGTGACATTTATTCTGATATAGTTACTGTGCAAAAAGACTATAGTGCCTTGAAGGATGCTCTTGATGCTATAGAAGAGCTTAGTGACATTCAAAGTGTTGTTGATGTAGTTGGTGATAATTTGCCTAACCATCAGGCTGAACTATATGATCGATGCTTGAAGATCGTGAAAGTTATTAAAGGGCCATATTTTCCCTTGCCTGATTCAATTATAAACACTTTGTCTGCTTTGATGAAACGATTGGCTGAGGTTAAGCTTGAACCTATGAAGCCACCCACGACGACGGCGGGTGCCACATCAGCATCGCCATTTGTGTCACCGTTTGGCACATCACAGTTCGCCGCCGGTTCTATGTTCACGCCAGGATATATGAATCGTGTCGACGAACGTCTTCTTCCCTCCTTTGACGGCCAGGAAGCATCTTACGTAAGTTTCAAAGACAATTTTAAAAAGCTTACTGTAGGACAGGACCCGTCATATTTACAGTTATTGTTGAGCAGTGAGAAGGTCTGTAAAAATAAAGAGCTGAGACTCCAATTAACTCAGATTCAATCGCATGAATCTCAGTGGGCTTACCTTGACTCGCGTTTCAAGTCTAAGACACGTCAAATGCTCTGCCTTTTCAACCAATGGGAGAAGAAGTCTAAACCGTCGGACTCCAACCAGATTGTGACTGTGTTAGCAGAGTTTGGTGGTGCAGTTAGCCAGCTGGAGCAGCTGACTAAAGATGATGAAGATGATGAGGTTACCACCAGCCAGTGGTTGACCGTGATACTTCTGGAGATGTTATCCAAGAAGTTACCCCGAGATTTTCAAGATAAGCTCAATTTGGCATTGGGCTCAATGGACGTCCCAAATTTGCCAAAGTTGATGCAGATTATAGAGGAACAGAGGGGCGCTATTTTAATGCGGTGTTCGACTGATATGGACACCCCCTCTAAGAAGAAGGATAATCCTGCGACAGCAGCTACCGCCGTAGGTAAACCTGGTAAATCTAAGATGAAGCAGTCATGTTTTGTTAATGATATGCACTTACTTTACAAGTGCCCAAAATTTCATGACCTGTCAGTGCCAGACAGGAAGAGTTTTGTGGAGAGTGCTGGATGCTGTTGGCTTTGTTTGCAGAAAGGGCATAAATCTGTGGATTGCCCGAAGGCAGATGTAATAGGCGGATGCAAAGTGGATAATTGTGGTATGACCCATAACAACCTTCTCCATGAGAGTGTTGATATGGCTGCCGCCGTCTATGAAGCACATACTTCCCCTGAGGCGAACCTAATGTTAATGTTACAACAATTAGACGTCGTTGATGTTAATCGCCAGAAGGTCCCAGTGTCCGCCATGTGGGACACTGGTTTAACTACCTCAATGGTAACCCAGTCACTTGTTAATAAACTTCAGTTACCTTTTACTGGACGTTCAGCAAGAATTTCTCTAGCTGATGGTGAAGTTAAATGTCTCCCGACGGTCAAGCTATGTTTAGTTGATCAACACAAGAATTATCACATGTTAGAACCTGTGGTAGTGCCTCTCATTGGTCCTAGAGAGGCGATCTGCTCCATGAATCCTGTGGAGGCAGCTGTTTTATTTGATATGAAACCCGAAGATTTTACTTTGGTTAATGGGCAGGTGGATTTGCTCATTGGGCACCTCTGCCCATCGATGTTTCCCTACTCTGAACGCTCAGTAGGAGAAACCATGCTTTACTCCAGCCTGTTTGGATCTGGATATTTTGCTGTTAGTGCTAATGGATTAGCAAAGAGTAGGTATGTTGTCTGCTCAGATTTCGAGTTGGAAAGTGAAGCTATAGGGTTTTTAAAACCAGAAAGCTCAGATGTTCAGCCGCAGCCGACTGTTGGTGCTGCTTGTGATGCTATTATTGAACCTGTTGGTTCTGCTTGTAACGCTGCTGATGAACCTTTTGGTTCTGCTAGTGCTGCAGCCGTTGACAGCATGGCTACGGCGGGTGTTGCCGTGGCTATTACTGATATTGATGTTAGTTATGCTGCAGTTAATCCTGATGATATTGGTGACGATACTGTAGCCGTTGATAATATTGTTACGGCGGGTGTTGAGCCGATGAATGATTCGGTTCCAGCCGGACAAGAGCCGACGGGAGTTTCGGTTCCGGCTGGACAAGAGCCGATCAGAGTTTCGGTTCCAGCTGGACAAGAGCCGACGGGAGTTTCGGTTCCAGCTGGACAAAAGCCGGTAGATGATTCTAAGTTTTATGACAACCACACTTGGCTGCTGCCAACCTTGCCGCCCGACACAGGGTAAGAGGCCTGCAAATGGCGGGTGGAAATATGGCGGGTGTTGCCGCCAGAAAGTCATTGAAAATTTTCAAACCACACATATCTAATCTACAATATAAACTATTTATGTGTGAAAATGATCTTTAAAGAAAAAATATTACAAGTTATATGTTGAGCTTGTGAAAGGAACCTAAATCGGTTCTGTAAAGAATAAGTATTCATTATTCAACTAATTTTATTGTTCATACCTAAGCACAAAAATTCTACAAAACTGTTTAGACTTTTAAAGCAGATTTTAAAAGATTTTGTTTCTTTAAGTATGATTTTGAAAAGCAAAAGTTCGTGTGTGTTAACTACCAAATGAATTTTGCAGAATTTAAATCGAGAAAAATAGATTTTTTGTACAAATTATTTTTCGAGGTATTTTTTTATGATTCACGTTTACTTAAAAAATGTTATTTCTCAGATTCTCATATGAAATAATGCATTAAAGTAAAGAACACAACATGTAATATTATTATGATAATGTTTAAAATATTCCTCATTATTATTTTAAAAGATTATCGCAAAAAATCAAGATATTTGTTTAAATTTGTAAGCAAATCAAAGATTTTCTTTCATTCCGGAGGCAGAGATTTTTAACAATTCACGTACAAAAGTTTTTCTTTCACTCCGGGAGCTGGGATTCCTATTAATCCACGCGTAAAGATTTTTTTCATTCCGAGAGCAGAGATTCGTAGTAATATACGTACCTAGCGATTTCGGACAATTTTAAACATTGAGAAAATACTTTTAGCAATTATTTTCCTAGGTACATATATTTTCGTTCATGTTTAAGCATTTATAATAATGAACACGATGTATGGTATTATTAAAATATTGATTATTATTTTATATGAATATCACAGAATTAATTTAAGATAAATTATGCATATTTTAAATTAACTCTACCTTCATTTTTATCGCATATATTAAAATTGAAGCAGTATTTTTTTTAAAAAGAAATTACCCATTTCTTAAGATTTATAAGTAACGCAAATTTTCATACAATTTCGTTTAAACTTTCAAATCGATGCAAGATTTTTTCATTTGAAATGCAAACTTAAGTTTTTATACGTTTTCGCAAGTTCTTTCAATGATTTAAGTCTTTCCGAGACCTGGGATTTTTTTCGAGGAAAATTTCCTAGGTACCTATACAGATATAAACATTTTTATCCTTGTTGGATTGAAATTTGATATGATAAGAAATTAACAAAATGAGATTTTTACATCATTTAAATATTTCTTTATGATTTATTACAATCACATAAATAATTTAATATTACATGCATATTAAAATTATTACTATTTACCTTTGAACTGATGTATCTAAAGAAAAAATGCAGATTTTTTTCACGATGAATTAAGTAGATTCTTTGATTTTCGTAGAATTTAGCTTAATAAGACCGCTTTACGCCGTACCTAAGCTCTGTTTCCTCGGCCAGGCATGACGCAAAACGGCAAAACTAAAGCATAAACTATTTTATTTGATTGCTTTGACTGATGATTTTAAAAGTTTCTTTGAATTATTTCATGATTCTTTTTATTTTTTGATTTGAATTAAACATCACTAATTATGTTTGTTTCAGTTGATGCAGCCCTGCGCCAGAAATCCTGTTAGAAATTATGCAGTATCAAAAGTTGTGATGGAAAGTCATAACGTCCAACAGGATAGCTGGAACATGGCAATTATTAATATTTGATGGATATTGTTAGTTTGTATCTTGAGGGATTCATTCTAACTGAGGCCCAAATTGCCTTTAATTATGACTGTATGAATATGTATATGTTGCTTTCTTCTTAAAACAGAGAGAAATTGCAGATTCAGCATTTTAGAGAAGTTCTTTTCTTATATTGAGCTTTTGTTTTATTTTGGTAAATTTAATTTGCATATTTCAATTGCAATTTTAATTTTACGCAATTTTGATTCACGAAGATTTAAAATTATGAGATTTTAATTTTCCGAAGTTTGATGATTTTTTTACAGTCATATTTTATTTAGATTTAAGTATCTATTTTATTAAAACATGTTTAGATTTAAGGATCTTACTTATCTTATCTGAAAAATGTTTAGATGTAAGCACAATTATTTTTCTGTTGGAGAAAAATTCTAATTATTGAGAAGTTTTTATGCAATTTTACTTTTCTTTTCTAGCAAAAAGATTTAGTAGAAGAAATGTTATTATTTAATCTTTCTTTCTTTTGATGAAAAAAGTTTGAGTTGATTATTTAATTATCGATGCGATTTTTAGTATAAAAATCATTTACCTATTTTATTATGTAGGTACCTAATTGAAGTTTAGGTACTATTGATTATTAATTCATGTATTCGCAATTACATGGTCTGTAATTCTAATTTTATTGAGATTATGAGGCCATGATATAATGAGATGTGTGAGTGGTAAATGTGCAATTCATGAATGTTGAATGCTTTTCCCATTCCTTATTCCTGTCCTTATGTGGTAGCTGAGGCGGTTTGAGTTATTGTGGTATTCGTAAGTTACCATAACCAATTTTAGGCCTTATGGCCATGACATTTTAAACTCTTGTGGGTTATGTGTTGTGAGATTGTGATTTCGTGGACACTGTCTGCACGCATATTGCAAAGATGAGGTATTGTGTTCGATTCCCAGTGAATAGACGGGTGTGTTTCGGTATGTATTTCTTGTATTCCCTGGCAAGTTCGAACCCATTAATCCCTTTTTCCTTACACCAGAATTCCCCAGAGAATGAGTGTGTTACGCGGCATTCCTAACTATCTCCGCGCGGCGCGTGGCTTGTAAACGAACAAAAGAGACGCGCACTTTTCCTTTGATAAGTCCCACGTGAGGAGCTACGTGAATGAAAATAATGTATTGCTTGAATATACATGCGCTCTGATGTGTGGAATATCTCAAATAAGCCTTCCTGCTTAGTTTGACATCATATGTGACTTACTGTTTTCATGGTAATAAATACACATTCGTAAACTTCACTATGTTGGTCATTCGGAGGGCTTCGAGATAAGATTTCGAGAACGGCTAGGCATTGCGTTCCGAAACACTATAATAAAAAATATAAGTTTATTTTAAGAATCATAATTTTCGGCTTTAAAGGTTGACTTGAACAAAACCTGAACAAAACCTAAACAAATGTACATACACTGTAACAGATATTTTTTAAACACAAGAAACAATAATGCATTTTTAACTGCATTGTTTTGAAGTTTATAAACAGAGTGAAGCATATTTGTTCATACTTTTTTATTCTTTACATGTTATGTAAGTATCACTATTTTTATTGAAGTATCTATTGTATATATTGTATAACCATTATCCTTTTTTTTGTTAATTCTATTGGTTAAGTTTTGAGGTGAAGCTTCCTGATTTGTCAATTTTTGAGATTTTTGATTGGCTAGTTTAATACTTAAAATTAAGTGTTGCCTGTAAAAATATAATATTTTAGGCCATTTTTATTTTTTAAGTTTTTACTTTTTTTTCAATTTTGCTTAGAATGGATTCGTAATATTTTTCTGATTCTAAAGGTATATATGAACCCATATTGTTTTTGTCTGTTTGAGAAAATATTTAGGTTTAAAGTTTTTATTAAACCGAGGTTAAAAAAATAGAATTTTTCAATAATTACTCAACAGAATTTTAAAAGTAAGGTGTCAAATTAAAGATCTTACTATTTTTGTTCATACTGGCAATTTTCTTCTTATATTTTGTTGCGTTTTAGTACCTTAAAACCGACTTAATTATTTTTTTTAAAAACTTAAATTACTTCAAAAATAAGAGGTGTACATAAAAACCGATTGCATATCTAAATTCTATGGACAATTTTACATCTACTACTTACTAAAAGAACCGGCTTGCTATCTTAAATAAAAAGCAAAAAAGTTAAACTGTTTTTAACCTATTTTTGAATGGGGGGTCAAAAATATACTAGGACACCTATAGAATCAGACTGCAGAGCCCAAATTTGAATTAAGTCCCCAATAAACTTTTTTTGGGGGATTTAAAAATTAATTTTTAGTGTTGCTGTAATCATATTGACCGGAGCAAAAGCTCTTTTTTTACTTTGGGTAATATTGTGGCTTACAGAACATTTTTATATAATTCACTTTATATTGATACAATAAAAAAAACATTACTCTGTTCATTGGAAATAATTTTTTTTTCAAAACAATTAATTTCATTGAAAAATCTAACATTTACAATAAAACAAATAATTCTGAAATCTAACCAATAAGAAGTTTTGTTTTATTTCAATTCCTAACAATTCAAAAAAAGAGTGTTTTCACAAAGTGACTTATTTCCAATGTAGTTAAATAATTTTTATTTAATTAAAATGAAAAGAATGAAAACCATACACATAAAAGATACATTCTTTTTAAAATTATTTTAAAAAATAAGTTTGAATAATCTTATTTTATAACGCATTAGTATATGTGACAAAAATAAATTTGTTGTATTGCATAAACATTTGTTGTCATTTAACCCTTTACAGCCATTTTTTATGTTTTTGAAATAAGTGAGAAAACACAAACATGTTAATGTTAATTCGTTGATATATTATAAAGAATTAACTTTTTAGTGAATTTTTATAGTAAAATCATAAGGCCTAATTTTACTCTATACCAGAATACAATATTTATGAAGCAAAACACTCTAAAAGCTACGAATTTTACCCAAATAAAAAAAAACCTTTTGCTTCGGTCAAAATGATCACGGCAACAGTAAAAATTAATATTTAAATCCCCCCAAAAAAGTTTATTGGGGATTTTATTCAAATTTAGGCTCTGCAGTCTACTGGTGTCATAGTATATTTTTTATATACGTTTTAAAAATAGGTTAAAAACAGTTTAAGACGCCTTCTTTTCATATTATCGACATATTAATACTCCAATAGAGTATTCTTCCTTAATACTTATTCGCCCCCCCCCCCTCTCTAAAAGAAAGGTTAAAATTAAACCAAGACATAATTCACAAACTATAAAAACCATAAAGGTCTAGTGGTTGGCAATATGCATTGGTAAAAACATACACACGGACATTTCTTTTATACAAGGATGTATTCATTATATACTATATGAATTAATTATATATCAAAACGAATTATTTTGAATAAATTTAAACAGAATGTTTAGAGCAGATTGATCACTGATAAAATCATTTGTTAAAAAATTGCTCCATGTAAAAACAAATTTTTGGAATTAAATCTTAAACCTTGATTTAAAGAAGAAATTATTTAAAAATTAATTTGAAGACATTCATTGATCCTTCACTTATTAGGTTTCTTTTAAGTTAAAATTGTACTAGGTTACTATTCAGAAATGTACAAGGTTAAAAACTGTTCAACTTAGAAAGATTGTGTTGAAATAAAATCATTTTATTATAGATGTTTGGCAGTTTTTCTTACTTCAATCGTACCATAAAGGCACTTGAAGTAGGGGGGGAGGTCCAAACCCTTCATCACTTTCTCTTTTTTTAAATTAAGTTTTAAAAAGAAAAAACATTTGGGGGAAGAGGGAAAAGGTAATCATGTTTTCTAGTGCCGATTTCTCAAATAATTATAAACTTCTCAGGATCTATGAAAAACTTCACAGTAAACGAGAACCATATATCAGTCCAGCGGTACAGACAGACAGACATCCTGTTTATTTTTATATATAGATAAACTCCGCTACTTGTTGTTGCTATTTAGGTGAGGACTATCAGTAATGGAGCCTGCTGTTCAAATCAGAACAAGTATACCTGTAGTGAAATAACAAACAGGAAAATGTTATTTTAAATTCAAGTATTCCAAATCAGATACCTTTGTCAATAGACAATGATTGCTTTGATTTCAATTAAGGCTTGGGATTAGGTGAATTTCCGCTGGATTAGAAACGGTTATGAGCCATGCTGAAATATCGTGTATATCATTGTATTATTGAAAATTTTCCATTAGTAATCTAATAAAAAACATAAAATTTATCCCTTTTTTGTTTGCTAGGGCCTCCGTAAACTCAGGGCCAATAAAGCAGGAATGTAAATTATTTTTCTTGTCTGTCAAAAAGTGTCCCGGGTAAAAACAAAGGGCTATTACATTTTTAAATTTTGTTTTTCCTAATGTATTCTTTTTCTATTATATTGTGCTTCGTCTGTATATACGTGAGAGGGCAGTTATCTTTTTCATTTTAAAATGTTAAATTTTTCATGAAAACTTATCTTATTTGAAATAAAATTGCATTTTGTTAGGATGATTTGTGCAACGGCACCAGGTAATTCTTATTCATTAGTAAAATGGAAGAACACTAAAATGTCACGGGTGACGTCATAAAAATACGTCTAAAATGGAAGGATGAGAGGAGAAGTGGGAAATTAAACTCCCCAAAAAGAGGTGGATTTTTATGACGTCACACGTAACATTTTAGGCTTTCTCATAAAATGAAATACTTCTGTGGATGTAAAAGTAGTTGTCTATAGTGCCAGGGGCGTCCAAGCTTTTTATTTTGGGGGGGGGGGGGGTAAAATCTTTTTAAGGGGGGGGTAATTCGGTTTTGGGGGGGGAGGGGGGTAAAATGGCACGCGAAGCGCGCCGCAAATTTTGTTTACCCCCCCCCCAAAATTAAAAAATTAAAATTTGCTTGGGGGGGTAATTACCCCCCCTGAAATCTGTTGGCAGGGGTAAAATTTGTTTACCCCCCCCAAAATTTACCCCCGGGGTAAAATTTTTGGGGGGGTAATTAAAATTTTATCCAAAATTTAGTATTAAAAATGCGCACGAAGCGCGCAAAAACTTTTTTTGTTAGAGATTTTCTATTTTGGGGGGGGTATTTACCCTACGGCACCCCCAGGATAGGGGTAAATTTTAAATGGGGGGGTAAAATGAAAAAAAAAATTCGTTTGGGTGGGGTAATCGCCCCATTACCCCCCCCTTGGACGTCTATGTATAGTGCCCTAGAAAATTGGGAATAAATGTCACTGCTTTTGGCCTATCACTGCTTCAGGAAATATCCTATACACCATCTCTTTTCCTCTTCCCTTTCTCATCCCCTCTACTATGACCTCAATAGAACAGGTAGGCCAAAATCCGTGACATCTATCCCCATTTTCATAGGGCATTAGAAATTAAGTAAAACTCTTAAGTAATATTGGAAATGGAAACTAGAATTATCAGGCGACTATAGCACTCAAAATGCACGGCTATTTTTAAAACAAAAACATTATTAGAATGAGTATAAAATGAATGTAGAAAACTGAACTGTTCTTAAATTTTTACTTTCTTCAAAATCATTTTGTACGGATGGTTGATAAGAAAAGAACGTAGCTGTAGTAGGTCCTAACTGCTGCACACAACCTACCCTTTACTTTATTGTTTTGATGCCCTTACTTTGCATTGTAATGTATTAGGCCAAGGCAGAACCCAGTAATAGTGTCTAACTTTTTATCTTTGTGACGTAACAAAAATCGAAGGATGAGAGGGGAGGTGGGAAAGGAAACCCATAAAAAAGAGATGGAGTTTTGTTACGTCACAAAGATAAAAAGTTACACACTATTACTAGGTTCGCCAAGGCATTCCCCCAACCCTTATTTTTAACGTCTTTAGTTATGACATGGCTTGACTCTTTTCCCTAGAAGAGCTACAGCCGCGGAAAAAAAGATACAATTTTTAATTTTCTAATTTTGCCGCTTAAATGAACAAATCACATGAATCTAATTGAAAATACAAGTATATCATTGGATGTCTTGTGACAAAGGAGAAATGTGATTGGTTTATTTTAGCGGCAAATTAGATAGTAAAAAAATTACCAATTACAATTTACTAAAGCTGTTTGAATTAAGTGTGTTTATGATTAATTAAGATTAATATATATGCAGGATCTAGGCTATTTTACGATTGTTTTTAGGTAAAGATGCTTGCCAAGGTGACAGTGGAGGGCCGCTAGCGGTCAAAGAGAAAGATTCTTATTATCTTGTAGGTAGGAAAAACCCCTTCCCCATAAAATGGCTCAAGGTGCAGTGTACCTATCTCAGAATTTTTTTTTAATTTTGCGACAAAATATGACTCATAACTAATGAGTTAACCCCCTGATCTTTAAAAGAAAGGAGGTTGTATGTGGCAGAATACGACAACCCTCCTATAGAAAGGGAAAGTGTCAACCCTCCCCCCACACTCTCTCCTCCATCAAAAATCGTGTGCACGTACTTAAGCTTTAGTACTAAATAATCCAATAAAAATACAGAATCCTGAAAAATATTATTTGCAATGATAATATATCCGTATTTGAATTTTTGCAATATAAAATTCTGCGTTATAAGGATGTAGTTAAATGTAATGACATCTAAAATTAGGCTTAAAATATCAGATAACTACTTATGACTTTGGGTGAAATATTATGACTAACAATCATAAACCTAATTATTCCATCTGTAGACTAAACTTACTGGTGGAAATGTTTGGATATCGCTACTTTGCAATTAAGATATCCTACTATATTATATCAAATAGTAAGGATTTTTTTGTCTAAAGCTTAACTACTGTACCGATAACTCTATTTTGGGCAAGCTCTGTATAGGTCCTGTGATGGTCTTTGGCTATATTATTTTTAGAAATAAGTCTAGGAATGGTTTTAAGCTATTTTCATAGCCCCTCTTTGCCCCTAGATGGCGTTAGCCACTAAATAAGAGACAAAGCAACGGATTGTAAATATATTTTATTTTCCAAAAATTACGTACAAAATTACCCATTCTTTAGATTAAAGTTATTGGTTGAAAAGTTTGAATACTGCCAGTTTGAATCACCAAGATTTAATAAAAATCACCCAAAATGTTTAGTCAACCTAAAACTTTAGATACTGGATACCAATATAATTTCCAGTACAACTTCCCTACCAATCTGTGAATATTTAATTTAATTTCTCAAAAAAAGGATTTCCTCCTATAACAACCAGATGTCAATAATGAATATTGAAAATTCATCCATTTTAATCTAGCGACGTATCTTTTAAAAGTGTAGCTACTCTATGATTATATCTATGTGTCTGTTCGTCTTTCACACTGTATAGTAAATCCATAAAATTAAAGACACTCATACAATAATTCGAAAGCAATTGAGATATATTTTATTAATGCAAATCCTATGATATACAGTAGTAAAGTTTTTTTTTTGTCTGAAGCTTAAGATCTCGGAGATTGATGAATTAAGTGTATTGTACTTTTTTTTATAGATGTGCATTGGTCGCTTTAGGCTATTTTCCTGACTTTCCTAGAGGCTATGGACGAGACATCTAAAATTCTTAATAGTTTTGTATTACTGTTTTCTTCCTTACCTTTGCTTTAAGTTGAGCTACTTCAGAACTTAATTGTCTTTGTTGTTTCAGGAATCGTTTCATGGGGATTTGGCTGCGCATCGGTGAGTATTTTCAGTAGCAAGGCTACTCTTCAATTCAACTATCTTTTTGTTGTCTTATAAATTTTACATTTTTCTCTTTTTTCATAGATATACAATTTTGTTTTTACTCAAACATTTATATTCTGCTTATTCAGTTCTGACACTCTGACAATTTTTAATGTTCGTTTGTCCTTCCTTTTTATTTTAGAGCTTCGCTTTTGTTAAGGTAAAAATTTTTATGGACAATCTTTTCAGGCGAGCTATCCTGGTGTTTATGCAAGAGTAGCAAACCAACTTAATTGGATTAAGGTAAAATGTAACTAAAATGTAAAATTGAATGTAAAAGTGATAATATAAGTTTCTTATATTTTGCGCATTTTCTAAAGATTCTTTTTCCTCCTTCGTCCTTATAAAGCCGTTGTCTATAGAGAGGGAGAGAGAGAGAGAGAGAGAGAGAGAGAGAGAGAGAGAGAGAGAGAGAGAGAGAGAGAGAGAGAGAGAGAGAGAGAGGGAGAGAGAGAGAGAGAGAGAGGGAGAGAGAGAGGGAGAGAGAGGGAGAGAGAGAGAGAGAGAGAGAGAGAGAAAAATTGTCCTAAATTCTTTTTAAAAATTACCTAAAATCCATTTAATAGGATTTAGATGGAGATTAATTAATTTCGCAAAATCTTAATTAATTGTTTCCATAAATTATTTATCACCAAATATACAGGATATGTAATTGCAATCAGTATGACTCTGAATTCGATTATTTTTTGCTGGATTTAAACCAGTTCTGCACCATACTGTAAAATCATGTATCGTATCGTATAAATGAAAATTTTTACGAATAATAAAAATAATCCCTTTTGTGTTGGCCGGGACCAAAAAATCATAATTAATTTTTTAAATTTTTGTTTACTATTCGCGGGAAACTGTCTATGACACGGTATTTCACTATAAAGAGGCCTCTAGTGGCATTTAAATGTTTTTTTTTATTTTAAATATCTAATTTGAGAAATAATTTGTCTATGTTATCAGCTGTTAAATTCATGCTTCTACGCAGCGCGACTAAGCTAGCGAGACTACGCTAGCTACACTATGCAGCAAAAATATAAAAAAAAAATTTTATTTTATTGTGATTTCTCTTGGGAGGGTGGTGGTACCCTCCCCCAAAATAGTTAAAAACCTTCCCGGGACATATGAGAATCAACCCTGTTAAGAAGAACCTAATCGGTTCAGCGGTTAGCGAGATCCTTTGGTACAGACACACAGACAAACATCCTGTTACTTTAGTATAAGGATTTAACTTTATGTAGCTGGACAAAGTGTCTCAAAAATCAGCCACGTGACGTTATAAAAATGAGGGAGATGAGATATGCGATAGTCCCTCATTTTTATGACGCCACAAGGCTAATTTTTTTAAGCATTTTGTCCACCTACATCTTTATTTTGATTTTAGGCTCGTGTATCTGGAACTGTGTGTCTTCCATGAACATGACAAACTTTAAATTGCATTACCGATATATGGACCAACAATAAGAATTATAAAGAAGTGTTTTTCTAGAAGGATCCCCCAGACTTTATGAACTTTGATTGGCTTAAAGATAAATCACTCTAAAAAATTTCTCAATGGTTTTAATTTTTCTAAAGAGTTAATTTTGTTGATTAGAATTAGCTGGAGGAATTAATTAATCTTCTATTAATCTTTCCATGCATTGTTGTTCTAGCAATTACTCTCTAACTTTTGAACCAAAAATAATAATTCTATTGTTAAAAAATTTGTATTTTTTGCATTTATTAAATCAAATATTAAAGAATGTAAGAAAAACTCTTATTTTTGCAAGATTAAAATTTGCGACAAAAATTTTCCATAACTATAATTTTTTTATTCAATTTGTCTAAAATTTTATTTAAAAAATATAAATCAGCACTTTTTTTTGATGATCAATTTGACTAAGTGTGATTATAAAATAAGTGATTTTTAACTAGACAATTATATTCCATTAATTGTTAATTTTCATAAATCTGTATTTTCGACGGATTTGTGTAATGTTTTATGAATCTCATAAAATCTTTAATATTATCATATTTTTGTATATTTTATGTTTTATCTAAACAATTTTATCAAATAGAATTAATTATAATATTTTATGTTTTGAAACAATTCATTATAAAAATTTCCTCTTCTTTAAGCGAAACTTTTATATGATTAGGGCCGGTCCTTTTGTAATGGATATCTGATATTTAAGATGCCAGAATCAACCTACTGATTTCAAAATATGCATGCTGATTTCGGTGACAATTCCGAATGTTTTATAAAAACTTTATAATCACCACTAGAAAGTCCATTTTAAATATTAAAATAAGTTTCCCAAATTTTTACAATTAACATAAAACTATTATACTCACTTAATAATTATATAGTTGATTCTGTTATTTTGTTTCAAAAGAATTATTAAACAACATGCTTAATTATACAATAAGAACCATCAAACACACAAAAAAACTTTTTGATTATGCAATTGTAAGAATTTGTGCAAAAGTAAGTCAAAATAGACCGCTTGGCCAATATGGTTTTACTTTTAGTAGATTCTTATAGATCCTAGAAATCTTCCCTAAAATAAAAAAGTAAGAAAAAAAAACTAATTTAATACAATACATATATTTATAATAAATTATCCATAAATTAATTCTTAAATAATAGTACAAATAAATAAACTCCATTTTAAATATATTTTCATATATAAAATGACAGTCCCCAAAATTCACACAAATTAGTAAACCCACCATCCAAAATAATTTAAAATATATAACTATAAAAGAATCACCATTTTATATATGAACATAAAATATTTAAAACACTCAACGATAATTTTATAATTAAAAAAATCTTTGAAATTATTCAAAAAAATCCGGGAAGCTAAACTAAAAATGCAACGCGGCATTAAAATGAAAGTATTCGGATCAAATTACATGTTTCTTGAGAAAAATCGTTGAGTATTTACAGTAAAATTGTGATCTGGTGCAGTTCACGGTGAAATCGATTATGTCCAAAATTCTATAAACTTTAAAGACTGCTAGCAGTAAAACGTCTTGAATACAAGATATGCAAGCATCGATATTAGCGGCACAAATGTACTGCTCCCGTTCTTAAATTGGAACATTTGCAGTTTTTCCGCTTACTGCCTTTAATGTTCAGTTCATAGATTTTTTGTGAATAATCGATCCGAGGAACATTTTACCGTAAACTGCATCTGATCCCAAAAATTGAGCTAAAATAAGACTATATTGAGTCATCGGAAGAATATCCAGTGTCGTTGACAAAAACTTTGTAAGGGAAGCTATGGTACTTCCGGAGGGGCTGTTTCTGCGGGACTCCAAATGTATTGTTTAGGTCTGTGTCTGGCCGATGACTGACGGATCTGATCAACCTAAACGCCACACAAAACCACGTTATTATTTATTTATTAACAAAACCGCATGTGGTCATATCATGCATACATAAAATAGTATATGAAATAGTGGTTTTTCCCTTGCCTATTGGTCAAGTACGACCGTGCATTTTTTTTTTGGGGGGGGGGGTCATAGGATTGAGTGATTAATAAAATGTATTTTCTGAAATTTTGAGAAGTATAAAATGAGGGGTTTCTGCGTCTATTTCCTGTAAGCAAAAAAAAATCTAACTACTTTATATAATAGAATAAATAAATACTATTCATATCATATCATTGTTACAGGCTTTTTTCCTAAGGATGAGGCTCCCCCTCCAAAAAAAAAGTTCCCCAGAAAGTTGTTAGAGAACAAGTTATTTTACTAATACATTTATAATTTTTTGTAAATAAAGGTTGCGTGGTTTTTCCTTTTATGATTGATATCTGGTAGTTGTTTCTCCTGGCCTCCTAGTGCTCCAGGGACTACTGTCACAACTGAAATATGAAAAAATATTAAAATTTTTAAAACATCCTGTTTCTCTAGAACCCGCAAATTAAATAGAATAAGGTAGAATTCTCATTTAATGGCCCTCTCATTTGATTGCACAATCCTTGTCTTAAAGACCTAACGGAATATAGCCCTCAATGTCGACAATTTCACAAAGCAACAGTTTTTAACACGTTAAGCTTTAACGTTGTGCTGAGCAGAGATTTGGACCCATCACCAAATCGAAAGTGACAAAATAAACTTACCTCTATTTGGTGTTGAACTGCCTGTTGAACTAACAGTCATCTTCTCATCGATTTGTCTTTGGCCATCCTGTTGCTGAAGTACTAGTCTGTGCGCATGCACAGGGTGGTCTGTGCGCACCAGTCGCTGTTGAGGTCTGAACGCGGCATTTGAGTCGTGTTTGCGCGCCACGTGGTGCAACACGTGCATGATAGAGTCGTATGCTTCGTCTGTCTCGGGGACTGGGGTTAGTCGAGGTTCTGTTGGGTTCAACATCTAAATAATACATTAAGTAGTGTTTCAACTCTATAATTAGTGTACATAAGTTCATTGTTTCTCACAGCTGAGGTGAATTCTAAAAAACTAAAAACAGGTTTGCCCCACTAAAATCAGTGAGGCAAACTAAAAATTTAGAGGGGATAATTTTGCCTCACTAAAATTTTAGTGGGGTAAAAGTTTTTTTAAGAATTCACCTCTGATCTATTAGAAATGTAATTTGCACCTCTTTGACTTCGACAAAGCATTTGATCCTGTATTTGAAGAAGATGAATATCTTAACAAAAGAAACACCCTCCCTCTCACAACTTTTATCCTCCAAGATCTAATTTCAGAAGATAAAAAGGGGGATGTAGATCAGATAGTTATGAAAAGAACTTACCTTATTTGAAATATATTGTTTGTTATCACCATTTCTAGCGTCATAACCAAGATTCTCTATTCCAGCAATATCAGAAACTCTGAAAATTCAATAAAAATCAAAGCAACTCTACAATACAAATTCCTTAATTTCATTCTTACAAAATACTTTCCCTCCTAGATAATTAATTTAATCCCCCCGTCATAATAAATTGGAATTTTGGCGCGTTTTTATTTGTACAATTTGTTATTGAGGCAAATATTAAAGCATTGGTCAGTCTATTGGTTGGTCTGTGACGTCACTCTGTCACGTGACATATAATCTACTTGTGACGTCACGCTGTCAAGTGACTTATAATGTACTTGCAACATCACGTGAAATATGATTTACTTGTGACGTCACGCTATCACGTGACACATAATTTACTTGTGACGTCATGCTGTAACGTGACATATAATGTACTTGTGACGTTACACTATCACGAGACGTATAATCTTACCTGTGTTTCTGCATTGGGCTGTTGTTTGGATGAGAAATTCTTCTAACAACACAACATTTATCCTCTCTAGTCCCATATACTAAAAAAGAAAAATGTCTTCAGGGATCTCAGGGGATAAGATGATGACATCCCCAATGATAATGAACAAAGTTACAACTTCTTTAGATTTAATTTGTTGAAATGATTAAACAACGCTAGTTTTTGAGTCAGTTATAATAAGATAACGTGATTGGTTATAAAACATTGGGTACCAGTGTAATTTACAGTCCAATATGTCCTCACCCTCTTACAAACTTTATGGATCTTAGTCTATATCATATGGATGATATCAAAAGGATTTAAACATAATACCTGTAATTGGAGCCATAGAAAGAGTTGGGGTCAACTTGTTACAGATCACCATTTCATCTCTGCTGCTCTTCATATCAGATGAACCTAGATAATTGTACAACCTATAGAATAGCTACGCTTATAGTTATGATAAAATTTCTAGTAGAATGACGTCAAAGGTTTAAAACTATTTTATGCATGAATTAGTAAATATTTTTAAAATTTGATTTTATTGGAGCATTCTTTCACTTAGAGATCTTTGTATTGCTGTAATATGAATGGTTATTTCATAAAAAAAATAATATTATTTTAAAATCAGGTATCTTAAGTGATAAGACATTAAAGTACATCCCAAATGATCAAATTATTGGTTGAAAAGTGTGGATATAGCTGGTTTGAATAAATCCATCAAAAACTTTGGGAACCAGTATAATTTTGAGTACAATTAATTTAATTGTCCTTCCTTTGAAAAAGATTATTGACAAGATTAGTTTTATGAAAATGGACCTTTTACAGTGAAGCTGCGCTACTAAAAATTGACTATACCTGAAGAGGTACAGCTGCCAGGACCAAATAATGACAACAGGACAGGCAGCAGGATCAGGCCGTGCATAGCTCCCAGGAAAATTACCAGGAAGACCATTTTGAAAAAGGTGACATACACGTAGCTGGGGGCGAAGGCAAGTCCCAACACTCCAAGAATTGTACTCAAAGCGCCCTTGATAGAATATCTTTATTAGCTGTTCTGTTTGTGTCTGTAAAGCTGCTCTCTGTTCAGTTCTCTCTCAGGTATTAGTAATATGTCAACTTAGTGTTATTATTTGAAACTTATAGCCCTTCTGCTCTTCTTTCTGTAACGATGCTCTCTATTCAGTTCTCTCTCAAGAATAAATAACTGCAAGCTCATCTCATTTTATTACTTTAGACTGATAGCACTATTAATTTTGTCCTAATATATGTAATATTGTTTCTAGCCTCTTTTTCTCAGTTTATTGACAATACCTGCACAATGGGTAGACCAAGAGCATACAAACTGCTGCTAATCCTCTCTTCAGAACTCTTGTTTTCTTCTAATATAATAAAAATTCATAGTCAGTTGAAGATAAATAATAACTACACTGTCTTCTTTAAGGTTTTCGCGGAGCTACAAAATACAAAATTCTCATAGTTTTTTTTCAAGAAATTTCTTAATATTTATGATACCAACTGCTGCGCCCCTAGTATCCAGGGGCTCTGTATTCAAATTGGTAAAAAGGGTGCAAAGAATTTAGCCCAAAATCATGGCTTGAATCTAAAAGTAAAATAGCCTAAAACTATACCGAGACCTATGGGAAGCATCCATAAAAAGAAGAACTCAATCAGTTCAGTAGTTATAGATATCTAAAGCTCCAGACAAAAAAAACCTTACTACTTTATATAATGGGATATACAATTTATACAGTTTTATTATTTAAAAAACTAGTCTTCGTTGTACTTTATATTTACTAAAGTTAAAAAAATTCTAAATTTTTCAAAAGTAATGCTTTCTCATATTTGATTTTATTTTCTTTTCAACTATTTTCTTTTCATTCAAATATCATTAAATTACACCAATAAGATTATAAATTTTAATAGAGATGAAATAAGTAAAAAAAAGTACTCTAAAAATTCCTTTAAGCTTTGAAGTAGTCTTTTCAAAGAAGATCAAAATTCTAAAAATGCTATAAATTTTTTATTTAAAATGTAAAAAGTACATTAATCTTTGCTTTGATAATCTACTATGTCAAGTTCTTGACCTATTAAAGAACATTAGAGTGGATAAGAGCCATACATGTAACATCCCTTCTGATTTTGTAATGGGTCCAATCAGTTGATAGCATTGATTTCTGATTTTTTTTAATTTTAACAATTTCAGGTCTATACAAGAGAACAGCAGGCAAAATGTTTACTAAATTTTTTTTTAAATTACTTTTTTATCTTCCTGACAATAACCCAATAGGACATAGATAATTTGCTAATAATAAAAACTAACCAAAACAATCAAAATAAACATTCAAGCTTCAAACAGACTAATTGAGAAAGCAAAGTTAAATGAAATTTAATTTTCGTCTGCTGCTAACGTTTCCATCCAAGCTATATGAAATAGGTAGTTGTCTGGAATATACATCTAAACTTATACATTTATTGTTGACATTTATCTATAACAATTTTAAAGGTTTATGCCGACTATAAATAAATAAATACAAATGGATAGTATTATGACAAGATTACGACACATTTTTGATATAATAAAATTACGAGAATAAATACCTGACATGTAGTGATAACAAATATGGGCGGAGAAGTCGACAGAGAAGCCAATGCACATGATCAAGTTGATTAGGGCGATTCCATCAAGGTTTACTCCCCACCATGTCATGTAGCCAACTACACCAGCCTAGATAGATAGATAGATAGATAGATAGATATACATATAAACATAGATAGATAAATAAATAAATATGTAGATGAATTAATAAATGGATAAATGGATAGATAGATAGACGGACAGACAAACAGACAGACAGCCCAAAGGGAGCATATTGGGGTGAATATGAGGATGAAGCTGACAATCATCATGACGGACAGACAAACAGACAGAAGGACAGAAAGACAGAAAACTCACCTCAATGCTAAGAATGCTGAAAGCTACCCAAAGGGAGCAGATTGAGTTGGGTATGAGGATGAAGCTGAAAATCATCATGACGGACAGACAGACAGATGGACAGACAAACAGACAGAAGGACAGAAAGACAGAAAACTCACCTCAATGCTAAGAATGCTGAAAGCGACCCAAAGGGAGCAGATTGGGTTGGGTATGAGGATGAAGCTCACAATCATCATGAAGCCGCTGGTGACCAGGATGCTCTGCACTGTTTGGGGTAGAATCTCCAGGAACTGGTCAATATAGATAAAGTAGGGATGGAACACGGAGACCTAAAAGGATTAAATTTCATGAAAATAAATGGTTGACAGGAATTTAGATTTTAGTAGTCTTAAAACATGAAAATTTTTAAAATCTGATGAAAAATGGCTGAGGCACGCTGAATGTTTTCATCAACAGTTAACATATGCATAGAAAAGTTAGGTTTAGTTTAAGCGATCGTCCAACGACCTTAATGCATTTTTCACTCTCTCACTCAAGGATATTAGGTTAAGTAGACAACCAACCAATTTATTACACAAACTCATCCATATGAGAGTGCCATTAATTAGGGTGGCTTAATATGGAACACCTGCCAAAACTCTAGGCCAGGGTGATGTAATAATTGAGTAGCTTCCACGAGAATTGCGGGTCAGCTTGTAATGTAACATAGAATACACTCAGCTGTGCGCGAAGCTTACCAATCTAGGATTGGTCAAAGGATTCTCACCTCCAATCTCCTTGTGCATCTGAATCCTAACTTCAGAGAATCAAGGCTACACACATACACACACACACATTACACAAACTTTGTTTGGAAGTCTTAACTGTGTATGGTAGTAAATTGCACCAAGGCATTACCCCTATGCAAATGGCATGTGCCCGACATACCAGCAACCGTACGACACGGGATTGTCCAGACTCGCACCCGACACCTCCCCGACGGCAGGTGGAACGCTACAATATACAACAAAGGCGTTAACTTAAAATATTTTATTACCTGAATATTTTGATTTGTATATTTTGCGGCTATTTCTCTAAGTTGTAGAACCATGGCAGTTTCTGCGTTGGCGTCACGTACTTCATATCCTAAACATTAAGCTTTAGTTCACCGGAGCTGTCCCCTAAAACTGCATTTTGATCACAAAACCCCTCTTATCTGCATATTTTAAAAATAATTTGAAATCAAATAATTTATTTTTTTGCCTGACACCTTTTGACAAGGGAGTTTATGTTCATAGGCACCCAAACAATATTCCGACCCCACCCCCTTCCCCCTAGGTTACAATTGGTTACAGATATTAATTTACACCCCCTTCTTTCCCCAAAATGTAAACCTAGATAATTTTACCAATGCAATGGTGGGGGGGGGGGTTAATTCATTATAAATAGTGTTTATTAAATTACCTTGTAATATAAACCTAGAAGCCTCAATTCTATTCCTTTGCTCGTTATATCTAAATTATTAAAAGTTTTATCATAAAATTCTTTAGAAGATTAGGATAATGGAAAGAAAACGAAGTAGAGGGTTTCGTCGTATATTCACAGTAGCAGGGACTAGCATAGGAGAAAACTTTCTGTGAAAATACGATGAAACTCGCTACTTCGTATTCTTTCCATGAACCAAAGATTATTATTTATCTAAATTTTAAGAAACCATGTGCATCTAATGCTTTGTTAAGGTTCAGCTGAAATTTAAGACGAAATTCTTTTAAAATCTAGTGTAGCAACTTGATAACTAAGGTTCGTCCATTTGTAACGTGAAAAATATTTAAAAATATCTTCTTCATTTCTACCAAGTTTGAAATTTTCAAAATATCCATTTTAAAATATATGAATGCTATAATCTAAACTAACGGTTGTGACCTTCTAGCCACTAGTCATCTTAAATTTCAAGAAAAAATAGCTTCTGAGATTTCCAGTATCTCATGCATCTCAGTTATTAGCTAAATCTTAAGGACAGACCAAAAAGACCTTGCCACGGTTTACAAAGGGAATGGAGGTAAAAAAAAAAGACTAGTACCATCACAAGGCTCTAATTCAAAAAGATTAAAACAATTACTTGACATATGCGAAGCTTTCCTAAATTAGAAAACCAAATCGGTTCAGTGAATAGTGATATTTCAACAGACACACTACTTTATAAAATAAGATATATGCCTATAATTTTTATTAATATTTGTAAAACTTCTTTTCCTGACGTCCAAGTAAAATAAAATATAGTCTCAGATGTTTAGCTTTAATAACAACTGAGTAAATCCCATAGCATTACGGACGGACTGACGTATGGAAATACAAAGTATTTATATAATATCATCGCTGTTAAAAAAATATCTGGTTATGATTGTGTTAATATTTGTAAAACTTATTTTCCTGACGTCCAAAGTTAATGGAGAATCCGGATCAGACAGGTAGACAGTATCCAGGGTATTCACAAAGTCAGATTCAGTATCCATCCTAAACAAATAAAAACATATTAATTTTACTTCAAAAAAAGGTGCTTAACGCTTATCAAATTATGCCTTGTTGTCCTAGGAATCATTGTTCCAAAATAGGCTTTATTTTCAAAAAGGTTAGAATGCGCATGTATTAAATGGACGTACAGAATTTCTTGTAACAATTATATAGTTTCTACGATTGCTTAATTGTACAGGAATCATCATGCAAAGTTTAAAATCAACAGGACAATTCTAATATGCCAGCCTTTATAGTATGGGAGAGATTTTTTAAATTCTTTTTTATTATTTTGAATTTGGATTGTTTTATATATCTAATAGCAGTTGCGAAAATTTTATCCATAAAGTTACCTAATATCGATATCTTCATAATGTTTATTTCTGTCGACAAACGATAAGAAATCTCTGAGCCAACTTGTCGACAAGCCCGGAGCTATGTAGGTTGTGTTTTCAAATTCTTTCATCATTTCTTCCAATGTGTCCTGTTTTTTGCATTCATTTTTATGGCTTATAATTCATAATTTAAAGTAGAATGATGTGTGTCTATTCGCCTGTCTCTTTCTCTCTCTCTCTTTGATATCTTTTTTTAAGCAGAGAGAGAGGAAAATGGGACTGTAAATTGTAAGGACCCCAAAATTTTAAATAATTCGTTGGCCCAAAAACTTTTGGGGCCTTGAATGATATATGAATGGTCTATATAAAGTGATACTTTTCTACAGATAATCTTAATCTACTTAAGAGTAAATTTAGTTTCATCTCAATTGGGGATAAAAATTATTTGGTTTTTTTTGTAAACATCCTATTAAACAAAGTAATAAGAGTTTTTTGTCTAGAGCTAAAGATCTCGAAAAATACTTGTCCGAATTAGTTGTAATTTTCATAAATCTTTAAATGTGGTAGAGATGGTTTTAGACTATTTTCCTTCCTCACCACCCCCCCCCCCCCCCCGTCCAACCTTAGGTAAAGCAACCAGTAGCTGACAAAAGCTTATATTGATAAAATAACAGCCAAAATTATGCCTGTGTCGCTGGATCCGAATAGTAAATATCTCCAGAAACAACCACGTTGATAACATAACGATAATCCTGCAAAAAAGTTATCATTACATAAAAGTAACAGAATGTCTGTGTGTGTGTGTGCATGTGTGTTTATATTTCTCTTTCCGTCTGTCTGTCTGTACCGAATATAGAGGTGTACCCGCAAGTAATAAAGTAATAAAGTAATAATTGTTAATAATCAATTTTGTTAAGTTTTCAAGATTTTCTGACTTAAATAAAAAAAATGTAAAAGATTTTTTTCTGTTTGCGCACTTTTTTCTAATCTTAAAAAAGGTAAAAAATTACAAATAGGAAACAAATTGCCAAAATATAAATATAAATATAAATCCTATAAAGTAGAGGACTTATTCAGTTCAATTGTTATCAAAAGCCCCTATTTGAAGTTAGGTCACCTTTTAATCAAAGCATTGACGTTAGTATGTCCTACCTGATAATATTTATCTTCTGCGTCATAAAATGGAATACTGTAGCTGTCATAGTTCACCGTGTTCCTCTTTTCTAGGCCCTCTTTGATTCTAAAATTATATACTCAATTTCAATTTTACTCTTTTCTATGTTTTCTTTGACTCTAAAATTAAATACTTAGTAACAATTCTACTCTTTTCTAAGCCTTCTTTGACCAAAAAATTAAATACTTAGTAACAATTCTAATCTTTTCCATGTTCTCTTTGATTCTAAATAAAATACTTAGTAACAATTCTACTCTTTTCTAAGCCCTCTTTGACCAAAAAATTAAATACTTAGTAACAATTCTAATCTTTTCCATGTTCTCTTTGATTCTAAATAAAATACTTAGTAACAATTCTACTCTTTTCTAAGCCTTCTTTGACCAAAAATTTTAAATACACAGTAACAATTCTACTCTTTTTTATGCTCTCTTTGATATCAATCCTATTATATAAAGTAATAAGCTTTTTCTCTTTGTAACAAAGGATCTCACTAACCGCTGAACCGATTTAGTTCTACTTTTCAAGGAATCTTCAAATATGTCCAAGGATGGTTTTAGGCTATTTAATTTCCGAATTTATGTTTGGGATGGTTTTAGGCCATTTTTGCCATTTCCTAGCTCTTGAAATACAGAGCCCCTAGATGCTATGGGCGGAGTTACTAGTATTTATATATAACAATTAAAAACAATACTTCTCGTTTAAGACAGGAGGGGAAAAAGTTTATTAACTTGTTCTGCAATTTGTTGGCTTAAAAATTTTGGAGGTTTTTATTAGATCTTGATTGGATTTAATTGATTTGAAGTGTCCAAACTTTTCAACCATTTTTCAAAAAGCTACATCATGTATAATTTTGTTTATCATAATCGGAAGTGTGTGTACATACCTTGTAATTCCCCAGATGGAGACAACCAGATAGGCTGTGAAGATAATCAGTACCAGAGACTTGACCCACTTGAGACCGAGAGCGTAGCCGAGTTTGTCGCGCAGCCACACCATACCAGCGTGCTCGCCATTGTCCTGCAACAACAACAGATTGAGGGTATAGTCCCTTTCGTGACAACGTCTCTTAAGGAGCGTTTCGTCGTATTTTCACAGTAGATTTTCTATTATTTCTAGCCCCTGCGGGGCCAATTGCCTAAACCTAACATACCATAACCTAAATTAACATAACAAAAGATACTGTGAAAATACGACGAAACGCCCCTTAAGAGGCGTTGTCACGAAAGAGACTATACCCAAAGATTGTAAGGGTGTTAATTAATTGAGTTTCAGCAAAAACTGCGTCATGAATAAAGACAATAATAGAAATTTGCTTTAATTTGATGCCTGGGGAGTAAAAGAAGAACGTATTGCCTTACAGGACAGGGTTTTAGCTATTTAAAATCTTATTTGATTTCTTCGCTTTAGTAAATAAGGATAAATAGTAAATACCCCTTTAATGTAAATTTTAACATCTTTAATAAAACTTTTTAGGGAGGGACAAACTAAATTTTACCCCCTTACCTCCCCAAAAAATGAATGCTTGGACGTCCTTACCCACAACCCTTTGTTTTATACCCAAAACCAATTGTACAGTACATTAAAGTAACGATCAAATCATCAATTTATTACCACAAACAGTTAAAACCTCCGGGAAAAAAAGTCGTGAATTGAAGGGTTAATTGTATTCCAGTGCGAAGAAACAACTCTAATTATCTCAGAATAAACAAGAATAAGAACATCAATAACCGTAGATCAACAATACTGATATTAAGTTAGTAATTGTAGAGTTGCTAATTATTACAGATATCATCATGCATAGAAAATTTTAAAAACTGGCCTAAATTAACAAAAAAAGTTATCTTTTACGAACGTGCATGTCTTAAACGTAGAACGCTTTGCAATAAAATTTTTTTTCAATATCCACGAATTCTTTAAAGTAATTTACATTCCTTGTATTGTTGTTGAAAAATGAATATTTCAAAGAGGAGTTGTAATTTTTTTATATTTTTGGAATTTCCAGGAAATAATTCTTTGCACATAAAAGATCTTATTATCCAAGATATTTTCATCAACGTAAATAGAATAGAGAAAATTTAATTATTTTTCTTATTAGATTTTATTAAATTTTGAATATAATTATTCTAAATCCTATAGAGAAAAAAATTTAATTTTAAGTAATTTTCAAAACAAAAACCAACTCCCTCCCCCTTTGTTTAATAATATTGAGGGGGGGGGGTTCTGTACTCGACTAGGCACTTTGAGAGAAACCGCCATCAAATACTTGTAGATAAACATCCCACTACATCATAGCAACATTTTTTCATACCATTGGATTATATGGATCAGATGGATTTTTTCCTCCTGCACAGAAGACTCTGTAAAACCAGCTGCGGTTCGTGCTCAAAGATTTCGGCTCTACCTGCAAAATAATTATCTAGATTAGCAATGAAAATAGAATACGTGATTAGAATTGTCTTAATTGGCGTGCATATATGGTAAGCCGAACGTTTCAGCTCACAGGGTTGCGAGTTCGAGTTCAACGAGCCTTAGCCTTGAATTATTCTACCAAAACAAACTAGCAGGATTTAGTCATACAGAAATTATATATTTAACTGAATAATATTTACAATGAATGTTTACTATATATATACAACAGATTATAACAATGGTTAGGTTTGAAGGGGGTGTGGGACGCTAGGGCTTAGCTCCCGGCGGTAGACAGGCTGTGGGGGCAGCTGTGGTAAAAGGGGAGGCAGCGCCTCCCGGCTGTATAATCGCGTGAGGGGCGCGTGATAGCTGCGTGTTTGAGTCCCTCCCCACATTTAGGCAGGCCAGTTTGACCGCTGGATAGCGGGGTCAACATCGGTCATGAGATAAATGGTGATATAATAAGATTAGTGCAGAGGGTTTGTTATGATAAGTCACAGCGTAGCAACTCTGTAAACTGCCTGTCCGTCTGGTTGTCGTATTACCACAACCTCCCCTTCAAGGGTTGCGGGGCTCTCGAGCCACCAGGCCTTGAACCTGGGGATACGACAACCTATGTCTGCGCAGGACAGGCTCTTCCTGGGGCACAGCTCGGTGGAGGACAGCTCGGGCTACACAGGCTCCACGGGACACTCGTTGCTCTGTCTGGCTGTGGTTGGATATCAGTATTGTCAACTCCTGGTTGGCCTCCAGGCGTGGATTGGCGACGGCCAAGCCCCGCCGCTGGAAATTTTGCCTCGTCTGCAGGACTAGCTCTGCCTCAGCGGGTAGCTGGACACGGAGGCCTAGGCTAACTCTGGTAGTTCCCAAGGGGGGAATGACGATGGAGGAAGGCGCATAAAATTCCATGGGGGCGCCTGCTTGATCCAGGTTGCTTGGCCTCCTAGCTCCTACTCGGATGGGGATGGCTGTCATCAACAGGGGGCACATGGCTTCAGCTTCGTCCTCTGGGGCTGCCTCTTCCATTGCCGTGGTTGCTTCTCCTCCTACAGGCTCGCTGCTGGCCGGCAGGTTCTCCATGTCCGTATCAGGATTCCAGATGGCATCTCTGGGTGGCTCTGGAGCTGGCGGCAGAGGTGGTGGTTCGTTGGGTTGCTCCTGCAGGTTCTCTTCTACTGGGTCACGGTCCTGGCCGCTAGGCTGTGGGGCGGCTGCGGTCGGCTGGTACACTGGGAACTGTCCTGGGTCACTCGCTGGGGGCGCCGCAGCTCCGACTGGCAGCTCGGTGGCATCCTCGTCGCCGTCCAGGTCGCCTTGAATGTCTGTTGGAATCTGGTGGGCAGTCACATCTCCAGTGTATTTGCGCAGTCGGCCTACATGCGCGGTAACTTCCGAGATCCTGGCGATTGGAGAGGCAGGTTTGATGACATAATGGACTTCTTTAGCTTGCCTCACTACCTTCCAGGGGCCAGTCCACCTCTTGGTAATCTTGGCTGCCTTCCCTGGCACCAGGCGGGGGGCCAGGTACCAGACCAAGTCTCCAACCTCGTACTTGGCCGTGCCTTCGTAGGCTGCTGCGCTCCTCCGGATGGCTCCCTCCTCTTTCTGCTGGATGGCATCATACACCGCATGGTAGCGTTGCAGGAGAGCTTGGACGTTGGCTGGAACCGAGGCATATTCTGTGTCTGGCAGCCGGAGCACCATGTCCACCGGAAGTTTGGCCTCTCTCCCAAAGTAGGCCAGGAACGGAGTCACGCCGGTGGATCTGCAGGCCTTGGTGTTGTAGGCGAAGGCAATGGCAGGCAAGTGTGGCTCCCAGTTGTTGTCGTCTCTGTCCAAGAACAGACGCATGCCTGTATTGAGCGTCCGATGGAACCTTTCCACTCGGTTGGACTGCGGGTTGTAGGGTGGTGGATGTGTCAGGCCAATCTCAAGCTTGGAGGCCAGCTCCTGGAATACCTGGCCGGTGAACTCCATCCCATTGTTGGAGTGGATCTTCAGGGGGCATCCGAACGTGGCCAGGTGGCGGTGCAGCAGGGCTTCAGCTACCGTGAGGGTGCGCTTGTTGGGGATGGCGTAGAGGCTGACAAACCGGCTGAACCCGTCTTGACAAGTGAGGATATAGCGGTTCCCGGCTGGGGTCTCTGGCAGTGGCCCCACCAGGTCAATAAACAGGACTTGCTGTGGATACCCCTGGCGGGAGGGCACATGTATCCCCTGCTTCAACCTTTCCTTGGTAACCTTCTGGACACACTCAGGACAAGTCTGAACCATCAGGCGGACGTCACGGGCCAGGTTGGGCCACCAGAAGTGCATGGCCACGCGGGCGATAGTCGCGTCCATTCCAAAGTGCCCGGCCATGGGGGTCCCATGGGCTAGAAAGAACGCGTCCTGCTGGAGGGCCGAAGGCAGCAGGTATCTTGTCCTTTCCCCTGTCAGGGTCTGGTCAGTGGTGGTGAGGCAGCCATGCTCGTCAAGTCCCAGGGCTGGGAAGCGGCTGGCATACTGCTGCTCGTCTCGTTCCTTGCCGCGCAGCTCAGCCTTAGTTGGGGCTCTGCCATCAGCCACCCACTGGCGGACACGGAGCAGGAGGGGGTCCTGTGTCTGGGCTTCTAACACTCTAGCTGGGTCCAGTCGTGCAGCAGGGGGCCGGCTAGCTGCGGGCTCCCCTAGCTGGCAAAGGTTGTGGATATACTCAGCCTGCTCTGCTAATTCTTCGGCGCTAGCCGTCGGCATGTTGGCGTCCTCCCGGCGGCTGAGGGCGTCGGCGTTGGTGTTCTGGGTGCCAGGACGGTGGCAGACAGTGAAATCTAGGGCCGCTAGCTCCTCCTGCCAGCGGGCCACCATCCCTGTGGATGTGTTCAGTGACTTCATTTGCAGCAAGGCTGAGGAATCAGTGTTGATCTGGAAGCTGCGGTAGGACAAGATGCCGTGAAATTTCTGGATTCCATACATAATGGCGGCCATCTCTCCCTTCCAGGACGGGTAGCGAGTCTCGGGGTCGGTTGTCTTGCGCCCCACGGCGGCAATCAGCCTCTCCTTGCCGTCCTGGCATTGACTCAGAATGGCAGAGATGGCGCGGCTGCTGAAGTCTGTGGTGAGCTGGAATACCGCCGGCAAGTCAAACCTGGGCGGCGCTCGGATGGGGGCTTGACGGAACTTGTCCTTGAGCTGTAGCAGCTGGGCTTCCATCTCAGGCGTCCAGGCTAGGGTCTTGGCCGTCTTCTGCCGATTCATCTTGTAGGTGAGGTCAGCATACTCTGGGATGAACAGGCGGTAGTATCCAAAGAACCCCAGAAGCGCCAGCAAATCCTTGGGGGTGCTGGGGGCCGGCCAGTCCAGGATACGGTCAATATAATCCTCCTGCATGGCTATCCCCTCACGGCTGAGGGTGTGGCCCAGATAATCCACCTTGGCTCGGAACAGCTTGGTCTTAGCTGGCTTGAGGCGGATTCCTCCCCTGCGGTGGGCTTCCAAGACCTCCCGGAGCCTAGCCAGATGGGCCCAGGTATCCTGGTGGAAGGTCAGGACGTCGTCAAGGTATGACTGGAGGTTGGCTGTGCCTAGTGGATTTAGGACCCCGGCAATAAATCTGGAATAGACAGACGGTGCCGTAGCCAGGCCAAAGGGCATCCTTTTCCATTGATACAAGCCCCTGGGGGTGGTGAAGGCGGTGCAGGGCCGGCTGTCCTCGGACACACGGATGGTGTAGTACGCGGCCACCGCGTCTAGGGCACTGTAGACGCGGTGTCCTCCAGCTCGTTCTACCAACTGCTGGATCCTGGGCAGAGGGTAGCTATCCAGTTCCAGGCACTTGTTGAGGGCTCTGTAGTCGACGGCCCAGCGGGTGCTCCCGTCCTTCTTCTTGATGGGCACCAGAGGGCTGCTCCAGGCGGAGTCTGACGGCTCTATGACTCCCTCTTGTAGCCAGGTGTCCAGTTGTTTCTCCAGCTCAGCCTCCTGCCGCGGGTTCAGATCCCTAAATCTCTGGCGGATCGGCTGGGTCCCAGGCTTGAGGCGCAGCTGCAGCTCGACTACATCCGTGCAGCCGGGGGTAGAGTTGGAGAAGACGTCCCTGTATTCTGATAGCAGGGTCCAAACCTCCTTTTTGAGCAAGGGGTCCTTGCGCAGGAACTCGTTGTCTTCCATCTCAAGGGCCTCCCACAACTCCTGCATATCTGGGGGCTCAACAGGCTCTTGGAACGAGTGGAGACGCGGGGGAGGCTTGTCAGAAACCTCTAAAATGTCAGGCTTGACTAGCTCCCCAGCCACTGGGAGGCCAGCGTCCAGCAGGAGGGGCGTCTCCCCTTCATTTACCACCAGTACTCGAAACACACTGGCGGAGCCAGGCCTGTGGGCATACAGGCCTTCTGGGATGACAAGATCCTCCCCAAACCTCTGTTCTGGGGCAGCTAGCTGGATGGCATCCTTGGTGCGGTGTCCTACTAATTCAACAGGGACAGCCATGACACCGCGGCCAGGCAAGACCACCCGCTTGGACGTGCGGAGTTGGGGTGGCTGGCCGTCGGTTGGAGTGACAGCGCTTAGCCTATACGTGGCTGGTGCGGGGTCAGCTTCGGCTCCGGGAGCCACCGGCCGCGACTTGACGGGCTCGGCCTCGGGAGGGGCTGACGTGTCGGAGCCAGGTGTGGCTCCGAGGGCGTCCGGCCACGATTTGACGGGCTCGGTGCTAGGAGAGGCCAGGGCGCTGGGACCAGCCTGGGCTCCGTGGGCGTCCGGCTGCGACTTGACGGGCTCGGCGCTAGGAGAGGCTGAGGTAGCGGAGCCATGCGTGGCTCCGGAGGCGGCCGGCCACGACTTGACGGGCACGGCGCCGGGAGAGGCTGATTCCTGGGAGTTGAGTGTGGCTCCGGGTGCATCAGACCGCGACTTGACGGGCCTGGACTCGGACTTGGCTGGCTGACTGGCGGGGGGTCCCAGGTAGAGGGGGCCAGGTGGACACGGCTGGCCGTTGATAAAGGTGTCGGCGGAGAAGATTGGTTCTGGAGGGCTGGCAATCTCAGGGAACGTGGTTGGCAGGTTCTCCAGCGGCACCTTGGGCACTGGGGGCAACCCCATGGCTAGCAGGTTGGTCCCCCTATGGGCGTTGAGCGCAGTGTCCACCCAGTGCGTGCCTTTCTCGACCACACGCGGCTGCTCTGGCAGTGGGCCTGGCAGAGGCCCCTCGTAACTCAGCTCTCTCTCGGCTGTCTCCCGGTCAATGGGGACGCCACGGAGTGGGATAAACTCCCCACGCACCCACAAGCAAGGTGGTTGCATGTCGAAACAGAGCCTAGTTCCAAACTCCTTGAGAAAATACCCTCCTAGGTTCAGAGGGTGGGAGAGATTCCGAACCACAGTCACGTGATACAGATGGAGTATAAGGGTGTGTGAAACTGCCATATATAATTCTTTCAATTTTCCTATTACCTGGAGGGGCTGGCCTTCCTCGTTAGCAGTCAGGATTTGGGTGTTGTCCGGAATCAACATGCGTTGCACGCCCATTGCGTGCATGAGGTGTTCAGAAATTACAGCAGACCCTGGTACACGGTTGCCAGAATCGATCATGGCATCAACCTGTACATGCTGGGCAGGGTCAGGAGTAGGAAACCTCACCCTGATATGGCAGGGGAAGTGGAGGTCCTGCCCTTGAGACAAGGGGGCCTCCCGTTCGGCTGGGGTTGGCAGAAACTTCGGTGGTGGCCGAACCGCAGCTATGGTGGTATCGCATACCATGGTGGCTTAGACTGTAGCTTCGAATCACTAGAGCTTATTAATTATCACTGGGTCAACAATTTTATATTTCTTTTTATCACTTGGTTGACATTTGTACACACTTATGTGTTGTTATCACTAGGAGCTCTAGGTGTGATTCTGGAAGCACTGGTAGCAGGGAATGTCCGTCCTGCAAGGTTCAGAGGGGTGACGGCGGTAGGGAATGTCCCGTCCTACAGCGCCGCTGGTTCGAATCCCGAAAATGGCGGCAGGGAATGGCCCGTCCTACAGCGCCTCGGGTTCGAATCCTGGAAGGCAGCGGCAGGGAATGTCCCGTCCTGCCGTGCCTGTGGCTCAAAATCTGCTATCCGTCGCAGTGGTAGGGCTTACTTGTGTGCTGAAGCTTCGCAGCCACACATTGCCTTCTCAAGGAGACCAGCACCCAGCTTTCTGTCTCGTAGGTTTGGCCTGGGTGTCCTGGGGCTTGTCCCAGCTACACTTGCCAATTTAGACTCAGTTCTGTAGCCGTCTGAGCTAAATTATCCGATTACCGTGGCTGCGCACCTAGCGCTACTCCTACACGGTACGGAAAAAGCGTCTTAACTGGCGCTTTTAGCAGGCTAAATCTGCTTGCCGTAGGCCAGAGGCCCACATATTGCGTTCAAAATGATGGAAATTTGACCTAAAAAGGCCGTCTCACGGGTCAGTTGGCTTCTCAGTTGGCGGCTGATTGTCCCCTTACTTGCCAAAGGGTCCAATCAGAGGTAGAATAGGCTAATTTCTGTAAGGCTTGATTGAAACACGCTGACACCAAGTTATGGTAAGCCGAACGTTTCAGCTCACAGGGTTGCGAGTTCGAGTTCAACGAGCCTTAGCCTTGAATTATTCTACCAAAACAAACTAGCAGGATTTAGTCATACAGAAATTATATATTTAACTGAATAATATTTACAATGAATGTTTACTATATATATACAACAGATTATAACAATGGTTAGGTTTGAAGGGGGTGTGGGACGCTAGGGCTTAGCTCCCGGCGGTAGACAGGCTGTGGGGGCAGCTGTGGTAAAAGGGGAGGCAGCGCCTCCCGGCTGTATAATCGCGTGAGGGGCGCGTGATAGCTGCGTGTTTGAGTCCCTCCCCACATTTAGGCAGGCCAGTTTGACCGCTGGATAGCGGGGTCAACATCGGTCATGAGATAAATGGTGATATAATAAGATTAGTGCAGAGGGTTTGTTATGATAAGTCACAGCGTAGCAACTCTGTAAACTGCCTGTCCGTCTGGTTGTCGTATTACCACACATACTCTTCCACATCCCTTTAATGTGTCATATTTGCAATTTGATAAGATGGGGTGTTTAATAATGAGAAAGTAGCGAAGGGGTAGTTTTTGCATTCCTATAATTTACTGTTTTTCCTTAAAATTATCATGAAATTTTAAAAAAATGACTTATTTACTTTTTATCATAAAGGTTTAAAATGCGCCTTTTACAACTGGATTTCAAGAATTGTCTGAAGATATGAAAATAATGATTTCTAAAATCATTTTTTTGGCATGAGCCGCCCATCTTGACAAACAAAAAAAAAGGGCTTTTGTAAAGGTTTTTCCTTGGACAAGTGTTCAATGTTCAAAGAAATAAAGTTATTAGCTTACCCTAATACAAAGGAAGCCGTGTTTATTCTTATTCTCCGCAAAACCGGCGACCGCCAAACAGCCGCCAAAGAATGTAAGCTGCCAGAGGTAGATGAAGGCCACAGCAGTTCCAGTATAGATACAGAATATTCTCACACATGGGAAAGGGGTTATCACACCTAGACACAAGATTGGTTTTAATAAAAACTGATGCCTTTTTTAAAACTAGCGTCTAAAAAGTAAAGAAAATTTTTAAGGGTGGGTGGTGGTACCCTTCCTCAAAATAGCTAAAAAACCTTCACAGAAACTATGAGAAGCAACACTGTAAAGGAGAACCGTATCGGTTTGGTAGTTAGAGATATCCTTCGCTACAGACAAAAACACATTACTACTTTATGTTATAGGATAAAAAAATTGCTGTCCTTTCATAAAAAATGTTTTTCTACCAAAACCAAAAAAAGAATCTATATAAAGCTTTTCTGATTAATCTAAGAGACAAATATACACATCAGACCTTTTAAAAATATGAATTATTTAATAGTTATTTATTGTATTGTATTGTAACCAGCTTTCCACGGATAATAAAATAAAAAAAAATAAGATTAATTTCAATTTAGTTAATCTAGAGGGGCCAAAGTCCCGACCAACTAAATTGGTATTAATTTTATGATTTTTATTTTATTGTTCATAGAAAATTATCTACAATACATGATTTTTCAAAGAACAGGCTCTACTCCAGCGGATATGAACCAGTTTCGAAGCCATACTTGAGTGTATTTACCTGCCATAAAGCTGAGAAAGTCTGTCAGGGATGTGACAGTGATAGATACGGCCGCGTCAGAAAATGTATGCCCTAGCCTCTCAGGGACATCATGATATCTAGAAAGATAGAAAATATTGATAAAATTTAAAATGTATGTCCTAGCCTCGTGGGGTTATCAAGATATCTAGAAAGATAGAAAATATTAATAAGATTTAATTGAATGTCCTAGCCTATCGGGGACATCAAGATATCTAGAAAGATAGAAATATTAATAAGATTTAATTGAATGTCCTAGCCTCTCGGGTTCATCAAGATATCTAGAAAGATAGAAAATATTAATAAGATTTAATTGAATGTCCTAGCCTATCGGGGACATCAAGATATCTAGAAAGATAGAAATATTAATAAAATTTAAATGTATGTCCTAGTGTGGTAGGCGGCATCATACGGACAAGCCTTTTCTAGAGTATACTACGCTCTGGGACGCCCGACAAATGCAGGTGTTAAAGCTCCACCCATCAACTTTAGATACGCTATCAAAAGACGGTCATTTTGATAAGCGGTCACACCCAACCCATTGTTATGGAATACAATGGCCACCTGGGCATGGGGAGGGGATTACCCCCTCCCCCTTTCCGCAGCCGGACCTTCCCTTTTCTCTGCCATCACCTGCCTACCCCAAGGAGGCAGCCTTCCCTCCTACCTCTGCGCCTGTGGACACAGCCCCAGCTCAAAGGAACCCCTCACCAGCTATCCCTCATAATCTGTTAATATACTTCTATTTGCTATATAAACCTGTATATCTATTGTAGTGCTTCAGTTCAAAATATATCTTTTAAGCAGTAACTACTTTTAGTTATTTATTGATAGAATCTTTAAGGCTAGGGGCTCGTTTGAATCGAACTCGCTCAGTAGGGTTGAACTGCTTCACCCCTACCACACTAGCCTCTCGGGGACATCAAGATATCTAGAAAGATGGAAAATATTAATAAAATTTAATTGTATTTCCTAGCCTCTCGGGGACATCAAGATATCTAGAAAGATAGAAAATGTTATTCCTATTTAAAATGTATATTAATAAAATCTAAAATGTATATCCTAGCCTCTCGGGGACATCATGATATCTAGAAAGATAGAAAATATTATTTCTATGTAAAATTTATGTCCTTGCCTCTTGGAGGTATCAAGATATCTAAAAAGATAGAAAATATTATTAAAATTGAAAATGTATGACCTAGCCTCTCGGGGATATCAAGATATCTAGAAAGATAGAAAATATTATTGAATTTTTTAATATTTTTAAAATGTATGTCCTAGTCTTATCAAGATATCAAAAATATAGAAAGTATTAATTGAAAAATAAAAGATTTATATTTCCCATAAATTTGGCATTTCCAAAATGTTAAGTAATATTATAAGAATACCTATTTTGTAGGGGAGGTTAACACCCCCCTAGCATGCACGCCCAGAACCTTACCTATCAGCACGTCTCCAAGCAGACAACATGACAAAGGTGTCATCAATTCCAATACCAAATAGAAGGAAAGGTGCAGCCAAACACAAAGCTATGAAATCAACCCTGAAAAAAATAATTATTACAAATTAATTAATGAATGTTGAAGAAAGTGTATGTACGGAAATTGAAATTATTATAACATTTTCTTACTCGTTGGCTTAACAACTTTGGGGACTTTAGAGAATCTTGATTGGTTACTTTATTAAATTGAGTGTTCAAACGTTTCTACTACTAATTATAATCTAAAGAAGGGGTAATTTTGTGTATCATAATACGTTATGTACATCAATTTATCGGCCATTGTCTTATCCCTTTAGATCCCTGGGTTATTAGGGGGGGGAGTATATTAATCTTAATAGGTAATGTAAAATGTTCATTTATAGTCAACTACAATAATTACGACCGTACGGACGGATGGACGGTCAAACGCTTCTACTACTAATTTTAATTTAAAGAAGGAATAATTTTGTGTATCATAATAGAGGATGTACATAAATTTATCCGCCTTTGTCTTATCCCTTTAGATCCCTGGGTTATTGGGCCTCGAACGGGGATGAGGTGGGGGAGTATATTAAATCTTAATAGGTAGTTTTAAATGTTCATTTTTAGTCAACTACAATAATTACGACCGTACGGACGGATGGACGGGCAAACACTGTTTATAAAGTAGCGGAGCTACTATATAAATTACTTACTTTGTGTAACAGATGAGTCCAAACCCAGAAATGGTGGCTAGGGCCGCAGAAAATAGGCCCAAAAACCCAATCAAAGGTTTAGACTTTACAGAATCACTCATACTAGAGGCGAATATGCAGAATAAAATCATAATCAGAATGTTGACAACTAAAAAAGTTCACATTAAAAAATCGGACGTACAATCACTTCCGAACATCACAACTTCTATTTTTTTGCGAATATAGGGCAATATAAAAATTAATAATATGCAGAAGTAACTGAACACTTTTAAAATTTAAAGATTGCGTTTTAATGCAGAGAGAAAGAGGAGACAATACGCTGCTTTTTACACTAGTCCCCAAAGTTACATGATAAAAATATTTTCTTATTGGTTGGCTTAACAACTTTAGGGACTTTGGTGAATTTTTATTGGTTGTTTCATAATGAGTGTCCACTACTTTCAACCACTAATCTTAATCTACACAGGTTTTTTTGTGTATCATAATAGGGGATGTACAATTGTACAATAATTTATCGGCGATTGTTTTATCTTTTTCGATTCCTGGGCTGATTGCCCAATGGCTGTTTATTCAAAAAGATGAATTTAAATGCCATTTTATTATTTTAAATGTGAAATTTTCCTAAATTTGGGGTGATGTAGTTCTTAGAATTTTCCATCTCCCAGGCGGGCGTTGATGATACAAATCTAAATTCAATAGAAATTAGGTAAATAATTTTGCCCGACAGACAGACGGACAAAAATGTATAGGGCAGACTATAAACAATAGGAATCTTGACTAAAAATTGTAGCTGTCTATCTTAAATAGCAGTTGAGAAAATCACATTTTACCAACAATAAGGTTTTTGTCTTTTTAATCCTGACTGACAGACAAACGGACAAAATAATGTACGGAGTAGATACGCATATATAATAGGAATCTTCACTAAAAATTTCAGCTGCCTATCTTCAATAGAAGCCGAGAAACACATTTCCCGCGTAGCGTTACGGATTAGCCAAAAAGAATATGCCTTTTTGAAAAGACCTGGCAAACATCAAGAATTAAAATTTGACAGAGCTGTCTTTTTGATGCCAAATATACAAAAATTGAGTTGGAAATCTGGTTAAGGTGTCTATAGAAAGGTCTTTACATCAAAAACTTAAATCATATGGTGTCTATCTCCATTTCAAGTACTTAAATTGGTTTAAATAGTAACTGATTATTTTTTTAACACCCTTAAGCTTCAATGAACAAAAAAAACATATTTAAAACTTTTTTTAATGAAATGAATTTAATATACCTGTTCAGACTGAGCCAAGGTTTGGCAATTGACAGTCTTTCTATTGTGGCTAAAAACTCTCTCTCCCAAGCATCACCAACCTAATAAGATTATATAGAGTTATAGAGTAGCTGTGCTATTTAAATTAGAAATATGTTATGAAATATATTAAGCAGCTTATAGTGCCTAATAAAAAATGACGTCCTACAATAAAATTACCGATGAAAGGCCCGTATATATTTAATCATTGTTCAATTACAATGTATACAGGCCTATCATTGGTCATTTGTATTGTATAACGTCATTTTTTGTTAGGCACTATAAGCTGCTTCGATGTAATTTTTACCAGTTTGTTATAAAATAACACTTAACTTTGATTTCAAGATTTATGATTCGCCGCTAAAATTTACCAATCACGTGTCTTTATTGTAAAAGACAAACCAATAATAATCAGGTATTTTGCAAGGAGAAATGTGAATGGTTCATTTTAGCGGCAAATTTAAAAATCGAAAGATTTTTCACCTGTCTGTTCAGTTGTCTGACGGGTGTTAATAGAAGAAACAACCATAGGACAACTGATTTTTTCATTCCACAGCATTTGACAGAAAGTTCTAACTATACTTAAAGAAATGATTTACTCACCAAAATTTGCCAATGTTCAGTGAGGTCAAGGAAGTAGGTCATGCTGACCGCTTCAGCCGACCTGACCTGCCCAATCTCGTCCGTTACTATACCACCGAGGTAGGCCGGCAACACATAGGACTGAAAAATAATAATTATTAATTTTTTTCATCGTACTACCGTCACCGTATTGACTGTTTTTTGGATTATTTCCTGTTGTGAATGGCTCTAAACCCAGGGAGGGGGGGAACTGTTTAATACTGTTAATACTCTAGTCCCAAAAATTTTATATTAACCCTTTCTTATTTGTTGGCCTAACAACTTTAGGGACTTTCATGTGTTATATTGCTATTTTCATAGGACTAAAAAATCAAATACCCTTAAAATTTAAATGAAGTTTTCTGATTGGAAAAGTAAAAAAATGGCGGTAACCTGGAAAGTTACAGGGTCGAATGTGATTGGTGTGCTGAGGTTGAGAGAACCGGTTTCTACGGCGGGCATCAGCTGGGCTAATCCAAGGATCTCATTGGTTCTAAACAATAATACAGTTGGTGTGATTCAGGGATAAGGGATGGGAAACGTAGGAAAATATTATTTCAGGCCTATTTCAAGCCTAGGCCTAATAAACCAGTTTTGGGATGACGCAGTGGTTCGTCCTAAACGCTAATAAACAAGGATGACAACATCCATAAAAGCGAAGCTCTGAAATGGAAGGACAAACGGACATTAAGACTTGTATAATGTCAGAACTGAATAATCAGAATGCGAATGTATAAGAGTCAAAGCAAAATTGTAAGTAAATTTGTTGAAAAACTGCTTGATACAGGATAATGATTATGGACATACTTACATTTTTAGGACTTGATTATAGAGTTGCTTCGCTTTTATTATTGTACTTTGTTGTCCTAGGAATCAGTATACCAAAAATCAGACCAATCAGATAATTAGGTCACATACAAATTTGTTGTTAAAATGTAAAAAAATCAACATGTTTAAAATGGACGTACGGACATTTTGGTAATGATTATAGAGTTGCTACGCTTTCTAAATCGTACCTAACTATTACAGGAATCACCATGCAAAATTTTAAATCGATAGGACAATTATAACTTGCCTAAATTAACGAAAAAAGCTATTTAAAAAAGTTTAAAAATCAACATGTTTAAAATGGACGTACGGACATTTTGGTAATGATTATAGAGTTGCTACGCTTTCTAAATCGTACCTAACTATTACAGGAATCACCATGCAAAATTTGAAATCGATAGGACAATTCTAACATGTCTAAATTAACGAAAAAAGCTATCCGTTACGGACGTACGGACGGACCGACCCTAATTATAGAAAAGCTTCGCTTTTAAAAAGCTGTGTGTGTGTGTAGATAAAGTATAGAATCAAATTCAGGTAGCTAGTTTAAAGTAAAAAACATAACTTTTTATAAACCTATATATTAATGGCTTTTGTTAAAATGAAGTTTTTTCTCTCCCAAAATTTTTTCTCTTTTACTTTGGTAATTTGAACTGTCAGAAAGCTATCGTTGGGTTTCCCTCAGACAGATTTTAGTTTGTATTATTTGCATTTTTATTAATGAGTAAAAATTTTATTTGAAAATTTCATTGCTAATTAAAATTCAAAATAAATAAATAAATATGCACTTGGGTAACATTCTATCAAGTTCTTTGGATACTATAATGTAATGATATATCTGTACTGTGTTGTATTGTACAAAAATTAGGTGTTGTATCAATTCCGTACTAAATTTTTAAAATTCAAAATACAACATCTAATTTATAAACTACCAAATGAAAATTCGTAGCTACCTTCTTTCCAAAAAAATAATCTCGTTATTTTTGTTTTTTCTATATGGCCCTTTTTTAATGTTTAACTCTAAGCAGATTTAATAATTAAACTAATGTGATCTAACACCATTTATATTTATTTTTTCGTAGCAGACGAAATCATTATTTTTTCTAGAATTGTCTGCTTCTAAAATTTCCGCCATCTGTGATTTGGGCTTGTTTTGTATCAACCAATCACCAATTGGCGCCGCCAAATGGTGATTGGTTGATACAAAACAAGCCCAAATCACAGAACACTATTGGTTTAGAGCGGTAGCCAATATGAGCCGTCCGCCAGTAAGGTCATTAAATTAGGCAAATGGTAAAAGTTGCATGATCCCTTTCAAAACCAGGCCGAGACCTAATTTATGGCCAGGTTTCCTATCCCTTATCCCTGGTGTGATTGGTCATCTAATTTAAGGTTCCTATTTGTCCTTTTTATTAAAGAAAATAAATTGTCTTAGATTATCATTATGGAGCCATTTTGACTTTTAAGTACATTATTATTAATTTCTTTATATTTCATTTAGTTAAATATTCTAAAGATCTTATTGTTTTTTTTATCTAATTTGGAATTGATAGACTTTGATTTATTTACATTTTAATAATACAAATAATATAAAATTGCTAAGAAACATTAAAAAGTTCAAGACAATCAGTAAAATTGACATATTTCCCATGACAAAGCATTAATACATGTGAAAAACATTATATTTCCAGAGTATAGCTACTCTATAATTTTGGTATGTCAGTATGTCGATATGTTTATCCGATTTGTATTTAAAGATCTTCTCTGGTTATGTCTCTAAATTTTCTGTATTTTTGCTGTATAAGAATTTACTGTTCTTTTCAATTAAAAAGTTTCTTAGAAGTTTGTTATTGCTTTGCAAGTTTGAAGTTTGCAATTCATGGACAAATTATTCCTTGTTTTTTGACAGAAACTGTAATTTTAACATGTATGTGTTTTATATGTTATTAAAACAAGGACAATTGAATACATAATTAACGTCATATTCAACTTATAAAAACTAAATTTTGCCGGTTCAATGACAACCCCCTCCCCTCCTATTAATTCTTTAAAGTGTCCCTAAAGCAGGGATTTAAAGGGAAAACAATGGACGATAAATTGATGTAAAATGATGATTACCCCAATTCTGCAAATTAATGCTTGAAACGTTTGAACACTTAACTTTATGTTACAAACAATCAAAATTTACTAAAGTCTTCAAAGTTTTAAAGCCAACTAATAGAAAAACGTTGATATAAACCTTTGGGGACTAGTATAATAAGCAGTCCATTATCCCCTCTCTCTTTGCCCTGCAGGTTTTAGGCTAATTTAGAGTGGGCACTCGTTTTATATTGAATGTTTAAAATCCATAAGTATGCCAGAATTAAGAGCAATAAAAAATAAACAAAATTGTAGGTAGTAATTTTAACTGTTAACATTATAATTGTAACATGCACTTTTTACTATAATGTACAGTTTATACGCTAGAAATTTTGTTTTAAAAAAAGGGCAGCAATTGCAATTTCACAGCAACCAAAAGTGGACAACAAATAAAATAAATTTAGATACTTATTTTTTGTTAGATTAGGCGGTCCCACTAGAATAAGACCCTGCAGGGTTTGAGCCCTCTGCAGGGCTAGAATGCGCAACATTTCATATAGACACTCAAATATCCAACTGCTTTGGCAAACCGAAAAAAGTCTTTAAAGTTTTTTGTAAAGTTTTGTAAATTAGACCCTGCAGGGTTTAAGCCCTTTGCAGGGCTAGAATGCGCAACATTTCATATAGACACTCATAGGTCCAACTGCTTTTGCAAACCGAAAAAAATCATTAAAGTTCTTTTTAAAAAAATGTTATTTTTTGTAAAGTTTTGTTGTAGTTACCGTTAAATTCTAAAAACATTTTTTATGGTATAAGGATAAAATTGCAATAATTGTTTAATTGGGGTTTATTTTATCTAGATTTATCTATCTATTCATCTAATTGAATTAGGATAATATAACAAATGAAATATAGACAATGAAAGTATGAAATAAATAATTTGTATGTTTGTTCGTCACATAAGATCTCAATAATGTTCATTCCTTTTGCCTTTTAATGCTAAGGGCGCGGTCACAAATTCTATAAAAATTTCGTGTAGTTATTATTTCAATACTTGTAGTTATTAGAATAGCGTTATGAAGTTAGATGAAGTGTCTCAAAACTATTTATAGGTTGACATAAGAAATATTAATTTTATGTAGTGTATGTTGGTATTATGTCAGCCACTCTACCTTTTTGTAATGATATAAAAGGCGACAAAAGAATGTACATTGTATAATAGAATTTGTCACTAATCTATTTATTTGTACTCTAATAAAGTTATACTCGCAGCTGGCTAACAAAAACCCCAATCAATCCACTTTACCCCATCCACTCCTCCTCTAATGGATGAACGAACTAACCTATAAATGAGGTTCATAAAATCAACCTAAATTGGCGACAAATTTTCCCTTGACAATATATCCAAGTATATTCTGTATCCATTTTGATATAATTTTTGTGTAGCAAAGCTATTCTATAATCTTTCTTGCCTGTTTGTCTGTAATTATAAACTGGGCTGAATGTGCGCAGTGACGTAATGCCTACTTCTTCTTTTTTTGCTTTTTGCTTTTCCTCTTTATTTTCTCTGTGGTGGGACATAGTGTCTAGAAAAACCAGAAATGTGACGTCATACAAATGAGGGATTATCCATCTCTTTTTTAATGGGTTTTCTTTCCCACTTCTCCTCTCATCTCTCTCATTTTTATGACGTCACATGGCTGATTTTTTAGAAACTTTGACCCACTATTTTTCTCTAAATAGCTTTTAACTTAAAACAGCTTCGCTAATAAAGGACGTAATTGTTACTTTTCAAAATGTATATTTATAAAGACGCGTCGCTACTATAAAATACTTACATACAATATCCGTTCCACTTGGCACAAATATCTCCAAATCTGTAAGCAGTGCCCTCGTGCTCTACAGAGATATTATAAACAGCCTCTTCAACATCAATTAGATCGTTCCAAAAGTCGGTCCTGAAAAAATTGTGCTTTTAAAACATATTTTTTTTTCTTTTTGGAGGCAGGTTTTATCCCCTCTTGAAAGAGAAATTGATCCTTAAATATAATGTTAAACAAAATTACCCTTTGTGTAGATAAAACTTGTTTGTTGAAAATTTTAAACAGTGCTATTATTTGAAAAAACAAATGAAAATTTGATTAAAGTACCCAAAGATTTGGAGTCAACGAATATAACATGGTCATAAAACATTAAATTAGATTTTAAATATTTAATTTTAACCCCTCCCCCCCCCAAAAAAAAAAAAAGCTTAGACATCCTAGCCTATATGATATAAAAATTTCCCCTACCCAAAAAGCCTCAATATCTAATATTAAGTTTAATTACAACTTATAAACTTCAATAATAGATATCATATTGTGGCTGCGTAACTGATGGACAAAATTGTTTTTGTTTAAATCCAAAACTTTACCTAAGAATAGAACCAACAGGGTTGAGGGTGGCAATAACTCGTCCAAATTTACCCATGCGGGACATTCGCGTTGCCTAAAATAAAATTTATAGATAAAAGCAGACAAAGATTCCTAAAAAGCAGACAAAGATTTCTAAAAAGCAGACAAAGATTCCTAAAAAGCAGACAAAGATTCCTAAAAAGCAGACAAAGATTTCTAAAAAGCAGACAAAGATTCATAAAAAGCAGACAAAGATTCATAAAAAGCAAACTAAGATTCCTAAAAAGCAGACAAAGATTCATAAAAAGCAGACAAAGATTCATAAAAAGCAGACAAAGATTCATAAAAAGCAGACAAAGATTCATAAAAAGCAGACAAAGATTCATAAAAAACAGACAAAGATTCATAAAAAGCAGACAAAGATTCATAAAAAGCAAACTAAGATTCATAAAAAGCAGACAAAGATTCATAAAAAGCAGACAAAAATTCATAAAAAGCAAACTAAGATTCATAAAAAGCAGACAAAGATTCCTAAAAAGCAGACAAAGATTCCTAAAAGCAGACAAAGATTTCTAAAAAGCAGACAAAGATTCCTAAAAAGCAGACAAAGATTCCTAAAAAGCAGACAAAGGTTTCTAAAAAGCAGACAAAGATTCATAAAAAGCAGACAAAGATTCATAAAAAGCAAACTAAGATTCCTAAAAAGCAGACAAAGATTCCTAAAAAGCAGACAAAGATTCCTAAAAAGCAGACAAAGATTCCTAAAAAGCAGACAAAGGTTTCTAATAAGCAGACAAAGATTCATAAAAAGCAGACAAAGATTCATAAAAAGCAGACAAAGATTCATAAAAAGCAAACTAAGATTCATAAAAAGCAGACAAAGATTCATAAAAAGCAGACAAAGATTCATAAAAAGCAAACTAAGATTCATAAAAAGCAGACAAAGATTCATAAAAAGCAGACAAAGATTCCTAAAAAGCAGACTAAGATTTATAAAAAGCAGACAAAGATTCCTAAAAAGAAACAGAATATATTTAGAAGTTTGAAAAAAAATTAGTTAAAAATTATCGCAAAATTACATTCATAAGAACATAATCCTATTCAGACGTGATTATAAATCTATGCCTATGTAATTATACTAAGAATCACCATCCCAAAAATAAGGATGTTCAGATCATTTCATTTTGTACAGACTTATTATTTGTGATTATAGATTTGCTATGCTATCCAAAATGTACCTTATTGTTTAAAGAATCGTCATGCAAAGTATGAAATTAATTTAATCTAAAATGTACCTTATTGTTTAAAGAATCGTCATGAAAAGTATGAAATTAATTTAATCATATATAAACTAAAGATCAAGCATATCGGATTACTGAAAACGAAATTGAAGAAATGCTTCGTTTTTTAATTATAAATTTGTATTTGTTTATAAATCATTGAATGCCCACATAGCTAATCTTTATTTCAAAATTAGTCATGTAAAAAACGTTATAATATAAATTTTTACTTGGCCGTACGGACGGATGAATATGAAATGTTAAGACCTAACTATAGAGTAGCTGCGCTACAAAAGTTTGTTTACCTGGAAATTTGAGTAATCAATTGGAAAATATTTCTCCTGGATTGTTCTTTCCTCTTTGGCTTGACCCGTGGCCGGTGATAGAAGGTACTCTAAACAAATTTACATTACTAGCGGATACGCCCTTAGAGGCCCCTAGGGTCGGGACAGGGGGGGGGGGGTGGTGGAGATGGAAGTAGACACACTTTCATTTTTCTTTTAAATAGAAAAAGTTTCAGCAACCTTGTACGAAGGGAAGATAGTAAGTCATGGTAATTTTTTTTTAAGAGCGATTTCTCCTAGGAAGGTTGTGGTACACTCCCTTTAAAAAGCCATAAACCCTCACAGGACCTATAAAAAACTACATTGTTAAGGAGAATCATATCGGTTTAGCAATTAGTGAGATCATTTGGTACAAAAAAAGAACCTGTTACTTTTATTAGTTTCGCAGAATGTTTGCCTGTCTGTGTGTTAGTAATCAAAGTACGCTTAATTGCTTGACAGAAATAACTCTCCCTCCATTTTTTACATTTTTAAGTTAGGAGAATGTAACTTCATAAATGTAAGATTATTTCCACTCCCACCGCTTAATATTTCAAAAGGTAAAAAGCACAAAAAGTATTATTTTGTGTATTCTTATTTTTTTCTTGTGTATCATGTTATGGCTTTTAGTTTTTTTCTCACAATCTTTTTGGGGTGAAAGGTACAAAAATATATTAACTGGATAAAAATATATTATTTTTATATTCTTATATAAAAGTAACAGGATGTCTACATGTCTGTGTATAGAGAAGGATCTCACTGAACTGATAAGGATCTCCAGTGTATATAATCTTTCGGGTATAGCCCCTTTTGTGACCTCAATTCAATCGTATTTTCACATTAGCTTTTGAGAGGTTATTTCAGATTATGTCAGGTAAGGTTAGGTTAGGTGATTGCCCCGCAGGGTTTGGCAATTAGCCTCGTAGAGTAACAGGAGAAAAGCTACTGTTAAAAAACGACGAAAGGCCCCTTAAGAGGCGTTGCCACGAAAGGGACTATACCCAAGCTTTCTATATGTCCAGCAGAGGTTTATGACATAAAAATCCTACCTTCAAATGCCCCTAGAGGCAACAAGGAGCGTAGCCATAATTAATTTAAAAAGCCAAGTGTCCCTTTTACAATAATAAAAAACTGAAATGCAAGTGTGACAAAAATGATGAAATTGCAGAAATAATCAGGGATTTTAAGGGATAAGACAATTGACGATAAATTGCTGTATATCCACAATAATGATAAACAAAATTACCCCTTCCGTAGATTTTCAGTTTGGAAACTGCTTTTTTTTAAACCAATCAATAAAGCTATTATAAAAGTACCCAAAATTTTAAAAATGAGAAAAAGTTTATTTAAAACTTGGGGTACCAGTATAATTTACAGTCCAATGTCTTCTCCCTCCCTGCTATTAAATCTTGCTTAAACGAACATCTTTTTAATGGGTTAAAATTAACATTGTATAAAGGGATATGAAACTGACACAAATAAAAGACAACGATCCGATTGAGGTGGATTCTTTAAAAAAATTGCCCCACTAATCGCTTAGTGGGGCAAAATTGTTTTCGTGAAAAATCCACCAAAATCACAATAAAAATCTATAAAAATAAAACAAAATCATATGTTAATAACCCTTCTATGATTTTGTTTAATTTTTGTAGATTTTTAAAGTGATTTTAGTGGATTTTTCACAAAAACAATTTTGCCCTACTATGTGATTAGTGGTGCAAATTTTTTTAAGAATCCACCTCAGATTGCTTTTTCAAAGTGCCTATAGAGCACTGAAATAACCCCCCAACCCCTTATTATTGAAAGAAAAATTATAAGGGAGTGAAATTTTTGGGAATAGTCTCTTTCGTGGCAACGCCACTTAAGGGGCGATTCAATGTATTTTTAAAATGGTTTTTTATAGGTTATTTAAGGTTAGGTTAGGTTATAAAGGGCTAGAAATAGGAGAAAAGCTACTGTAAAAAATACAAAGAATCGCCCCTTAAGGTGCGTTGCCACGAAAGGGACTATACCCAATTTTTTTTTTATATTTATACCTGCGGTGCATTTATTAGTAAACTAATGAAAATCCCCCCACCCCCTCACTTATGATTTAATTCAAAATTAGGGGATGGGGGTGTGCCCGACCGCCGATAACAGATTAAAAACTAAGTTTCTTCAACAGCTAAAAAAGGCAGAAATTCTCATTTTTACTTCTAGAACTAATATTTATTAATTGTCTGAACCCTTTATCCTACTGAGTGGTAAAAAAGTCATTGTATGTTACAACAAAATGTTATTACACGCTTTAATTAGAATCTCTCTGTCTTTATACAGTGAGATGACACAAAATATAAATAATATGGGGCAGAAAAACATTTTGAGCTCTCAGCTGATTTTTTTTGAACTAGAGGGAATTGAGGTCGGGGGGCGGGGAGAGGGTTTCAATTATGTTTTAAATTTGTTTTTGACTGCATTCATTTTTTCTAGGGATTTCTCTTTGGAGTGTGGTTATACCCTCCAAAGAGAAACCTTCCGCTGACCTATTAGAAGCTTCACTTTAAAGGAGAATGAAAACGGTTCAGTGGTTAGCGAGATCCTTTGGTACAAAAATACCAACAGACATTATGTTGCTTTTGCCTATTTTAAATACTTGTGGACAAATGCGCGAAGCATATGAAAATTAAATTAATTTAAAGAAGTTTTAATAAGAAATGTTAGCATAAAGGACTATTGTTTTGTTTTTTTAAAGCTCAGCAATCGAAAAATTTGCAAAGAAGTTGTATCAACTTTTTTTTTTATAGCTAGCCGGTTCTTTTAGTAAGTAGTAGATGTAAAATTTTTCATAGAATTCAAATATGCAATCGGTTTTTTTGTAGACCTCTTATTTTTTAAGTAATTTAAGTTTTTTAAAAAAAAAATTAAGTCGGTTTTAAAGTACTAAAACGCAACAAAATAAAAGAAGAAAATGGTCAGTAAGAACAAAAATAGTAAGATCTTTAATTTGACACCTTACTTTTAAAATTCTGTTAAGTAATTATTGAAAAAATCTATTTTTTTAACCTCGGTATAATAAAAACTTTAGACCTAAATATTTTCTCAAACAGACATAAAAAACATGGGTTCATATATACCATTAGAATCAGAAAAATATTACGAATCCATTGTAAGCAAAATTGAAAAAAATTAAAAAATTAAAAAATTACAGAAATGGCCAATTATTTTTTTTGTTCAGACAACACTATTGTCTTGCCTTTTTTACCCCCTCTTTACCCCCTCTTTACCCCCTTCCCATTTTTATACTCAATTGAAGAATTAAGACGTTGCCTGTACAACATAATATGATATTTTCATATAATTCCTTTTATTGTAGTTTATATACTATATTGTAAACTTTTTTTTTCAATTTTGCTTACAATGGATTCGTAATATTTTTCTGATTCTAATGGTATATATGAACCCATATTTTTTTATTTGTGAAATAATAAAATTAAGTTCAAAGTTTTTATTCTCGTGGGTTTAAAAAAATCGATTTTTTCAATAATTACCTGACAGAATTGAAAAAGTAAGGTGTCAAATTAAAGATCTTACTATTTTTGTTCATAATGACCATTTTCTTTCTTTTTTTTGTTGCATTTTAGTACCTTAAAATCGACTTAATTTTTTTTTTTTTAAACTTAAATTACTTAAAAAATAAGAGGTCTACAAAAAAACCGATTGCATATCTGAATTCTATGAAAAATTTTACATCTACTACTTACTAAATTAACCGGCTAGCTATAAAAAAAATAGTTGATACACCTTCTTTCAGTACATGCATATCATACAAAAAAAATTGGGTGGGTGGCGGGGGGAAGGGTTGGTTCATTTATATGAAAATTTAGCCTATCAAAGAGTTATATTTCTTTAAAGCAGACCCAATTTGATCCAGTGGTTAACAAGATTTTATACTTTAGAAGGCAGACACTGTATTAATTTGTACTTAAAGATAGGTAAGGTGTTAGTACTATTTGCCAATAACGGATGCATTCTTCAAAATAAATGAAAAATAAGAGGAAGGTGGATATCTTTTCCAACAACTAAGTGGGGCACTTAACCTGCTTGCCTATACCTGCGATGACATAACCCGTATGGCTAACTAGTACCTAATAAAACCTAACCTGATCAAAAATAATAATAAAAAACTACAATTCATTCCCCATTTGTTTTCCATTCATAGAAAATATAATGAGGGCTTTATTAGTGCTCATCAAGGTACATTGTGTGAAAGCGCCAAAAAGTGTCTTTTTTTTATAAACTTTACTATTTCAAATCAAACTATACCTGGATCATAGTTGTATTCCATTTGCTGGAATCCTGTGGCAAACAGGAGAGTCAGCAGTAGCGGCACAATTATAAAATATCCGGGATTGTGTCCTGGTAATCATATAATATTAAGTAATAGACTTTAATTAACCTAACCTAATAATTCTAAAAACCTGATTTTTTCAGTTGTTATTCAATTATTGGCCTGTAAAATCATCATATAATCCAATTTAACAGCGGATTTTATCGAATATTTTGGAAGCCGAATTAAACCATCTTTTTTATATTTTTGGGCGGGGTGTATAACCCCCCGAGCCAATAATTTGGGACACCCCAACCCCCTTGCAGGACATATTTTAAGTGGTTGTAGCCCCCATACCAATGTAAAACTTTTTTTTCAAATTATATATTGTTACTTAATATTATATTCCTATGAAAACTCCTAAATGGAAAAACCATTTTTTCAACAGATCATCAACTTTTCTTAGGGGAAACTTCATTTTAACTTTGTTTTTTTTGGGTTGATTTTAATCACAGATTTTAGAGGGCTAATAAAATAACCCTTCCTTTTTGTCTTGTCCGTAAAGGGGAAAAGCAAGGGATGGGAATCGCTTGATTAATAACTAGGAAGTGTTGATTTTTTTGTTTAAACCATCTGGCGCATTTTTTTTCTTTCACTTTGCTATTGTCCACATTTTGGTTGTCTGAAAAAAAAATACAAAATGTCACTTTCAAAATGTACTATTAATATAGAGAACTGAGCTGGATCTTTAAATCATTTCAATGGTGCGCCAAATCGGGGTGCGCCGAATTTCAGCCAATCACAGCGCGGCATTTCGTAAAATGCTGTGCTCTCATTGGTGGAAAGTTGGCTAACCCCGATTTGGCGCACCATTGAAATGATTTAAAGATCCAGCTCTGGAGAAAAAACATCTTAAACATGAATGTAGAGAGAGAGAGGGGACAATGAGCTGTTTATTACACTAGTCCCCAAAGTCTTATAATAACGTTTTCATATTCGTTGGCTTAACAACCTTGGGGAACTTTATCTAATTTTTATTGGTTTGTTCATTTAGTTAAGTGTCCAAACATTTCAACCAGTAATTTGTGATCTAGAGAAGGGATAATTTTGTTTATCATCATTGGGGATGTTCATCAATTTATCATCCATTGTCTTATCCTTTAGGATACCTGGTATAATGCAAGACATAGAATATTTGAATGTAAAACCAGTTAGAACATTAATCAAGATTGGCTGACCGTCCGCTGGTCCATTGCAGACAAACAGACTTACAGACAAGCTACGCTTCCACTCAATTAGGGAAAACGAAGCATAAAATTAAACAGGTTGCATGATGTAGTCGAAATTTACATTTTAATTTCTTTATATTTGTATTTCTGTTGTCTTACATCTAACTGTTTTAGATTATACTTTGTATGTTTTATATAAGCGCGTGCGCAGAATTTTGCCACGAGGAGGGGAGGCGGGGAGCGAAAAAAAATCAAATGTGGAGTAATAGTTATTTATCATAACCAGCTTTTCGCGGATATAAAAATGTACAGTTGAGAAGGCATGGTTTTAATCTTATAATTGTACATTTTTATATTCGTAGAAAACTGATATAATACCATGCTATACTTAATTTTTCATTATGGCTTAGAACTGGTTTTAATCCACCAGATTTTAATCGGTTTCGAAGCGATACTGTAAAACAAAATATTTTACTGTTAATTATGCTGTTTAAATAGCCTTATTTGAAGACGGCATGTTTATAATTCATCAATATTGGCCAAACAAATCTTATAAAAATATCCTAGGCTAACCTGGGAGTTAGGGTTTCTTGTGAGGCTGATTTTTTTCAGTTAAAATGTCCCTACTTCAAGTTTTTGTTCATTAAATGAATCAACATGCACAAATAATTAAATGTACTGTCTTTTGATATGAGATATTTTATGGTAGCATTCCTTTAATTTCGATTATTTTAAGTTTAAATGCTATATAATATATTTAAAGCTGTAACTGTTTTAAGGCCATTGCATATAGCTAGAAAAAATATTCCAAAAGGATGATATAATTTTTTTTTTTTTTAAAAGATGTTACATATCTAATTTTTCCTTGAGTCCTACTTACTCTAGCATGTCAAAATAAATTTAAATAAGAAAGGGATTAGTCTTAAAGAATACTAATAGGAAAATGAAAGTTAATATGCTTAGTTTCAGGTAGGGAGGGTACAATGGAACAGGGGCGTCTAACCTTTTTTATTTGGGGGGGGGGGGAGTAAAATTTTTAATATAAAAATTTTGGTGGTGCCTACTTTAGAAAATTTTGTGTTCAAAGTTGTACACTAGAAAAGGGGTAGGTTAGTTTATAATAATTATAGGGTGTACATCAATCTAAATAACCTAAAACCTGTCATACATAAATTCTAAGATTTCCTAGTACAACAATTGCTTATGAGATCTTAATAGACAAACATACAGACATAAATCCAACTTCTATGAATTATAGGATAGAATATGTATCTCTTATCCCTGATAAATTTGAGAACATTTTAATTTTTAATTTTCAAGGTAAACAATGCTTTTTTGAAAATAAATATTGTATATCTAGATACTTAATTAGTATATTGGGCCAATAAGAACACAGTGTAGGCATAATCAAGCCATATTATTGGTAAGAACATGGAAGTATTTTGAAGAAAGGGCATTTTTTATTTCACCCATAATATCCAGCTTTTAATTTTGAATTTCTTAGGATAGCGCTAGCTTTCTGAAAATTATATTGTTTAACAATTTTTAGTAATAAATTGACGGATTATTATGTCTGACAGTACATCTAGAGAAATAGAGAAATATATCTATTCTTTTTACTACTTATGCTAGGGAGCAAAAGTGCACTGAGACTGTAGACTGCGTGACGACTGTATTATTCTTAAATTTCTCTAATTGTTGGACATACACAACTGTATTCATCTTATAGAGTAATGGCGCCTCTAAATTGTATGTAAAACATTGGATATAGAATACGTGGATATTGTGACAGAGGAATTTTGTCGTTAATCTAGGTTGCTAATGTAGTCCTCAGATATTGGTCAATATCTTCCCCACTGGTCAGGAGAGGGGATTGGGTAAAGTAATGAGGGGCATCGTTATAGTAGCCAGCTTGGAGAAATATTTTATTAGGGTATTCGAGAATATCTCAAAAAATCCACTTATTGTATATCCATTTGTAAAACACATAAACACATAAAGTGTACATAAATTGTGTATTTAAACCATATGGTATGTAAAGTGTACATATGTGTATATAGGCAAGTCATATGTAAAAAAAAACAGCAAATAAGATTTAGCAAAAATAGCAGGGTATCTGAAAGAATAAGACAATGGCATTAAAATGTACAATCCAATTTAAAGAAACAACGTCCAGGCCAACAAACTTTGAAGATTGATTCCTGGAACAATTTTTATAGCGTAACAGTTCTATAATATTAATCGTATTCATATATTCATTAACATCGCTTTTATGGATGTTGTCAACCTTGTTGAATGATATTTGCTGTAAATATCTTGCTGAGTTCCAACCGAGCAAAATGCATTATTTGTCACCACAATGGATATAGAATACGTGGATATTGTGACAGGGGAATTTTTTTCGTCAATTTAGGTTGCTAATATAGGCCTCAGATATTGGTCAATATGTTCCTCCATGGTCAGGGGCAAAATGATAAAATGTGAAAGAAACATTTTATCAGGGTATGTGAGAATCTCTCACAATATCCATGTCTTCTATATCCATTGTCACCACTCACCACATATCATTTAAAATACTTCAGAATGCAAGATTAAGGACATGTATTATTTGAAATTAAAACCTTTTATGCGTCGTTGGAGAGGTTATCGGTTCGAATCTCTGTTGCACCAACTGCTGCTATGTAAGATGAGCAACATTAAAAATGAGAGTAGGGGGAATGTCTTGAACCTAGTAATAGTGTCGGACTGATTATGACGTAAGAATAAAGATTAGCCAATGAGAGGCCACTATAAATTTTACCATTGGTCAATAATGGCCTCTAATGGCTAATTTTTTTTCTTACGTCATAATCAGTCCGACACTATTACTAGGTTCGAATGTCTTCGCTAAAAACTTGTGCATTACTCATTACATGTACCATTAGGACTTCCAGACAAAGGTCGTGCAATGAAAGGGTTGGTTGTCTGTTATATTGGGATGTTGTGCCTTTAGACCTTCTATAAAAAAAATCAGGCCGTATGTTGTTATCAACCACCCTAAGAGCAATGTGTGATAAAATTTCCTTGATTTTTATTTATAATTTATTTCTATTTCATTAAATCATTGTTGCAATGTTTTACTGCTGCGCTAATTATGAACATATCTATTACGAGAAAGCATAAAGTTACGTGTGTGACGTCATAAAAATCCATCTTAGCACCCAATATTAAAATTTAAATTTGAATACAATTATGGCATGAAAATTTTGATAATTTTAGTTTTTTATGATGAAAAAAGTAATTATTTAAAAATAAGAAAAGGTTTTTTTTTATTTGCATATTGACTAATGTTTACTTAGAAGTAAAGTAACCAGAGTTAAGTGTTAAATAAAGAACATAAAGAAATGTCTTTGTATATTTTTATACAGAACGAAGTAAATGTATAAGATTTAAATATTTTCGAAGCGAAGCTATTATATTATATTAGCTTCATGTCTGTCTGTCTGTACTGCTAAAATAGTAAAATAATTGTGCCTTTTAACAACAAATGTGTCATTTTTTATATTAAGTATTTAATATGAATATTTAAACTACAGGCAAATCCATTTTTAAAATATGGTATGTATTAATTTAAAAGCCTAGCTATTACACATATGATTGTTAAGTTGTCTGGACGTCATTATGTCCGTAGCGGAAGGATTTTATCATATATTGAACAATGTTTATTCGTTTGCATATTTTTTTATAAATTCTTACATAAGTTAAGCAAAATAAAGTATATAAAATTGAAATTAATGTCAGTTAAAAATTACTTTTACAGTCTTATGTTGAATATATGCTGAAAACACTTATATAAAATTGCTTTTGATTTCTGTATTTTTCATGATATATACTGTTTGAATTTTGAAAAATCCTTATTTTAAACATTATTTAACAATGTCAATTGTATAATTAAGTTTTGAAAAAGTAATCAAATGACCCCAATATGTACTAAGCAATAACTTCAATTACTACCCACTGTGTTAATAAGCTATAAAAAATATTAAAAACGAGGATGAAAACATTCATTAAAGCGAAGCTCTACAATTAGATTTTAATTATTTAGAGCTGAACAAGAGTTTCTGATTTTAAAAAATAATTCGCTTTTTATACTTATTCGACCAAAGGATCACTTTATTAATTTTAATGGGATACTTGTTTTAATTTAGTGTGGAAATAGCTTAAATATAAAACATAATAATAATTTTTGTTTAATGGTCATTCAGTTGCTTCGCTTTCCAGATTATACCTACTTTTTATAGCAATCATCAAGAAAATTTTTATACTCCCTAGGACAATTTATCAAACAGACGTTCGGACAGCCCCTAATTATAGTGAAGCTTCGCAGGGATCTAAGGGATTAGTCAATAGATGATATTTGATTGATGTACATCCCTAATGATGATACACCTTACCCATTCAGTAGATAACAATTAGTGTTTGAAACATTTGGCCACTCTAATTAAAAGTCCAATTAAAAAGTCTCCAAAGTTGATGAACCAACGAATAAGAAAATGTTAATATAGGACTTTGGGGAATAGTGTAATGAACAGCCCGTTGTCCCGTGCCTCCCTGGAACCTTAACCTTTCACCAAACGATTGTGAGTAATAAATGTATTGATTCTAATCCCCAGCAATATGGTTGACATTGAGTTAAACTCAGCAATCACAAAATTGTAGAATCATGCTCAAAACAAAGGGTATGAAAACGCCCACATTTAGAGAAGAAAAAAATCTTCGCCGTAAAAAGCAGGCTCGGTTTTTTTCTAGATTTTTCCCACTAAAAGGTATAAGAATTCCTAAGATTTAATGAGGTTATTACATTTAATTTGGTTTATATTTATAGATTTATAAGCATTTTAGGCTGTAAATTGTTTGTTTTTTTAATCTATGTAAGCCTTAACTACAAAGCAAGCCAATGAATTTTTTAGCTGGATGAAAATTTACCTTACCTGTCAAAGCATTTTGATTGCATATTTAAATTGACATAATAACAACACCACTTTTAACAGGGTTCCTTCTACTTATAATAGCAAAAAAATATTTATTTTCGATTCACCTATCCTTTCCTCTTATCCACTTTCATTTCTGATTCAAAAATTAACTTATTATTTGGAAAAACTTTCCATTGCACAATGTTTAGCAAAATTTAGCATTTCACGTTTTCTAGTAATTTCTAGAAATTTGTCATGTGTCATGTACTATGGGGCAGAGGACAGGGGATGTGTCATGTACTATGGGGGAGAGGACAGGGGATGTGTCATGTACTATGGGGCAGAGGACAGGGGATGATGAAATAATCTACGTCCCAATTATTCTCTAATAATGAGGGGGGGAAATAGTTAGCTACCATTGTATTATTAACCTGGCTATGGTTGATAATAGCTGTGAATTATAAAGGGAATGTTAATTCAATAATGGATAATTTCCATTGAAATGCCTGTCGAGCGCCCTGATCTGTTTTTTTTAATTCAAATTAATGGAGGAAGCTTTTTTGTCCAAACCCTGCGGAAACTCTAACCTTGCGGAGCTACTAGATTACCCAACATAACCTAGCCTAACCTAAAGTAATAAATGAAAAAAGAAAACTCCCCCCCCCCCCCATCACCTACATTTTTAAGCATGTTTGTTTTTCTCTTGAAAGTTGTGCGTTTAAACTCTAAATAAGGTAAGATTTTTCTTTCTTTCTTTACAATTACTATTGAAGTACTTGCTTGTTACTCTTTTTTCTTCTCTTTGCTAATAAAAAACAAGAACGATGATTTACACAGCTATACAACAAATAAATTAATTAATTTTTGGTAGCTAAATTCAAGGACCTAAAAGAATAAATAAAATAAATGATAAATTGATGTACAACGCCAATAACCATGGACAATCTTTTGTAGATTAAAATTTTGGTTGAAAAGTTTGAACACTGCTAGTTTGAAACAACTAATCAAGCTTGCTATCAATAAAAGTACCCAAAGTTATAAGCTAGCAAATGAGATGTGTGTTTGGGTACTATAATAATTTATAATCCAGTAAACCCTCCCTTCCTATACTAAGTATTTTGAGTTCCTACACTTTCCAGATTATACCTAATTGTTTCAGGACTCATCAAGTAAAGTTTTTTTGCAACCTTACTAACGTTCAAACGACCAGAGCTATCCGTTATGGATGATAGTACACACTCTAATTGTAGAACAACCATGCTTTTAAAATTACAGTAAAAAAGTTACAATGTATTTTTAAAGAAACCTAACTAATGTAAACAAATTTTATGGACCGTTACCTAACCCACACTTAGCCAGGCGGGAGCCATATATTCAAAAGAAAAAAAGCTCGTAAACGGCCATAACATTCAAATGTGAAATATAACTCATAATTATGAAAATTTTTACTTTTTTAAAAACATGTAAACAGAATAAATCAATTTAGTAGTCATTGAAATCTTAAGCTTCAGACAAAAAAAAAGACATTACATTTACATTACATAATATGATTTATTAAAATCGTATATCAATATAATATTTCCGATTTTTTTATTCAGGAAACCCCTCCCCATCCCTAAATCCACTTCAGTTCCAATTTTGGAACAAAAATATCAACAATAAGTAAGAAAGGTTTAATTTAAACTGCTTGAATAAATGCTTGAAATTAAACAATGATTTGGGGTTTTCAGTGAAAAAAAATAATAGATAATAAGATTTTACATAAGAATATTTTTACTATAAAATAAATTAAGCTCTGTAATGACAGAGAATCAGTAAGACCACGTTTAGGGCTCGGAATCGAACCTATATCAACCTACAATTATAACGTTAGTTATTTTTTTCAAAACAATTTTCCTTACTAAACTTTAACTAAACAAGACAAGAAAAATTAATTTTACGGAGGATAAGGCCTAATTTAGTTGACAAAGAAAGGATAAATAAAAAAGGACATAAAGCATTTACACAACATAAAAATATAAATAAACAAGGATGATTGTGACCATAAATAGCGCAGTAATGGCATGCTAACAGTGACACACAGAAAACTGTCCCGAATTTGTATTAATTTTGAGGAACAAGACTCCGGTGACGTCATATTTTTCTTTCCCGAAAAAGGGAAGGGGGGAAGAAAATCTCTTCAAAAGAGATGGGGAAAACCCCCTTTTCTCCCATCTCTTTTTTCTTCCCCCCTTCCCTTTTTTTCTTTTCCCCTTCCCTTTTTCGGGAAAGAAAAATATGACGTAACTGGAGTCTTGTTCCTCAAAATTAATACAAATTCGGGACAGTTTTCTGTGTGTCGCTAACAGTGTTTTAGATCAATAGCTAAGCGATAAATAAGCTACAGAGTGTCTTTTTTCAGCTTAAAACAGGATTTCTAGACCCCTTGGGGGTTCTTGCAAGAGGGTTTCAGAGGGTTGAAAATTTTACACCCCCTTTTCACACAACTACGACTAACTACTGCTTCTGAAGTTACTTTCCTATTACTGAACCTAACCAAAAGTAAGCAGAAAAAAACGTTTTCTCTAAAAAAACAACTTGTCTGTGTTTCATTTGCACATAGAGAATTAGTGCAGAGCTGCAATATTTTTTTTAAATGCTAAAGTTGATAATTATTTCTGTGATTAAATTTCAGTCTGTTAATCTAATATTTTTTTAATAACTTTTTTCGTATAACTAGATGTATTTACTACGAAGACCAAAATTAAACTGAAAACCAGCGAAAATTATAATTTATAATTTGTTGTGCTAATTTTGCTATTAAGTGGGTTTAGTTCAGCAAAATAAAAACAGCAAGTTTAAGGTATAAGGAAAAGTAAGTTAAGCAACATCCAACAGACGACCAATCCTTTGATTACACGCTTTTTATCATAAAAGTTTAACTGTGTATGGTAAATAGTTTTGCCTGTTTACGGGCCAAGACATTCTCTCTGCTGTTACTATCAGTATCACTCGCAAGACATAGCAGAGTAAGTATCATTTTTTTAACGTCTCTAGTATGACGCAGTGTGGTTCAGTCTTGAATCCAAAACCCTCCTGACACGACGAAGCCCAATCTGTCCCACTTTTGAGCAAGACGATACCCTTTTCTCCCATCTCTTTTGAAGAGATTTTCTTTCCCCCCCCCCCCGCTTCTCTTTTTCTTTTCCCTTTATATGGCGTCATATAGGAATCGTCTTGCTCAAAAGTGGACATATTGGGCTTTGTCTCCCTACACCAATAAAAGACGCTATCATTTGCGTTAATGCCGCGTGTTTTTTGCCATGGTAAACCCACACCCATCTCCACTGGACCATAAATAAGATGAAAAATTAAGCACAAATTTTGCTAACATCCCCTTTTCACTACCCGACGGTTTCGTAGATTTTTTAAAAACTTTCATGACTAAAAGTTTTTTGTATTTTTTATAATTTGCATGAAAAATATATAACTTTTTCTGAACAACAGTGCTAAAAGTATTTAAAAATCAAAACCTATCAAGTCTAAGTGGTATATTTTTTTTTGAGGGGGGGGGGAAGAATAAAACCCTAAACCTTGTACTGTAAAAATAGTCACTTATTAGGACTTCAAAACCCGTTGGGGCAAAATTTTCTTTATGAAAAAATTCCCAACCCAATTAGTTTAGATTATTAAGCAGCTTTGTAAGGAGCGAAGCTACTCTATAACTTTTAGGTTCGGTCAGTTGGTTTGTTGGTCTTTAATGACAATTGATAACTTATGGGAAGATTCAATTTATGTTCAGTGTCTTCATATAATTATTTCTAATTCTAGTAAAGAGTTCTTAAAAAAGGAAAGGCAGTAATTTTAAGGGATAAGACTATGGACGACAAAATGATGTAAATCCTTAAACATAATTAACAAAATTACCCCTTCTCTAGATCTAAATCATTGGTTGAGAAGTTTAGAAAATGTTTATACCAATCAAGTACCCAAAGTTTTTAAAGTCTTTAATTTGTTAAACTTTTGGTACCGAAAGCTTTCCTACAATTGACTGAATACTCCATGTTCATTATCTAATGCCTTGTAGCAATAAATGAATACTATACAAAACGTATTCACTCTAAAAAAATTTAAAGAGATCAAAATTTATAATTCATAAGACATAATAAAGGATGTCTGTCTGTCTTAAGCTTAAGGTCTTGATAACCGCTGAACCCATTGGGATCTACTTTTATGATTGAAGCTTTTCTACATACAGAATGTGTCTGAGAATTCCTGTAAAAGTGAGGTACAATAATCAACATTTCAACTTTAACCAAGATTGTTAGGTTGCCTTTTTTATGTTGATTTCTGGGATATTTAGGCACAAAAATGTGAGCAATTCATCTCTAGAATCAAGTCTTAAAATGTAAAATGTTATTTTTAAGAGTATCAAAAGCGCAAGTAAATCGCGCAGGTGCCAGTAGTAGAGTTTTTTTACAAGATTATATTAGAGTGTTTAAATATATTTAATTTATCTATCCATCTCTATTAATTTAAGTCCAACAAATATTTTTTTTTGTGTTTAACATCGCAAATAATCTATAACTTACTCCGTCCGTAGGTCAATTTCTTGTATGCTATCAATGATAGACGGCTGTATTCTTTCATGAAGATTCCTAGGGCTAATGAGCTGCGTCGGTCATTCATTTTTGGTATAGAGAACATTTAATTTATATTTAGAAAGCTAGATTTACCTAGCTGCACTTGTTGACTGAAAACCTTTTAAGAAGAGTTCTTTTACCAATAAAATCTATACTACTCTACAATTCACTTTCTTCATTCATCTGTCTAACCACAAATTCATTATGCTACGTGGGAAACAGTAATTATTACTCCTAGCTCAAGACATTTCAACCCCTTAACTACTCTACGATCATTCTAATAGAATAGTTTTCAAACTGCACGTCGCTGTGGTTTTAAAATTAGCCAGAGGCAGTTGTTTCGTTCACAGGGAACTTTACCCTATTAATTTTATTTAGTGTTTAGATTATTTTTTTGTTAATACCAAACATCATGGTGCTTTTACACAAACTACCTTGTTGAACACTGATACCCCCCCTCCTATTTTTTTTTTTTTTTTAATAAATTGAAAGTAGGGGGGTAGGGTAATTTTTCGTTTGTTTGTTTATAACTCTAGGGAAGTTAGGTTAGGTTAGGTCATATTACGTAATGGGTCTCTAGGTATAGGCCTCGCATGGCTAGTGCCCCCGGTATGTGTTAGTCATAGATAATAAATACCCCTCATATTTTTTCTTATTTTTCATTTGTTTTAAAAAGGGGGGTTTTCAGTGCTCAACAAAAACGATGTGTGTGAAGCACCAACATCATTAAATAAAATTGAAACTGAATTGCAGAATAAAGAAGGACATAGAGGCTAAGTGCGCGGCCGTTTGTCATTTATATAGTAAAAGGCATTGTTTCTAAACTATAAGAAGATAAAATGTACAAAAAATGAACGAGTAAAAAAGGATTTTTTACACTATTGTTTTTAAGCAATTGTTCTATACTACATAAAGCGAGGCTTTTCTTTAATTAAGGATTAAGCCAGACTGACCACTAACCAATTATAATACTTTTTATGGCGATTTCTTTAATGATTGGACATTAATTTGAACTAATAGCAATATCAAAATGTTTTTTGTGTGTGGTAGTTTTTTTTTTTTTTGATTTTGTAAAGCGTTTTTTATTTGAATCAATGTATAAAAATCCTAACAATTAGAAAGCTGTCTAAATATACTAAAACAAGTCTCCCTTTATATTTTAATCTAATTACGTTTTTTTGCCTTTGTTTCAATTATCTTTAGAAAACGTTTATATAAATGATAATAAACTTTAAAAATTTAATTGACACTTAAATTCTATCTAATTATTTCATCCTAAAACAAGGATGACAACATCCATGAAAGCGAAGCGTTGAAACGGTAGGACAAACAGACATTAACAATTGTATAGTGTCATAACTAAATAATCAGAATATAAATGTATAAGAGTCGATGCAAAATTGTAAGTAAATTTGTTGAAAAACTGCTTGATACAGAATAATGTTTATGATGGACATACTTACATTTTTAGGACTTAATTATAGAGTTGCTTCGCTTATAATATTGTACTTTATTGTCCCAGGAATCAGTATACTAAAATCAGATCAATCGGTTAATTAGATCACATAAAAATTTGTTGTTAAGATAGTAAAAAAATCAACATGTTAAAAATGGACGTACGGACATTTTGGTGATGATTATAGAGTTGCTACGCTTTTTAAATTGTACTTAATTACTAGAGGAATCACCATGCAAAGTTTGAAATCGATATGACAATTCTAACATGTCTAAATTAACGAAAAAGCTATTCCTTACGGACGGACGGACGGACCGACCCTAATTATAGAAAAGATTCGCTTTTAATATATAATTATTTATTGGAAGCTAGTAATAGATCTTTGTAGAAAAGGGGACAAATTAACAAGCTTTTGGCTTCAAATGACCAATGATGGGCTAGTATAAGTTAATATTAACCAATGGTAAAATGTATACTGGCCTATAATTGGTTATTTGTATTGTATGACGTAAATTTTTATATAGACAATATAAGCTGCTTCCTAAAGTATACTGATAGATGTCCCCATTTTTACGAGGTACTATATAACCAGCTTTCGAGTTGTCATTCCACCTTCATCCCAGAAACATGTAAATTCGTATTGAAGCTTAGAACTGAAATAAAAAACATTAATTTTGTTGCTATAATTTAATTTGTTCAGTCCTAATTAATATTTACAAAGAAACCATAATCTAATTATGTAAAACATAAAAAGATACAAAAAATGCAAAAAGTTCTAATAATAATAAAAAAAAATTTGATTAGCAAAACTTTATAAACAAACAAATAAACTACGAGCTTTGACAGTTAGGGAGTTGAATCCATTTTTATAGAAGCAGAAATATAATCTATGATTATGGTTTGGACCCTCTAAAACTGTAATCTACATTTCCACTTTCCCCTCTCTAGGTGAAGATATCTTCAACGCCGATACGATTTTTGAAATGTAAGATTCTACTTTCCCTTCTCTTGGTAAAGATATCTTCAACGCCGATACGATTTTTGAAATGTAAGATTCCACTTTCCCCTCTCTTGGTGAAGATATCTTCAACGCCAATACGATTTTTGAAATTTAAGATTCCACTTTTGCCTCTCTTGGTGAAGATATCTTCAACAAGAGAGACAAAAGTGGAATCTTATATTTCAAAAATCGTATCGGCGTTGAAGATATCTTCACCAAGAGAGGGGAAAGTGGAAGGGTAGATTACAGTTTTAGAGGATCCAAACCATAATCATAGATTATATTTCTGCTTCTATAAAAATGGATTCAACTCCCTAACTGTTTGACCAAATGCGCGAAGCGATAATTTTTGGGGGAGTGAGTTTTAGAGATTTTGGTGGCTGTATTCATTTCATATATGGCACTTCAAATTTTTTTTTGCTCAAGTCACTTTTATTTTAACATTAACCGACTTAGAGACTAGCATCCGAACACCCCTAGTTTAGAGTGCCCATCAATAAAAACACCTGAGCTTTGTAAATTTCTCAAAAACAAACAGACAGACTAAATAAATATGACAAGCAATAAATTATAGAAATTAAATGTTTCAAGTACAATTAAGTTTATGGTAAATAAAATTCCAAAGGCAGTGCAGCAAAAAAAATCAATTGTACATGTTTTATTGAACAAAAATATCTTTGAAGAAAGACAAAATTCTAAAAGTCATTCTGTCAGTACTAGCTGCTGTGCCCTTAGCATCTAGGGGATTTAGGACAGTAAAATAACCTTAAATATAAAACTCAATACTTTTTATTATACCTGTATATTCAATGTATTTCTTAAAAGTGTGAAAAGGGGGAAAGGCAAGCCTTCCCAAATTTAAAATTACGCTCCCCTACAACCATCCTCTGCACGTTTATACAGCAACCCCAGACCAATTTTTCATAAAAAATCCATCAACTTTTTTTTTAGAAAAACTGCTCTTAGATATTCATTGAACAAGGATGACAACATCCATAAAAGCGAAGCACTGAAACGGTAGGACAAACGGACATTAACACTTATATAGTATCTGAACTGAAAAATCGGAACATAAATGTATAAATGTCGAATCAAAATTGTAGGTAATTTTGTTGAAAAACTGCTTAAAAACAGGATAATGTTTATGGACATACTTACATTTTTGGACTTGATTATAGAGTTGCTTCGCTTATAATATTGTTCTTTGTTGTCCCAGGAATCAATATACCAAAAATCAGATCAAACGGATAATTAAAACACTTGAAAATTTGTTGTTAAAAAAGTAGAAAAATCAACATGTTTAAAATGGACTTACGGACATTCTAGTAATGATTATAGAGTTGCTACGCTTTCTAAATCGTACCCAACTACTACAGGAATCATCATGCAAAGTTTGAAATCGATAGGACAATTCTAACATGCCTAAATTAACGAATAAAAGCTATCTATCTCGGACGGACGGACGTACGGACGGACCGACCCTAATTATAGAAAAGCTTCGCTTTTAATAATCAGTGACTTGTGAAACCACGACGCTTGAATATAAACACGAGCAGGTTCCTAAATTGACATACATCCTTAATATTACACTGTAATTTTAGCATAATATGGTGGATTAAAGTTCTGTAATTTTAGCAAATTTATAGTCTTTATGATTTAAGTTTATAATTTATAGGGTTATGCTTTTTGTTGTTGTTTATTCTTTAAATTTTACAAGGTCTTTTTGTTAATAGTAAAAATCAGCCAATAAATAATGTACATGGTGCACAATTATAGAAAGCGAAGCGCAAAAAATTACATTATCCTGGTGATTTTTTTACAATTATCTTGAATCAAAGTTTATTTCCAGGACTCGACAGCCACGTGTCAGACCCGACTAAGCCTAAAAATTTAAATCCTCTCTCTGATACTCTGAAACTTCTTTTGCAAATAGAAAATGCCATATTAGGGTCAGGTTCAGACTTCCAGCTGATTTATAAATTTTAAAATTTTGATAGCCTGAGGCTTTATTGCGGCTGACTGCTGCCGAGCACTGTTTATTTGGGCTCCTTTTTAAAAGTATTTCTCAGGTTAAATAAGCACGTCAATTTCAAGCTTCAAAATTCAAAGAATTTTAAAACATTTGAAAAAAAATCTTAAAATAAAAGAGATGTCACAATTGTAGATATTCGTTTGACCTTTAGTTTATGTAGCACAGACCATTCAGGTTTCTCTAAAATTAATATAAAACCTAAAAAGCATTATTCAAAGTTAAAATAGAAAAGATGTATGAGGTCCTTTTTTTAATATTGTCAATGGAAAATTTTGTGATTGTTTAAAATTCGCCTTTTCAGAAATTTCTAAGATTTTTTTTTGTTAACATATCAATAGGCTAATTGGGGAATTAGGTAAATGTATTGGATCAGCGTGAAATGCTTTTACAATACCCTCCCGCCCCCCCCCCCCCTCCCTTTTTCAAAAAATGAATTGAAAATAGTGAGGGAGGTGTACTTTCTCATCCTCCTAACCCTGCAGGGCCTATACTAACGGTAACTTAATCCTTCGGGGTTACCCAATATATCCAACTATTTGCTTATATGCTGATTCGAACGATTTGGAAACGCCGAAAGCACGTCCAACCGTTTGGCATAAAAACTTGGATTTAAAACACTTCTTCATATATTCAACTTGATCCAATCTTTTTAATAAATTCTCAGATTTATACATTATTCTATTCATAAAAAGACTTGCAAATTGATTCAAGATAAAGGAATAGTTGTTAACTTGTTAAGCCAACAAATAAGAATAACTTTCGGGATTAGTGCAATAAACAGCCCTTTGTCCAATAGATCACTTATGAAATATATTTTATATATATGTACATTGTACAATGTACATTGTACAGACTATTATTATGTTTCTTTTCTTTAAGCAGTCATAAAAGTATTTTTGTAATATAATATTTAGATGTAAATGCCATTGGTAATTCGTTTTTAGATTTATTTTTAAGTGGAATATGAACAATAGCTTACTCATGAAATATGTTCTATATTAAGTTCATTACTTCAAGCATTTATAAAACGTTTGGTTGTAAATGCCATATACATTGGGTAATGGTATATTTCTGTTGGTTGTAAAAATGCCACATATTCAATGTTTTATAACCATGTTCTCACAATTGTTAATCAAAACTTTGGGTACTTTACTAGATCTCAATTCATTTATTCAAACAAACAGTGTTTCATCTACAAAAGGTGTAATTTTGTTACATTATTACAGGTGTGCATGAATTTATTGTCCATTGTCTAATCCTTAAAAAAGGCAAGTATTTATATAACAGGAAGCAAAGTTGCATAAAAATGCTTGTGACAATTTTTTGTGCAAAATGGTCAAAGCCAGGGTGGAAGGTATGGAACCATGGCGGTAAAAATTAATGTACGACCACTTTATTCTTACATATAAGTCATACAAAAATTGATCATGGTTCGGCAGCAACAGCCACTATCAGCCGCGCAAACCCTCACTTCTCAAAGCCGCTCTAAGCCTTATTCAGCCGCTGCCGTGGCTTCTAAGCAGTTAAACCCTCTGTAATCCTTGTAGCCGCTAGTGCTGAATAAAACAGCTTGGACAAAACTGAAGTAGCAACTGCAAATAACTGCATGGATTTGGGAAATTTTGGCAGCTTGGAGGAAGGATCACTGGTCCTCAGCCGCGGCTGCAGACCCCTTAATTCGATATAATAAAATTTAGGGGATTTTCAATAAATCTTCCATTACCCTATCCTTGAGACCTTAACCCCGTTTATTCTTACTGACATTTTTATTTACAATCGTTAAAAACATATCACATAGATTATCAAAGATTTTTATGTGTTTGCGAATTTTCTGACAGGAATAATTTTTAACCAGCAAGCGAAATAAATCTAAGATAATACTTGGGGAAGGGGGGGGGGGGGTACGCAGATATGTAAAGGTTGTCAATTCTACTATGAGTTGACCCCAAACAACAGCTAAAATCATGTATAGGTTTCGTGATTTTTTCCGAATTAGTTTTGTTGTTGGTATAAGCTGCTTTTCATATATTCAGGCAAAGTGATATTCAGAGATCTTAATGGATAAGTCATAAGACAATGAACGATAAATCGATGCGCAACCCCAATGATCTTAAACAAAATTACCCCTTTTGTAGATTAAAATTATTGAATGAAAGTGGAACGTTTAGACACTAATAGTTAATGAACCAATCAATAAAAAGAAACAACGGTTTTTAAGCCAACGAATGGTTTTTAGATTTAGTTTAAAGTTTTAGAACATTACGAATTTTAAGATTATATAAACCCTAGATGCTAGGGGCGCAGCTTATAACACGTAAAATATAGAAATCCTTTTTTTTATGGAGACAATCTTTTAATCTTATCATTTTTATTTTTGGGGTTAATAGTAGGATCCTGGAAGTTGTTAGCACTGCGGTAAAACAGGGAGGGAGGGAACAAAAAGTGTAAATTACGCTGGTACCCAAAGTTTTAATCACGTTATCTTATTCGTCATCTTAAAAACTTTGTGTACTTTAAATGAATTTTGATTGGTTGGTTACAAAATTTTGTCCTAACATTACAACCAAGGATTTTAATCTATAGAAAGTGTTGTTTTGTTTATTTTTGTTTGGGAACAATAATAATTTATCGTTCAATGTCTTATCCCCGGATAAAAAATGTACCCTAACCACCATAGATATGTATGAATTTAATTTTAATTGTCTTAATATAATTACAACACAATAGGAGGGCAAATATAAGTACATTTATACTGTGAATATAAACCATTAAACCACTTTAAACCCAACTTTTGACCTAGTGCCCGACCCACCTACTTTAAAGCAAATGTACTACTGGTTTTTAAAAGTGGAAATCCCTTAAAATTCTACAGGGGAAAAAGTCGTTACATTTGGAAGATTTTTATGTAGCATAATAAAATTGAGGAATTTTTATTCAAATATTTTTACTAGATAGCTGTTTTAATTCAAATTTATTAATTAATTTATGATTTAATAAATTCTAAATTAGACTTTATACAAGGAAGTCTATGTAATTTGATTTTTTTGGGCTCTTTTAACTATTAAAACTTACTACAAAAAAACCTATTTTGCAGCCGATTTATGTATTCCTTTATTTAATGAAAACTGAAAGTACAAATGAACTAAGGATATAAATGTGTCTCAAGGGATAAGATAACGGAAGAATACAGAGCTCTTATATGCAAGGAGCATAGCCGCTTGTAAGTTTATAATTGAAATAACAAATGTCATAAAATATCGGTCTCAACTCAAAATCCAAATGTGTCACATTTAAGTTAAAGCCATATGGTAATTCTATAATTTTTATGTATTTATATATGTTAACTGTTAAACCGAAACAAGGATGACAATATCCATAAAACCGAAAATCTTTAAACGTGCAATATCGAATATAGAGTACACGGTAATGTCTTGTTTTGAAAAATCATTTTAAGAATTTTAAAAAATAATATTATTCTTTATATTAAAGCTTATGAAAAAGAAAAATTACCACATGTAGATTGAGGTTATTGGTGGAAAAGCTTGGGCACTCAAACTTTGAGCAAAGATTTTCAGCCAACAAATGACAGAAACGTTAATGAAAAAAATGTATAGGGTTTCTCTATTAATTCAGTACTAAAATAATTCCTATTTACACTAAAATATTTTAAAAGTTACTTACTACTGCTTTGTTAGGCGTATGACATACAAAGCAGTGTTGCGGAGCCGGAGCCAGGAGCCGTGGAGCTGCCATATTTTGCTGGAGCCGGAGCCGTAATTTTCGTTAAAAAAACAGCTCCGGCTCCGGACTAGATAAATAAAGAGATTTTTTATAAATTATAATTTGGTAACTCTGTTTTGTCATGTGCAAATGCCTCTATTAAGTTTTTCAAGTCCATTTTTATTAAAAATTGAACTTTTAAAACCTTCAAAAGTCAAAAATAGACGTGGGGAAAAAATATGTCGAGTTTTTTCTTGATTTTATGTCGGAGCCGGAGCCGCACGGCTCCGCAACGCTGATACAAAGGTCATCATATCAAATTAACAGCAGAAGCAACTTATAGAAAATCTAGAAAATGGCCAAATGTTAATAATTGAAACTGAACAAGAGTTAGAGTGCATTTCCCCATATTGTCAAATCCGCTCATGTTTCTTATTCGCAAAATGACACAATAGCCAAAAAAAGTGAGGTATATCTATGAAAATGAAGGAATGGGAAATTTGTACTGTTGTAATAATATGCATTTTAATGATTTGATAATGTGAAAAATGCGCGGAAATGATTGCACACCACAAGTAAACAGTAATTGATAATTTAAACTTTAGAAGAAGGTCATTTTTATTTCAGATACCCTGTCAAAATTTTGTGAATTTAATATATCAACAAAAGAATGTATTTTTCTATCCAGAGAGGTAGGGACAGGGGCTGTTTATTAAATTAGCCCCAGAGGAGGCAATGGGCTGAAACCATTTAGTATAATTTTGGGAAGGTGTGTAAAATTGTAGGCCTGGATGTAAAGCCACCTGGGCCAGCTGATATTCATAATAACAATAGGAGGCGGCGAGAGAAAATCTCTGGAACGTAGCAAGAATTGTTTAGCGGCAAACATATTTTGAGTGGAGGTAAAGTGTAGTATATTTTGTTATAGCAGGAGTTCAAATAGGCGGCGGACAAAATTTTCAAAGGGCTTCGATCGCGATGCCACAAAAACAAAAAATGCCAAAAATTTAACAGAGAATAATAGTTTCAGGTTAGATTTTCAAAAATCCAAATTTGATTTTCTTGTTGAGAGTCCTTTTAAGAGTTTCATAAGTCTAAGTAAACCCTAAAGTAAACTCATAGGCTAGCCATAATATGTCAGCAATTACCAATTTTACATAAGCTTTGTCTGTGAAAAGTATTATCCTAATACCCCTTAAAGCCCCTAGAGGCTAGGGGCACAATCCCTGATAAAAAAAAGTATTAAGGAAAAGCTTTAGAGTTTTTTTTTGCAAATTAAATCTTAAATTTACCACAAAATGTTACAAAGGGTGATAAAAAATGTGTAAAATAAATTTAATTTAAAAAATAATTAAAGCAACAAACAGTACATAAACTTTAGATAAAGGGTTAGATATCTTATTCAAAGCATCTAATATTGTATCAAAATATCTCGCAAACCACTTAGTTTCTCCATTTTAAGGAATATAAATTCTTGATTGGTTGGTTCAATCTAGCAGTGTCTAAGCTTTCAAACCAATAATTAAGATCAACACAAGGGTTAATTTTGTTTATTAGAATGGCTTGGAAACCGATTAATATTCGCTGGATTCTGACAGGTTCTGAGCCATACTGAAAAATCTTCTCGTATCGCATTGTAGACAATTTTATACGAATATTAAAATAAAAATCATAATATCATTATAGATTTCTTATCCCAGTATATTGACCTCTTGGGGCTAACAAAATTGTAATTAATCTGATAATTTATCAATTTTCTATCCGCAGAAAGCTGTCTGTCTACAATTCAATGCGATAAATAACTATTTTTCATATGTTTTCCCCTGCTACTCTTTGGTGTCATATTTAATTATTTATTTTTATTGTCTCCTGTAAAACTATTAAATTTTTTCAAGGTTTTACAAGATTTCTTTTTAATTTTCCTCCGGTTTATTTTATAGAGTTTTAATAATCTGAGCTGGATCTTTAAATCAAATTGGCTACGCATGGCCACGGCTATATGCGATCTTTAAATCACAGCCACTTTTAGAGTTTTTAGTAAAAATATGAAGAAAAAAATAATAATACGTAAAAACTTCAAACATTTAAAAATCCATGTTTTATTGGCAGCACTGGCAGTGGCGACGGCTACGACTACGGCCACGGCTACGGCAACGGCTACACATTTAAAGATCCAGCCCTGTTAAAAGTTTAATGCATTTAGGGCCAGTCAGTTCTTCAATTTAATAACGGACAACTCTGATTTAAGGTTGTTATAATTTACTCTATGATACATGAAACAATTAGGTATAATCTTGTTGCAACTCTATATATATTCTATATCAGAAATTGTATGATATAATTGTCTTCTTATTCAAAATCTTTAAAAGATGATTCCTAGTACGATAAGGTATTAGGTTATAACTTTTAAAAAAAAACATTATGAAAATAATATATTATATCCTTATACATAACCAATGAATTTTAACAAAGAAGTTGTATCAACTTTTTTTTTATAGCTAGCCGGTCCTTTTAGTAAGTAGTAGATGTAAAATTTTTCATAGAATTCAGATATGCAATCGGTTTTTTTGTAGACCTCTTATTTTTTAAGTAATTTAAGTTTTAAAAAAAAAATTAAGTCGATTTTAAGGTACTAAAATGCAACAAAAAAAAGAAAGAAAATGGCCATTATGAACAAAAATAGTAAGATCTTTAATTTGACACCTTACTTTTTCAATTCTGTCAGGTAATTATTGAAAAAATCGATTTTTTTAAACCCACAAGAATAAAAACTTTGAACTCAATTTTATCATTTCACAAGTAAAAAAATATGGGTTCATATATACCTTTAGAATCAGTAAAATATTACGAATCCATTGTAAGCAAAATTGAAAAAAAAAGTTTACAATATAGTATATAAACTACAATAAAAGGAATTATATGAAAATATCATATTATATTGTACAGGCAACGTCTTAACTTTTGAATTGAGTATAAAAATGGGAAGGGGGTATAGAGGGGGTAAAAAGGGGGTAAAAAAGGGAAGACGATAGTGTTGCCAGAACAAAAAATACAATTGGCCATTTTTTTAATTTTTAATTTTTTTACTTTTTTTCAATTTTGCTTACAATGGATTCGTAAAATTTTTCTGATTCTAAAGGTATATATGAACCCATGTTTTTTATGTCTGTTTGAGAAAATATTTAGATCTAAAGTTTTTATTAAACCGAGGTTAAAAAAAAATAGATTTTTTCAATAATTACTCAACAGAATTTTAAAAGTAAGGTGTCAAATTAAAGATCTTACTATTTTTGTTCTTACTGGCCATTTTCTTCTTTTATTTTGTTGCGTTTTAGTACCTTAAAACCGACTTAATTATTTTTTTAAAAAACTTAAATTACTTAAAAAATAAGAGGTTTACAAAAAAACCGATTGCATATCTGAATTCTATGAAAAAAAATACATCTACTACTTACTAAAAGAACCAGCTAGCTATAAAAAAAAAAGTTGATACACCTTCTTTTAGATAAAATCTTATATATTCAGGCGGGGGGGGGGGGGGTAGAGGATATAATGGCTTTTCAATTAATCTTCTTTTTAATATTTGAAGGCTTCTAAAGACAGATTTCACACACAATAATATATTAATTTTCTTTTATTGTCCTATCCATTATCCCTGAAATACTAAATGCTACTAGAAAATCCAGCTATCAATCGTATATGGTATATTATATGTATGTATGTATATTTTCTCACTTTCCCTTATTCCAGTTTCCAAAAAAATGGACAACCCACATGTTTTTACCATTTCATACATACAAACAAGGATGACAACATTCATAAAATAAGAGCTCAACAAATCCAGAGATCTAAAAGGATAAGACAATATGGCAGATAAATTGATGTAAAACTCCATTCATGACACACAGATTTACCCCTTTTGTAGATTACAATTAGTGGTTGAAACGTTTGGACACTTAACTTATTAAACCAACCAATAAAGATTAATAGAAGTACCCAAAGTTGTTGTGGCAACGAATAAGAAAAGTTATTATAAAACTTTGGGGACCAGGGACCCCCCTCCCGGCAACAAATCATTATTGGACTAAAAATTATAGAAAATAATAGCGCTTTAATATGAACTAGCAGCTGCGCTCCTAGCATCTAGGAGCTCTGGATTTGAAGAAAAAAGGAAAGTAGGAAAATAGCCTAAAACCAAACTTGAATATATAAATAAAACAGCCTTAAACCATCCACGGGCCTATTTAAAATGGATAAATAACTCTGTTTAGTAGTTTAAAAAATCTGAAAAAGAACTGAAAAAAGGGTAAATAGTTTTTAAAACTGATAATTTAGTCAATACATTCAAATAACTGTGAACACTTATGACCATAGACGTGCGCTGTACATTTCCAGGGTGGGGTGTATCAACCACCCATTGAAAAAAATTCACTGAAGGGAGTGAAGACAATCCCAGAAGTGATTTCATAAAAATTTCGCTTAATCCCCTAATTGAGCATATTAACTTCTTATTAATTCTTATTTTTGAAAGAAAACAAAAAAGTCTACCCATATAGGAGTGCGGTGTACATTTTCAGGGTGGGGTGTATCATCCGCCCCTCGAGAAAATTTTATGGGATTCCAAAGGGGGGGAGGGGGTAAAATAAATTTTTGCTGCTTTATCCCATAAACATGCTGTTTAACTTATTATTTATCCTTATTTAAGAATAAAAACAACAATAAACTGTAATTCAGACTAAAAACTAACCCATACACAAAGACACTAAAACAAAGCTGGCCGCAAAACAAAAGCTAGTAAATAAGTATTTCTAGAGATTTTAGGGGACATTAAGACGAAAAGATTTTCAATTTTATAGATTATAGCACTTGAAACAAGAAGTTGGGGAATTTGTCAGCCCACCATAAAAATTGATCTAAAATATTTGTTCTTTTTTTAGGCATGGGTAAAATGACTTTATGTAGGGGTGATATTTATTTGGAGGGTGGAGATTCCCTCCCTTAAAATGGATAAACACAGAAAGCTTTACTGTTAATGAGAGAGAGAGCCATATTGATTCAGCAGTTTGCAAGATTTTTAGCACAGACAAACAGATAGACTGGCATCTTTTTTTAATACGTACATTTCATAGTTATCTTTAAGATACTAACAAAAAAAATCCTCTTACTTTTATTTCACCTTCATAATTTGTAAATCACAAGTCACAGAGCCAATACAAAAAGCGTAATAAGGGGTTCTTTACACCCCACACCCCTGGGGAGGTGGGGACACCCCCACCCCTGGGAAGGTGGGGGGAAGGTGTTACGCCAATAGCATTAAAACACGCATGAGCTATTGTTATATATGTATAAAAACTGTAAATCACATATATTTTTTTTAATGAATGTTAGTAGCGTAACTACTCTATAAATAGGGATAAATGTACGAATAATTAGAAATTATATTAGTAACCCATAGTATTATAACACGTTCTCTAATTCGTCAATTCAAAAACTTTGGGTACTTTTATTGAATCTTAAATGGTTGGTCAAACTAGCAGTATCCAAACTTTTCAACCAATAATTTTAATATGAAGAATGTGTAATTTGCTTATTACAATAGAGGAAAATATCAAATCATTGTTTGAGCACTTCTAGTTACTAATGATTAGTTGGTTCAAACTCTCAGTTCCAAAACTTTTCAAATAATAATTCTATTCTACAGAAATTTTTTTTATTGGGAATGAAAATCGAACATCGTCCATTGTCTTATCTCATAAGAACCCTGGTACGTCACAAGATCTGAGTAAGCTGAGGTAAATAAACATATCGTTCTTGTTTTGAGATTTATGAACAATACCTAAAATCTTACCTTCACCCAAAATAGTTTTAAACCTTCCCAGGAAATATCAGAAGTTTTTTTTTGTAATGGAGAACAATATTGGTCCAGTGGTTAGCAAGATCCTTCGGTACACACAGACAGACAGACACACAGTCTGTTACTTTAATATAAGGATTATTGCTTCGTTACTTATGAACAAAATTAACCTTGTAAAAGACCATATTTCTGCGGTCAAAATTTTAAAAAAACCAGAGATCTAAAGGGATAAGACAATGTCCAATAAATTGATATACATCACCAATTATGATGCAAAAAAAACTATTCCATTTGTAGATCAAATACAGTGGTTGAAACGTTTAGACATTCAACTTAATGAACCAACCATTCAAAATTAAAAAAAGTCCCCAAAGTTGTTGTTAAAGAAACGTTTTCATAAAACTTTGGAGACCAGTATAATAAACAGTCTCATGTCCCCTCCCTCCCTGACAAAGAAGTGACCACAGCAAGATCCAAATTGCAACTGTCTCTTTTTTAAACTTTCAGAATTGTCTCAAAAATGCGTCATTCAGCGACACAATTACCACCCCCCCCCCCTCCCCCATTATTTGCCCCCCATTCTCGCCCCCACATTGGCAAATATAAATATACACTTGCACAGGTGACAAAGACACTTTTTCTATAAAACAAATAAGTAGGTTTAGTGGCGTACACATGGGGTGTAAATGCACCCCTCTTATAATTGACTATGGAAAGATTTAACAGAGTGGGGGGGGGGGATTCTTAGGAGACAAAAAATTCTATAATAACACCTACACCCCTCACTAATAATATTATTTGGGGGGGGGGGGGTTACAAATGTAGACCTCCTTGATTAGATATCGGATTAACAGACAGACATTTAAAAATATGTTTGCTTTGTTTTTATAGATGTTGTCGTTCTTGTTCAAATTTTTGATACTTTTCTCTTTCCCCAATAACCCAAAAATATTACCATATTATTGACTTTACAAAATAGATATAGAAAGTCTAGATGATTGATCCTTTAATAGTACCAATAAGAACAGTGTAGGACAATTCAAACTTAAACAGTTGATTTTCTTATGACAAAGCTTTGCTTGGGGGAAATTATAGAAAAATATCCAAATATAGGCATGAATCATAAATAACTTGATAAAAACAATATCCTCATCAGCTGTAAATTCCTTTTTTAAGTTTGACATATTGTATTTGATTGACTATCTATGGACCATAACCCTATTCTCTCAAAAAATTGTTCACTATTTTGAAACAGTTATTACCTATAATCATTTAGGGATCTAAAGGGATAAGACAATCGACGATAATTTGTTGTACATCTAAATGATGATAAACTAAATTACCCATTGTTTAGATTAAAATTAGTGGTTGAAATGATTGGGTAATCAACTAATTAACCAATTAATCAAAATCTACTGAAGTCCCCAAAGTTGTTAGTCCAATAAATAAGAAAATGTTATTATAAAACTTTGGGAACTTGTGTAATAAAAAGCCTATTGTCCCCTCTAGCTCTATCTGATAATCATTACATAACAAAATAAGTAACCATATATTCATAATGTAAGTTTGAAAGAATTATCTGATCTATTTGAAACTTGAAACAAAATTTAATATATTTAGATTAAAACTTTCTTTGATGATGTCATCCTTGTTTTCATAACTTGGATTTGTATCTAACTTTCCAAGCACTTTTTAACGCTTGTAACAACCACTTTCAAAGCTTTGTTATGACTCAAACCCCAAAGTAATAAAAGCAACCCCTTTAGCCACTTCAAGTGTTGTTGTTATTGTTCAAGATTGTGTGTGTGTGTGTGTGTGTGTGTGTGGAGTATGTGTGTGTAATCCCGGATACCATTGTATAGTATCCGGGTATACTCTAAAATCCCCCCTTTACACACACACACACACACACACACATTGACTAATCTAAAGATATTAACTACATATATTTATGTTAACACTAATAACCACAGAGCGATGTTGCTCTATATCTCTATTTTAATCTCCACAATATAACCCAATTACTGTCCCCAAAATTTAATAATTCACTTTCACTTTTTAAAACCATATGTTTTGATTGATAGATGGATAGATAGATACATATATCAATAATAACGGTGTCACTATCATATCAATCATTTTTTCCCTTTCGTTTCACTTTCACTCACTTAATGATTCAAACAAACTGTTTCTATATATTTTAGATGCTCGGCAGATTTTTTAATGCGAGAATGTGTGTGTGTGTGGTTTCAGTGTGGTCACGCACACACACACACACACACACACGCACGCGCCTACACAGGCTGTGTGTGTGTCCTCAAGGATTCCTTATGTTGTGAGTGTGTGTGTGTGTTAGTGATGAAATATGTATCCCCTTCTCTCTCTTCTTCTTTCTCACTTATAGAATATCTATCTATCTATGCATGTTCCCAAATGCACAATGGTCCATGATTACAATTTTGGACACATAAAATCTCTTTGTTTCCCCTCTTCCCTCACTGACTCATTCACTCAGATTTCTAATGATTTTTCTTGTAGATTATTGCATCTTTTCTACCCCCTCTACACAATGGCCCAAAATTATACTTTTGGACATTTAACACTTCTCTAAGTCACCTCTTCCCTCACTGAATCATTCACTCAGATTTCATGTATACGCTAATGATTTTTCTTGTTGATAATTTTATTCATTTCTTTTCTACCCCCTTAATACAATGACCCAAAATTATACTTTTAGACACTTAACACTTCTCTAAGTCACCTCTTCCCTCAATGACTCATTCCCTTAGATTTCATGTATAGGCTAATAATTTTTCTTGTAGATTATTGCATCTTTTCTACCCCTCTACACAATGGCCCAAAATTATACTTTTGGACATTTAACACTTCTCTAAGTCATCTCTTCCATCACTGGCTCATTCACTCAGATTTTATGTATACACTAACAATTTTTCTTGTTGATTATTGCATTCATTTCTTTTCTACCCCCCATCGCACAATGGTCTAAAATTAAACAATCACACATCACATTTTCCTAACTGACTCATTCACTTAGATTTACATTTACATTTATGATTTTTCTAATTTGTTAATCTATACATGATTTCATTTCTTTCCTTATGCACATTGGTTAGAATTACACTTTCAGACACTTAACAAGCTAACTATTCCCTCACCGACTCAATTACTCAGATTTTATTAATATATTGAAGAGTGATTCTAATTTGTTGATCTACACATAATGTTCCAAAATTACACTTTTGGACATTTAACACCTATCTAAATCACTTTTACCCTCAATGACTTATTCACTCAGATTTTATGTATGCGTTCATGATATTTCAGTCACTGATTCAATCACTCAAATTCATATCTATAAAATGGTTTAAAATTACAGTTAGAACCATCAAACAGGTTAATTTTATGAATATTGTGGAGTTTGAATTGAAATAAAAATATTCTTTAAAGTCTTTAAAAAGATATATTCTCCTACAAAACCCCCCAAAACTTGCTGATTTCAGCATTTTTCAACAACTTAAAATTTCTAAGACTCAAAAATGTTTTCATGTATATTATTATTCCTGGAAAATAAGTATTTATTGTGGATTAAGCATTCATAATGTAACAGATGTAACGCTGTAACGTATACGTGTTTGTACATAGACGTCCAAGGGGGGGGGGTAATGGGGCGATTACCCCCCCCAAATGATTTTGGGGGTGGTAAAAAAAATTTGCGGATCGCTTCGCGCGCCATTTTACCCAGGGTGGGGAAAAACCCAGGGTTTTTTTAAAAAGCCCAGCCCAACCCAACCCAAAAACCCAACCCAAAAACCCTTAAAAACCCAGGGTTCTAAGGGTTTTTATGGGGGTTTTATTGGGTTTTAAAAAAAAACCCTGGGTGGGTTTTTTGTATGCCCACCCTAAATCCCCCCCAAAAACTAATTACCCCCCCCCTTAAAAAATTTTTCCCCCCCCCAAAATAAAAAGCTTGGACGCCCCTGTGTTTGTAGCTATAGATTTTGCAATTGCTCATAAAAAATACCATACTACTCCATACTCCCCTACAATTTTAATATTTTTTTTTAAACTAAAATTAAAAGTGCAGGGTCGACTTCCCTCAAGTGCCTTGGCATAGCGACTAGTGTTTCATAAACTATGATCAACATGCCCATTTACATTAATATAGTAGTTTTTTTTGTCCTGTTCTAGTCCAGTGTGATCGATGGTAGCAAAAGGGGGTATTGAGGCGAATTTCCGTATCTTAAGACTTGCATTTACCCCTCACTCACACATTAAACATAACGCGCGCTACCAATCTATATTTTCACTTTCTACCTGATTTTTAGCGCATATGCGATTGTGCGTTTGTTTCTTTAATGCGCGTATGTTTGTGCGCTTATATAGGATAATACGTGCACGCTATTTAAGGATATTGGAATTGGTAGATTGATCAATATAAAAAATATATCAAAGTTTCTAATCATAAATATAATCCCATAAATTTAAACATTTAGTTGATTTTATTATCACTAGCGGTTACGCCCTTCGCATTAAGGATCTATGTATTCAAAAATGGAAGAAGTAATAAAAAATCGCTTAAAATAATACAAAGACCCAGTCAAAAAATACCTCAAAAGGAGAACTTAATCAGTTTAGTAAATATTGAAATCTTATGCTTTACAAAAAAAACCTTACTGCTTTAAGCTGTAACAGGATATATAATAAGGGTTTTGACTGACGCTAATTTTAAGTGCCCGATTTCTTTAAATTAGTCTGGTGGTTTTAGGGATCTTTCTGGACATACATATTAGCTACTTAATTTATTGTATGCTATATACCGTTTACTTTTCCCTGATATTTCCCCATACACGTAAATAAATATATAGAAAAAGGGGTTATAATATAAAAAGGCGGTTTTCATAGTTAACAAATATAATGTTGTTACAGTAGTAACTAGTGTTATACTATAGGGATAACGAATTTAGGATTCTGGTAAACACAACGCCAATTCCAAATTTTACCGCTTTATATATTGATGTACCTTCACTTACGCATAATAAAATATTTTAAATTAGCAATAAGAAACAATGATGACAACATAAATAAAAGCGCAGCTCTGAAACGGTAGGACAAACGAACATTATCAATTGAAGATTGTCAAAACTGAATAAGCATAAATTTTAACAAAATTATAGGTAAATTTGTTGCAAAAGTGCTGGATTACAGGATACTGTTCAAGGACATACTTACATTTTTAGGACTTGATTATAGTGATGCTTCGCTTATGACATTGTACCTTGTTGTATTAGGAATTAGTATTCCAAAAATCATATAAATTGGATAATTATATTACATATAAATTTATTTTTAATAAGGTTAAAAATAAACATGTTTATTGTTTAAAATGGACGTACGAACATTTTGGTAACGACTATAGAACTGTTACACTTTCTAAATCTTAATAACTACTAGAGGATTTACTATTCCAAGTTTGAAATCACTGGGACAATTCTAACATGACTAAATTAACGGAAAGAGCTAACCTTTCCCGACCCTAATTACAGAAAAGATTTGTTTTTAGAAATATAAAATAAATAGGAGGAAGTATTTAAGGATTACAACAGGGTGACTGTATGTGTTGTTGTGATAATATGCAGTTTTGAAAATGGGAGACATATGCGGAAATGCTTGCACACCCTTTATATAACAAGGGAATTGGAAAAAAAATCAGGGAGGGAGAGAACAATTGTGGTAAAATACATGAAGGAAGGGAACATTGGTTTGTAAATTATACTGGTACCCATAGATTTATAATTACGTCATCTTATTCGTTGGCTAAAAAAATTTAGATATTTTTATTAGTTTATTACAAGCTAGTAGTATCCTAACATTTCAACCAACAATAAATCTACGTAAGTACAATTTTGCTCATCGAATAAGGGGATGTAAATCAATTTATCGTCCATTGTCTTATCACTTAAGATCACTGGGCAAAATTAATCTTCAACCCATTCTTCTCAATATTTATCAGCTATTAAAGTTGTAGAATCCACACAATAATTGGTGGTAATGATTAATATATAATTTCTTGCCATGTTGTATCCCTGCACTCCAAAATTGGGATTCCCTTAATATTAAGCTAGATAAAGATCAACTAAATAGTGATTACCTATTTGTTCTCTCATTTCCGAAGTTATTTTCAGCTTACATTAATTAAGTTAATTTGTGAAAAAAAGCGATATATACATTAGGGTGGGTTCATATCGGAATTAGACAAAGCGGGGATATGCAACAGATAAAATTAACCTTAAAAACATTTCTGACCGAAAAAGAATTTTAAAAAATTGAGTTTTAGAACACGACCACTTAAAAATATAATTCATTACTTATTAGTATGCAAAGACGACATTCAAAAAATTTTTTTGAATCAGAACTATGGCTTCATGGTGTTCCCTGGAAAGGCCTTGAGGAGCTGAATCAGGAACTTTTGTCCGTTTCAAAATATCTCGTTCCTAGCCTTAGAAATTACTAAAAAACCAAAAATTTTTAAGGTTTATTGAGAATTGTCCAATTTGTAGAGGTTTTTTAGATTTTCTCAGGCTAGGAACGAGATTTTTTGAAACGGACAAAAGTTCCTGACTTAGCTCCTCAAGGCATTTCCAGGGAGCACCATGAAGCCATAGTTCTGATTCAATAAATTTTTGACTCCCATTTGCAAATAGCTATACAATTGAATGTCTGGTCGTCAGCGGTTTTAAGACTTAGGATAAATTTTAAATCACCCAGAGGTGTATTATATCTATATAAATTGAGTGCAGATCCCCGCTTTGGCCTCAGAAAAAAAATGTCCAAAATCGACCCACCCTAATATACATTATATATATTTAAAATTTTGAGAATAGTCCCTTTCGTGGCAACGCATCTTATGGTGCGTTTCGTCGTATTTTTAAAATGGCTTTTTATAGGTTAGGTTATATTGGGTTAGGTGATTTCCCCACAGGGTTAGGCAATTGGCCCCGCAGGGGCTAGAAGTAAGAGAAAAGCTAATGTGAAAAAATACGAAGAATCGCCCCTTAAATTGCGTTGCCACGAAAAGGACTATACCCAAAATTCTAATTTTTCAAATTTCGATTTTTTTTGAAGTTTAAAGCTTTTTTAGCTAGTAGTAAATATTGAGATAGGATGAGGGTTATACGTACAAAATTGGAAACTCAAATTCAGCTCACCTAGATTAAATCATGAACATGGATATTACAATTAAAAAAATATTTTTCCTAAATGTTGTTACTTTTAATGGGTACCTTGGGGATTGAGGGTTCACTAATCCTCCCCCAAACTGTTAGAAATATTAACATGCGACTTATTTAAATTCATCCCATTCCAGATATAGGTCTATAACAAGATATCCAGCAATCCGCTTATGGTTATGGTTCTCCTTGATAATTAAGCATCTTATAGGTCAAAGAAAATTAACTTTATAGGGAATGGTTGCTTAACAATCTCCCAAGAATAATTACCCATAATGTTTTTATCATTTATATTAAAAGATAAAAATAAGGTGGTAGAATAGTTATTTCTCGCATCGAATTATACATAGCTTTGCATGGATATTAAAATAAAAAAAGCATAAGATTAAAACTAGTTTTGTTAGCGATAGCCCGGATTAACAAAACTGATATTAATTTTATGATTTTATTTCAATATTATCAGAAAATTGTCTAAAGAACGATGATATGCATGATTTTTCAGTATGACAGAATCGGTTCTAATCCAGTGGATATTAATCGGTTTTGAATCCATACTGGAAATATTATTTTACAACAAATTAATGAGAGTAAATTTTTGTTAGAAAAAAAAACTAAAAAATATAGTATCTCTTTATGAATGGTATAAAAATGTATTAAGTTTTTGATGTGCTGAAAATGAATTGCCTATTTCTTCAATAATTTCCAAATGTGTACAGCAGATAACCCAATTATTGCAAAGGGAAAAGCGATATAATGTATAAACGGTTTATACGTAACATTATACATTTAAAATTTTAACTTTTAAAATTTAAATATATTTTTGGAAGTTTGAAGCTTTTTTAGCTAGTAGTAAATACATCAGTACATAAAAGTTTTTATAAATGCAATTGCACCATTGAATAGTAGGGTGGGTCGATTTTAGACATTTTTATCTGAGACCTAAGCGGGAACCTGCATTTGATTTATACAAGTATAATACACCTCTGGATGTTTTAAAATTTATCTTAAGTCTAAAAACCGTTAGCGACCACAATTGTACAGCTATTTGTAAACAAGAGTAAAAAATTTATTGGATCAGAACTATGGCTTCATATCCAGGGAGTAAGGAGGGGACAATGGGCAATAAATTCAATTTAAGAGTTTTCGCTGAAAGACCATGAAATCCAGATTTATAAGAAAAAAGTTCCAGCACATCAGGCTGACGTAACCATTCTGTAATTAATTACTAAAAAAATCGTCCCTTAAACCCTTTCAACCCATAGCCCCGAATTGTAAGGGTTCTTAGATTGTTTATTACACAAATATCACAATAAAGTTTTTATCTAAAGTTGTTAAAACTAGCCATCTCATAACAAATTAAGTTTATTGATACTGCTAAATTCAAAACTAATGTTGCAAGTTAGCGGCATTTTATGCGCTGGTACCCAGGGTCAGTCAGATCCTGCTAAATTCTTGCACATTCCCTTTAAGCCAGTACCCAAAGTCTGAGACTCCTAAAAATTGAATATTCGATCCACTGTCCCCTCCCTTACTCCCTGAAAATTCCTTGAGGAGTAGAATCAGAGATGGGTTTTTAATAAATGCCACGTTTTTTCGACAATTTTTTAGACATTGATTGATTGAACGAAGACGATGGGAGAGTATACAACATAAGAATTTAAAATTATCATTTTAGCCATACAACTTAAATCCATTTTCGCTGCATATTTATCAATGCATCTTTTTAGATCTGTATTAGACATTATACAAATGGCCAAAATAATAATTTTAAAATTTTGAATACTTAAGTTGTATACTCTGCTACTAAAAACCTTATTCCATCTTGAAGATCAATGCCCCATACGATTTTAACAGGTATACAACTTGAGAATTCAAAATTTTAAATTATTATTTTAGCCATTTGTATAATGTCTAACACAGCTCTAAAAAGACGCATTAATAAATATGCAGCGAAAATGGATTTAAGTTGTATTAGACATTTTACAAATGGCTAAAATAATAATTTTAAAAGAAGTTGTATCAACTTTTTTGCTTTTTATTTAAGATAGCTAGCCGGTTCTTTCAGTAAGTAGTAGATGTAAAATTTTTCATAGAATTCAAATATGCAATCGGTTTTTTTGGAAACCTCTTATTTTTAAAGTAATTTAAGTTTTTTAAAAAAATAATTAAGTCGGTTTTAAGGTACTAAAACGCAACAAAATAAAAGAAGAAAATAGCCAGTATGAACAAAAATAGTAAGATCTTTAATTTGACACCTTACTTTTAAAATTCTGTTGAGTAATTGTTGAAAAAATCAATTTTTTCTAACCTCGTGCGTTAGAAATATCTCTTTCCTAGCCCTAAAAAGAGGGAGGTCATTTTCTAGTAAATCCCGTAAAGGTGTGTGTTATAAGGCCTAAAAATAGTAGTAGAACGACAAGGTGCTCTATATATTTGTATTCCCTATTGAATAGAACAATAGGGAAATTTTTTTTTTTTTTTGATAACCGTACCTGGAATATCTTTAAAAAATACGAAATTTCTATTAAACGCCTTGTTTGGCTCAAACTGACAAAAATTTTAAAAAATATAATTATAATAATAATGTTTTCTATAGGTACAAGGTAAAGGTTAAGAACAATCTATACCACTAAACAAAGGAAGAAGCCATTCTTTACAGGTTGATTTATTCAAGGTGACAAAAATTAGTTTTATGTTTGTGGAATTTCATGTTTGTTTGCTTTGAAGTAGAAGGTTTCAATGTGCATTGTTTTATTTCAATTTCACAACAGGGAACAACTACATTTTAGAACATTTTTTTTCTGTAAATTAAACTTTCATTATCAAAAAACTAACTTGTTTTTCAACTATATTTTGGTCAATCTTTATTATAAAAAAAAATATTCTGGCTTTAAAATAGGATTTGAAACTAAAAATGACATACTACACAACAAGCAAAGAAAGAATATACGACTTAAAGAAACCATGATGAAAAGAAAAGACAATTTATACATTTAGATAGTCCATATGACCCCATTTTTCATTAAACTTTATAAGGTATTTTTTTAGACCTGATAGTAATGAGGGGCATTATGTTTGCGCCACTAAAATTAATAATAATAATTATTTCTTAAATGATGATAGTCAACATATTTCCTGGGCAAATATTCTGGCTTTTAATAATACAGATAACCTAGAGACATATTGTCTAAATCAGCCAATACTAAAGGTACATTCAATGTATCTCATTGATTGAGACATTTTTACAGATATTGGTACCTACCTAAGGGCATATTTTTTTATCTAGTTCGTATTATGAGACATCTATAAATTGTTGCTTATCTTGGGTAAATTATTCATATAATGTAGAGCATATGACAAATCATATAAAAAGTCAGTTATGAATAGTTAAATTTCTTTTAATAAAATTAGCCTAAATTATATCATTGAATAATTTCGTCGCAAATAATGCAGGACGTTCCTCTTTTATAACTAAAAGTATACAAAGGTTTATGTCTAAAAAAATACCTTATAAAGTTTGATGAAAAATGGAGTCATATGGACTATCTAAATGTATAAATTGTCTTTTCTTTTCATCAAGGTTTCTTTAAGTTATATATTCTTTCTTTGCTTGTTGTGTAGTATGTCATTTTTAGTTTCAAATCCTATTTTAAAGCCAAAATATTTTTTTTATAATAAAGATTGACCAAAATATAGTTGAAAAACAAGTTAGTTTTTTGATAATGAAAGTTTAATTTACACAAAAAAATGTTCTAAAATGTAGTTGTTCGCTGTAGTGAAATTGAAATGAAACAATGCACATTGAAACCTTCTACTTCAAAGCAAACAAACATGAAATTCCACAAACATAAAACTAATTTTTGTCACCTTGAATAAATCAACCTGTAAAGAATGGCTTCTTCCTTTGTTTAGTGGTATAGATTGTTCTTAACCTTTACCTTGTACCTATAGAAAACATTATTATTATAATTATATTTTTTTTAATTTTTGTCAGTTTGAGCCAAACAAAGCGTTTGATAGAAATTTTGTATTTTTTAAAGATATTCCAGGTACGGTTATCAAAAAAAAAAAAATTTTCCTATTGTTCTATTCTATAGGGAATACAAATATATAGAGCACCTTATCGTTCTACTACTATTTTTAGGCCTTATAACACACACCTTTACGGGATTTACTAGAAAATGACCTCCCTCTTACTAAAACCCACCATTTTTAAAGGTTTATTGAGAATTGTCCAATTTGTAGAGGCACCATAAAGCCATAGTTCTGATTAAAAAATAACTATACAGTTTATAGAACAATATAATATTATGTGCATTAATAAATTTATTTAGTTTATCAATTGATTTTTTGCAAAATGCAGTTGCTAGTTAAATACTACAAAAATTGCATTAAATTATCATTTAAATTTAAGTTTTAACTGAAGCAGGGTCAAGGGAATGATATTCTGACAAACAATTCTAAAGGAAAATTTCCCTTCAACCCTCTTCTTACCCACCCCTCTTCAGTTACATAAAAATATACTTCCAAAGTAATTTAAAACGTTTCGTTATTTTTTCTAGAATTGATTGTTAGACTGGCTACCCCTGAACTGAATAAACGAGTACTATTACGTAAAAAAGAAGCGAAGCCTTCTAAAATGAGAAAAACTTATCATGAACGAGCTTTAAATGATTTCATATAGGAGTCTAAAAGTGTAAAAATTTATGTCCGCTTTTAAAAACATTTTTCAAATGTTATTAGAGGGAAATTATATTACACATTACCTAAAAATATTTAAATCAAATATCACATTTTTGCTTTTATTATAAACATTTTAAATGCAGCCGTTGCTTTTAAGTATTCATAGAGAACTTGAAAATTTTTTTCGCAAATGGGGAAGATTTAGTTTGTTACTTGGTTTGTTACGGCCGGGTGTCAGATAATGGAAAAAAGTTGCTAAATACAAATGCTTATTATGGAATACTTACATTTCAAAACTTACATAATCATAGAGATGCTACGCTTTCTAAATCGTACCATACTGTTAATTAAATCATCACGCCTAGTTTAAAATCGATAGGATTCTTTCATCTTGCCTGAAATAAATTTTATATCAGTTACGGACACGGACATGCGAATCGACCCTAATTATAAAAATCTTCGCTGGTAAAAATTTGATCACAGTACATTTTATTATATATTTATTTTCAACAGGTCAAAGTTTCTAAAAAAGTATAAAAAGGTAGAAAAAATTGGCGAGGGTAGGCGTACGAATATCAATTTACAATAACAAAATATAAATCGTCAACAGAAAAAAACTCTTCCAAAATAATCAAAGAAATCTATGAAAACAATAGTTCCATAAAAAGTATTTTCTTATCCCAAGATTTTTTTATGATTAAAGCTACTCTATGATTCACTTTATTTGTCCAACTGTAAGGATAAAGGTGAATTGTAATGTTATAGGCTCTAGTTCAAGTTAGTCGGCTAAATGTTTGTATGTTTTGTCGGTCTGTTAGTCATGCTTCAAAGACGGTTTTGTGTCTTTCATCAAATAAAAAGGGGGGGGGGGGGGAGGGGGTAGATTGTGTTAAAAATTCCGTGAAGGTGTGAGTTTTAAGGCTTAAAAACAGTAGTAGAACGATAATATTCATTAAATATGTGTATTCCTTAATGAAAAGAAATATTGACAAATTTTTTTTAAAGTCAATATAAATTTTATCGTTTTACTACCTACTGTTTTTAAGCCTTAAAACTCACACCTTTAAGGAATTTTAGCACAACCTACCTGTATGTATGTATGTAGAATATACTCAGCTGTGCGCGAAGCTTACCAATCTAGGATTGGTCAAAAGATTCTCACCTCCAATCTCCTCGTGCATCTGAATCCTAACTTCAGAGAATCAAGGCTACATACAACCTACCTCCTCCTTTATTCTCGATTTATGATCATATGCTCTTTGATTTAATATTTTGCTATGAATAACAATATTGTCATCCTTGTTTATTGGCTATTTAAAGATTTATACACATATCCTTACTTCAAAAAGAGTTTCAATCAAAAGAGTTTCAAAGAAACGCAGGGGTGTATATTCTGCATGGGATCGCCGGCTCAGGGGGGGGGGGGGGGGGGAATAAAAAATAAGTGGTTGGAGGGAAAAAAATGTAAAAATTAAGAAAACTGAAAACATTTTTTCCAAGGGGGGTCCTTGGTTAAAAAAACTAAAAAAATGTGTGGTAGGAGGGATAAAATAAATAAAATATAGAGTTCTTTAAATATTTTTCTATTTCCCCCCCTACTTTTTAAGAAAAATCTAGGGGGAAAAAAAAAAAAAAATTTTGTAGCAGGGGAAAAAAAATAAATCTTGTGCAGAATATACACCCCTGAAGAAACGTTTGTCTAAAAACTCTTATGGAACTATTCCCTTTACATAACATCAACGAATAAAATACATTATTATAAATTGATAACAGTCAATACAAGGCCGTAGCATGGGTTCAATTTTCATATATATTAGGTCAAACTGGTTTTTCTTGTCTTACATAATTTGTTATTACAGAGAGTAAAGTTCATGGTTTTTACCCAGGTACTCAAAGGATGAGATTAGGTAGTTAAAAAGTTTGGAAACTACAAATCATAATTTTAATAAAAGTACCCAAATTTTTTGATCAAACAAATAAGATTACATGGGTATAAAACTTTGGGTACCAGTGTATTTCAGTCCAATGTCCTCTCCAGCCCTGCGTTTTTATACAAAAATAATATGTATAGATTATTTTACAGTTGGATACTGAGGTGAACAACTGTGTTTGGGTAGGGGCATCCAATTTACATTAGCCCTCCCAAAACATAGCAATATAAAGTATTTAAATGCCCGTTTAGATTAAGCGTAATCGTTCCAATATTTAAGATTCTGAGAGTTCTTGAGCAAATATACAAATTATTACAAAATTAAACAGCTAAATTTGGAGCTTTAAAAAGGTTGATTGTCTTTTCAACCTTCCTTTCAAATTCCAACTAGCATGGCTCGAAATATCAAGCAGGTTGATAAGACTGGTCACATTTCCATCATTTCTTGAACAGAAATTAATCTTGCATCTTGTACATAGGGGTGTCTCAGGCACTCCTACAATAACAATTCTTATAAAAACTTTATAAAGAAAAATTGAGAAGTATCAATGAAAAATTGTAGACGTCTATCTTTAATAGAAGCCTAGTTAATCACATTTCCAATCCTAAAAGTACCTGTTCTTCTTTACAGTGAAGCTTTATTAAGGTACAGGAAAGGTTTATAACTAATTTTAGGGAAGATACCTAAATCCTCCAAAAAGAAATCACTATGAAAAAATACTCCCTCCCCAGTAAAACTAATACGTGGTTTTTCTTTTAAAAACTAAGAAATGAAGGATCGACTTAACCGCCCCCCCCCCCCCTTCAACAAGTGTTCATATAAGCAACAAAGCCGCTAGTAGACGAATAAAGTTTTACTTAAGTCGAACGGACGGACATAAATAATTAAGTAGCTGCGCTACTAAAATACTGCATCTAGCAAAACTTACCAACGCAGTAATTCTGTCTTCTGGATGATAAACTGCAATAGTTTGAAGTCAAATTTTATGCATTTTCAGTTAATAACAAGGATGGTTACATCCAATGCAATGTTTAAAATGGACATACGGACATTCTAGTAACGATAATAGAGTTGCTACGCTATCTAAATAATACCTAACTACTACTACAGGAATCACCATGCAAAATTTGAAATCGATAGGACAATTCTAACATGCTTAAATTAACGAAAAGAGCTAAGTGCTACGGACGGACTGACCGACGGACCCTAATTATAAAAAGCTGCACGTTTTCTATAATTATGCACTTTCAGATCGTCCGTCAGTACACAAAAGTTAGCTCTTTACTTAGATTTACTTTTGCAATGTTTTTCTTTTTTTATGACAACTACGTTATAATCATTGTTTTTATATCCTAATGAAAATTCAGGGGTGTATATTCTGCATGGGATCCCCGGCTCAGGGGGGGGGAAAAAAAAAATAAAAAATAAGTGGTTGGAGGGAAAAAAAATGTAAAAATTAAGAAAACTGAAAACATTTTTTCCATTTCGCCCACCTCCTTGGTTAAAAAAAACTTAAATATGTGTGGTAGGAGGGATAAAATAAATAAAATATAGAATTCTTTAAATATTTTTCTATTTCCCCCCTACTTTTTAAGAAAAATCTAGGGGGGAAAAAAAATATAAAATTTTGTAGCAGGGGAAAAAAAATTAATCTTGTGCAGAATATACACCCCTGTGAAAATTTGAACTTTTCCTAGCATCTTGGCTAAAATATCTCTGGCATCTTCACTGTACTTGTTTTCATCTAGGATCTAGATAAAGAAAAGTCATAAGGAACAACATGTAAGCTAAAAAATTTCAAATCCAAAAAAAAGGCGAAGCTAAACAAAATTACATTTAGACATATAAATTCATCCAACTACTTAAGCAGATAGACTTCAAATTTCAGCAAATATCAATCGGAAATTATTTTCTAACTAGTTGCTTCGCCCCTACCTAGCCTCTTAAGGAGGGCAGGTGAGATCAGAAAAAAAACCTACAACCACCCTGAGACAAAAACTCTGCTGCTTTATATTATAGGATTGCTAGAAAAAACAAAACAATTAAAGATTCCTGGTTGAGACGACAATAGATGTACCTTGTAAGGATCTTTGCCCTGCCAGTTAGGGAAGACAGATTTATACTCTGGAAGCTGGAACACGCCGGGCCAGGTTTCTTCTGTAGGGGTACCCAGAGACCGGAATATTCTACACATACAAGAAAGGGATAGTTTCATGAAGTACATCTAACGAGTTAAGGTACTTAGAGTTTTAGAACAAGGGTTGTTGCCATAAATGACAAGATATCAATGTAAATGACTATTTTTAAGACCTCTGTTTTAGAAGGCCAGATAACAAGAAAGCATTAACTCTTTTATGTGTAAAATGTAAACAATCTATAATACAAAGTAAAATGATGTCTGTCCGTCCTTTAAGATCTCGGTAACCACTTAACCGATCGGATTCTACTCTACAGGGAATATACCTACTGGTCCTGTGGTGGTTTTATGCTATTTTCTTGGGGGGTGGGACACCCCCAACTCCCCCAAAAACAAAAAAATCCTCCCCATTTTTTTTTGCTGAAGATTTCCTTGGTCCTTTTACGAATTTCGCCAAATTTTTTTTTGATCACCTCTTGGGGCAAAGCCCCTAGAGGCTAGTGGCGAAGCCGCCAGTATGAATAAAAAGCAATAGTAAATTACCTGAAAAGCTGATCTATTTCTGAATCCCCGGCATACAAAGGAGTTTTCATTAACATCTCATAGAATATGCAACCTAAAAAGTTCTCAGTGTATCTATCTAAGTGGTTTTTCTCGAGAGAAAGACTATCAATCAGACATTACGTCTAAACTTTTTTGGGGTTGGGGAGGGGAAAAGGGGTAACTGATTTCTTGTAATTACAATATCAGACTACCTATTGAGTTTTAATTGTTAAAACCCAAATAAAATATTTGAGGTAACATCTAGTATATTTTCAAAAATATTAGGGGTGCTAATAAGGGAAGCTTTTTGTAACTAGAAATTAAACATAAAGGATACAGAACTTGGATTTGGAATGTCAGTTGTTTTAAAGAGTAACCATGTGAAACTGTGAAGAAACGGCGGCGGAACCGCGCACCGCAGCTTCCAAAATCTTTGTGTTTTAGGTTTGGTTACAAAGTGTCTCATTCTCCGCCCCCTGGAGGGGTTATTATCCTTATGCCGGCTTTCCTAAATCTGTAAAATATTACCTAAACTCCAGATATCCACAGGTGTGCTGTAGTGCTGGGATCCAAGCAGGATCTCTGGTGGACGATACCACATTGTAATTACCTGCAATTATAAATACATCATAAGAGAACGACATTCTGTAAATTGTATCACATAGAAATTTTCAAACAAGATAGGTTTTTCAATCTTCGTAGAAATTTAGTGCTAACTTCTTAGAATCAATAAATACATGAAATCTTATGTCTTTTTTTAATAAAAAAAATGTTTATGTACTTTCCAGTGTTTCGGAGCCGGAGCCGCTATATTTTGCTGGAGCCGGAGCCGTAATTTTCGTTAAAAACGGCTCCGGCTCCGGACAAGATAAATAAAATGATTTGTTTACAAATTATAATTTGGTTACTCTGTTTTGTCATGTGCAAATGCCCTTTTAAGTTTTTCAAGTCCATTTTTATCAAAAATTTAACTTTTAAAACCTTGAAAGCCAAAAATAAAAAATATTTTTTTATGGGAAAAAATATATGTCGAGTTTTTCTTGATTTTAGGTCGGATCCGGAGCTGGAGCCGGATCCGGAGCCGCACCAAAATCAAACGGCTCCGAAACGCTGGTACATTCATATACAGGCAAAATTAAAGCCCAAATAAAAGAAAAATCCGATAATAATATTAATTGCCAGGATATATCACTAGGTACTAACTACATTGACGTAGACATCCAATTTCCGCAAAGAACGACTTGAACTAATTTTTTATGTTTTTAACCTAAATTTCGAAGAAAATTGTCTTAGACATGGAAAAGAGCAAGGCAATTTTTTATTAGTGGGACACAAATATACATAAACTATACATACACCCAGGCAAACTTTATGGAAATCATTATTTTAGAGGTTCTTGGGAAAAGGTGAAAACTAGATGCCTACTTTTAAAAAGGCATAAAAAAGTATTTACCTCATGTGTAAGTGTCCTTGACGGGAGCCTGAAGGCCCTTGCCAATCCAAAATCTGCCAGCTTTATATAACCTTTGGAATCTACCAACAGATTTTGAGGTTTCATGTCTCTGAAAATATCAGAATTCAAAATAGTAAAATCTCCCCACAACAATGAGTGTTGTATGTTTGTCTTATACCTGTTTCCCTGCTTACTATATCTCTACGTGACCGTGCCTAAACACCTAGCACATCCGCTTTTCGTCGGTAATGTGACAGGTTCGAATATCTGTCCGACACCGCGTCATAACTAAAGACGTTAAAAATGGTTCCTACTACTGCTTTTTCAGGTGTGTAACATAAATATATAGAGAAGGGGAATGCCTTGTCCCATAAACAGGGACAACTCATTACCATGCACAGTTAGGACTTCTCTGACAAAGGTCGTGCATTCAAAGGTTGGTTGTCTGTTACTTTAACTGATATCCTTTGGTGTTAAGAGTATCGCATCCCATTACAAGCGGATGATGCTCTGGATTCTCTAGATGATTACTAAAAAATCAAAGGGGCATCCCGCCCTTACGAGGTAAGGTAAGGTTTGGTAACGTACCAATAATGTCCTATCTCTGTATATCCAGAATGTCCGTTTCCTGTATCCCTGCACTTCCTGAATGTCCTACCGCTGTTTCCCTGGCTCTTACCTGTGTAGAACACTGTGTGAATGACAATAGGCAAGGCCACAGGAGATTTGTTGCAGATAGGATTTCACCAGGGGCTCTGCAAATTTAGAAAATATTTCAAATTAGGAAATTATTGGTGAAAAAGTTTGGACACTATACTAATAACCAGTCTAGATTCACCATTAATACCAAAAGTTTATGAGCCAACAAATAAAACTTTGGGTACCAGTGTAATTTACAGTCAAATGACCCCTTTCTCTCTGTAGATGTAGTAAAACTAAATTAATACCTGGTAAACCGCCGACATATGCAGGATTCTTCAGTCTTTTTCTGGCAACATAATCATCCAATTGCCTTTTCAGATCCTTAACAAAGAAATTAATAATTCTACATACCTACTAAAGTAAATAGATTTCTATTTTTCAATGTTCTAACGAAGGTTTTAAGGTGTTGGACTCTCCCTCGTGAAAAATACCCAACCCCATTTATTTTCTTTAAAACAACACAAAACGTTAAAAACAAACCTTTGTTTGCACGAACTTGGTCTACAAGTCCTAACTGTATTTACACGATTACGTTGCGTTTGTTTTTTTCGGCCAGTTTAACCCCCTTCCCATGTTATCACTATTTTTCGTCCCCTTTCTAACAAAACAGCAGTAGAAAAACATTATCAACGTTTTTAGAAATAAGACTTTAATTTATTTTTGTTACCTTATCTAAATATTCAAATACTAAATACATAGCTTCCTTGCTGAACACAACATCTAGCAGCTCTACAATAGCTGGATGTTCTAGTTCCTAAAAACAGGTTACAAAATCATCTTCCGATTGATTTAAAAAATACCCAGTTAGATAGATTATAAAAATTTTAAATTATTGTGTTTTTTTATTTTCTAAACACATACCTAACTTAATTTGCTTTTCCTTTGCCATCAATATTTCCCCTTCAGAAGTAAGAGGATGACTATCTGTGCATCTATCTTTTTGATTTGAAGCGCTTAACCATTATAGTTCTCCCTCCTTTACAGTGAAGCTTCTGTTATAGGTCCAGAGAAGGTTTAGAACTATTTAGGAAGTACCACTTTCCTCCCAAGAGAAATATCCCCTGGAAAAAAAACCTCCCCCTCCCCCCAATTTTTTTTTACTTTTTCTTATAGAACTAAAATTGAACCTTCACTCAAGTGCCCCTAGAGTCTTATAGGGGCGTAGCCGCTAGTAGAGTTGGATACAGGAGTGTACTGCACAAGATATTTTTTTTCCCCCGGCTACAAATTTTTTTATTTCCCCCCCCCCCCCTAGTTTTTTCTCACGAAGTAGGGGGGAAAATGGAAAAATATTGAAAGAACTCTACTTTATTTATTTTATGCCTCCTACCACACATTTTTAAAGTTTTTTTTTCACCAAGGAGCGGGGGGAAATGGAAAAAATGTTTTCAATTTTCTTAATTTTTACATTTTTTCCCTCCAATCACTTATTTTTGTATACCCCCCCCCCCCTCCCCCTAAGCAGGGGATCCCAAGTAGAGTATACACCCCTGGTTGGATAATAAAATAACACTACAACAGCCTACCTTTAAGATGGTAATTTCCCGCATGGCAGTACTGGGCACCCCCTCACTCTCTGTGTCTAACCGAATCTTCTTTAAAGCTACAAATTGCCCCGTCACCTTCTCTAACGCCTGCACAATAAAAACAATTGCTGTTAATTTTTCAATAATATTAAAAAATGAATTGAAATACCTACAGAGTTGGAATTGATAATTTGTTACTAGTAATTTAAACATGGAAGGACAAAAATAATGAATAAGCACAGCCGCTTATGTGTATTGGTATTTCAGAAACACAGCGAGAAAATATGAGTATGTAAAGTGAGCAATGTACTTTATAAGCAAAGACAGCAATAGTCATGCGTGATAATACATTTACCAAGAATGGTAGAGAATGATGGGATATACATGTCCCAGTTGTATATAAGCTGAACCATGCTATAAATATGTACATGCATACAGCAAAGCTACTCACCTTGTAGACTATTCCGTACGTTCCCTCGCCAATTTTCTCAATCTTTTGAAAGTCCTGAATTCCATCCGAGATGGCCCCACCTCCCCTGTACCCATTATCCATGCTGATGATATCTGAAAGTGGACTAAAGCATGCCTGAATGAAATACAACTTTGTTTTCAATCCAAAAGGCAAATAACAAAAAATATATTTTTAAAATTTTAATTCTACAAGAACAAAATTAAAGTATGCACTAACGAGAGTAAGTAGTTCTAAGCACCTTCCAGCGGTGATTGTAAATGTTTTTATGATGAATATACTAGGGTTATGTTTAATATCGTTATTTTAATATAAAAAAAAATAAGTTACACCATGGTTTTATAAGAAAAAAAACTTTGAAATGTAATGCATTTTGAGGCTATATATCATAAAATTTTTATTTTGAGTTCAAACTGCTGTGATACAAAAGTAAACTTTTTCAATGAAAAATGTTAATTTAGAAAAAGGGATGGTAACTTGTAATATTGTAAAAAGTTTTATAGTGTACTTTCGTACTTTTATTATGTTTTGGCATATTATTTTATTTGAACCTTTGAACTCATCAAAACATTTGATGGTGTTGGTGAAATTTTTTTTTAGTTTGTATAACTAGGTATATTAGGTATATATATTAAACATAACCCTGTTATATTCACACACACAAAAAAAAACTATTTAGAATCACTGCTTTAAGGTGCCTAGAATCACTTATTCTCGTTTGTGCATAGTCCCCTTTGAATCTATACCCCTTTTGACCTCCTGCATGATAAAAAAAATAGATAAAAAAGTGTTGGTGTGCTTCGAGTGAAAAAAAAACTATATTTCTTTCACGAATACTTAAAATAAACATTTAATTTTGAATTAGCAACAAAACTAGTAAATCTATTTTATATTTTCTGTCCTTAATGATTAAAAGGACAATAAAGAAACACCTAGATAAAAAGAATGGATAGCTGTAATACAGAATTTTTTTTAGAGGAATGACTTCTTTAAGGGTCTGAAAAAACTAGGTATGTATTGTCTAAAATTTTTCGATATTAACTTTACAAAAGCATGCTTTTAAAACATGAAAAAGAATGTTTCAAAATTATAAGGTACTAGGTAGATAATATCACATTATAGAGAATCACATTAATTTTTAATAACCAAAAAAATATATCAGAATAATAGGTACCTATTAAGTTTCTGATTTTTTTTATGAAATAAATACATTACATATCCAATTTTGTTTTAGCCAGTTTCAAATATTTCAAAGTCGAAATAATTTAATTTCTATCATGCACGTGAAATGAAAAATAAAGTTCCGACTATAATATTATCAAAACTGTCTTTAATTGACAGTTCATTAGGATTAAATAAAATGAGTAATAGTTTTTATTGCACCGTATAATAGACAGCTTTCTGTGAATATAAAAAAAATCAAGTTTAAAAATAGTTTTGTTAGACCCGAGATGCCGAAGGCAAGGGCTAAAAAACTGGTTTTAATCTTATGATTGACATTTTTATATTCGAAAAAAACTATATATAATACGATGCTAAACAGTGTTTTTTTTATGGATAAGAACCGGTTTAAATTCAGCGGATATTAAACGGTTTCGTCATACTGGAAATGCTTGCTTATTCTTCATCTTCAATAACTGTTGGTACAATATATATTTCAGTGAAGGCGTGGCCATGCTCTTCCATTTCAATCATATGTTGGATACACAAGAGGTCTCTGTCCAGGTACAGTTTTAGTTATTAGTTGCAAAATTTGGGATCTACTGCAGTAATGGATATATAATACTTGGATATTGTGAAAGATTCCCGCATACCCTGATAAAATGTTTCTCTTACCTGAATAATACAAAGAAACACCCTTATGACTTTACCCCATACCCTCCACTGACCATGGAGGAACGTATTGACCAATGAATTACTAGGGTGATTCTTCAATTAGAGAAAGATAACTGATAACTATTCCTTGAATCAATTCTAATACTGAGCTTCTGAGAAAATGAGATTGGTTTCAATGCCTAAATTAAAAAATTAAAATAAGTATGAAATGAAATAATCTAAAATACAAGGTCAATTGACACTTATGTAAGATATGTTCGAAATCTTTGATAGGTTTAAGCCCAACAACTCCAGTGGGGAGGGGTGGGGGGTAAAAAGAGCTTAGACATCCTTTTTAAGCCTATCCTCTAGTTGTTAACATTTCTAAAAATTAATTTATGATCATGATCAACTTGAGACAGGGGCTTTCCTTACTTAACCTAACCGAAATAAGCCATGGTGCATTAAATGTACATATATTTCCCTTAAAAAGCAGATTTTTGTTGTTGTAAAATTTCTGTTTAATTCAAAGAGCTTGCAATTTGTTTTGGTTAAAAAATATTGCTTCACCTGTTTTAACATGTTGGATGTGTATTTAGCAGATACAGGAGCTGAACAAACGTAACTCTCAACCATTAAAGAATCACTGAGAACATTAAATTAATTTTCTTATTACATATCCCCTCTCAAAAAATCAATTATATAAATAAAAAGGCATAATTTAGGAAGCCATTATTTTAGGTTTAATAATCAAGATGATAGTACTTTTTAAACATTTCATTTTTTTATAGCTTTTTACAACTCCCAATTTTGTTAATTTAGTGATTTCTGTGACTATTTTAAATGTCCGATTATAAATTAGCTTGATTTGCTGAAATAAATTCACATATTTTTTTGTGTTTATATCATTATTTTTGAAGGAAAACATCCTATTTTATCTATTATCTAAACTCTGTTAAAATTAGCGTGGGAGTGGGAGAGGTCTAAGTGGTCCATGTATACCAAAGAGTGAAAGCACTTAAGAAAGAAAATAAATTTTGTTCCTTGGTATTTCATTATCCATGTCGCCAAATATTGAGGAGATACAGAAGTTAATGGCATCTTTGTTTATCTTTATTGTGACGTCATCATGCAGACCTAAAAATTAGAGGGATACTTTCATGAAAAGATTTAACGAATTAGGGTACTTTTAAAGGTGATATGTTCGAATCTCGAACACAGCGTCATATCTTAAGATGTTAAAAATAGTTCCTACTGCTGATATGTCAGGAGCTCGAAATAAATAGTTTTAAAAATCCTTAATAAATTTCTACAAAAAGTTTGGTTTTACTAAGCTAGAATTTCTACTTAGCTTTGTACTAAAGACATTACCTACACATGGAAATTGGATTTTTTAATTCTCATTTCTAAATTTAATATATTTATCACATCGGCAAATTTGAGAGAAAGAAATATCCCTTCCTATTTTTAAATCTTCATATGCAAAGACATACAATATGTTTTACATTTTATTGCTACCACCTACTTAATAGCTGTTTAATTGAAAATGTGTTATGTTCTAATTTCTAATGTTTACCTTGAAAAGCAGAGACAACATCTTTGAATTGTTCCGCATTTATAATAACTTTGGCAAGGACGGTTGACTTGGCAAAATTGAAATCTGCACAATCCTAGAGAAAGGAATATCTTATTTAAAAAAGATTAGATAGTCTTCACAAAACTGATCTTCTTTTTTAGAAATGAGAATAGTTCGGCACCTCAGGGCTAAAAAACTGGTTTTAATCTTATAATTGTACATTCTATATTCGCAGAAAGCTGTTTATAATACGATGCTAGACATAGTTTTTTCGTAAGGATGAGAACCGGTTCATGTCCACCGGATTCGAATTAATACGAGAAAAAAATACTGTCCTTTGATGTAAAGACAAAAGATCTAAAATTATTTTCCGAAACTTACTAGCTATACAAGTTTGATATAAATAAATTGCCCTCCACAATGACCTCAAAATAATTAAAAACTAACCAAAAATAATCCGTAACCGTCTCTGACAGACGTCCGTAAAGTCTTCAAATTAAATTACATTAAAGTTTAATATTACAGTGGTGCTGACAAAAAATAATTTCTCTGTGAATGAAGTAACTTTGTATTTTTAGTCCAAAAAGTCAACAAAAAGGCTGAAATTATTTACTAAAAACCAATAAACCATTAACCAATGTTTCTCTGTTTATTTTGTCCTATTCATTTCAAGAGTTGTATTAACACCTTTTAGTTGATTATTTATAGTCTTTAATAGTACACAAAATTTTCTGCTTTAGTATAGGTATAGGTTTTTAAGTTTAAGGGCATATGAGAAATAATTTTTAATTTCTAATTACATCCTTATTTAAAGTAACAGAAGGTTTGTGTCTCTGTAATGAAGGATCTTGCTACCCGCTAGACTGCTGTGATTCTCCTTATTGTGAAGCTTCCTATTGGTCCAGGGAAGATTTTGGTATAAAATATGAAGTGGAGGGTTGACTCACTCCCCCCTTCGCTCAAGTGCCTCTAGAAGACTCTAGGGGCGTAACTATCAGGGTGGGCATACAAAAAACCCAATAAAACCCCCATAAAAACCTTAAAAACCCAGGGTTTTAAGGGTTTTTAAAGGGTTTTTACGGTTTGGGTTGGGCTTTTTAAAAAAAACCTGGGTTTTTCCCCACCCTGGAAAGTACTAGTTAAACATAAACTCTGCTTTTATAAAAGTAAAAAATAGTGCAGATTAATAATCAAATCTAAGCATAAGAGGAAAAGCTACTATGTTCCTTGAACAGGGTTGGCATAAAAAACCCAAGTTGGGTTTTATTGGGTCTTTTAACTAAAAAAAAAAAAAAAAACCCAGGTTTTTTAAAAATGTACCTTTTGTCGAAAATGTTAACTCTATTTTGACTCATAATGAGTACTATTTACAAACAACCAATAGAAATTATAAAAAAACATTTTATTTTAACTATTGTATTACTGCATTTTATCTACTTATTTTTATATAAAAGTAACGGAATGTCTGTCTATATTAACAAAATGACTCCCTAACCACTGAACACGGGTCCGTTGAAGATTTTTAACTACTTTGGGGGGAGGGTACCAACACCCTCTAAAAAAAATTGCCCATAGAAAAAATATCCCTCCTAAAAAATGTAATTTAACACCGAAAATATTTAATACGAGGGATTACGCCCATAGAGGCTTCTAGGGGCACTTGAGGAGGGTGCAGTTGAATTCGGTAACCCAATTAAGATTCAAATAGAAAAATATTTTTTGAGAGGTGAGTTATATATATTTTTTTTTGGGGGGGGGGGAGATTTCTCTTAGAAGGGTGGTGGTACCCTCCCCAAAAATTGGAATAAACCTTCCCTGGACCTACTAAAAGCTACCCTGTACAGGAGAACCATACCGATTCAGCGGTTAGCGAGGTCCTATGATACAGACAAACATCCTGTTACTTTATAATAAGGATTTAACCCTATATCTTAAAATCCCTAGGTAATAATCTTTAGAAAACAATAAAACCCCCCAAAAAAACGGGTTTTATTAATAAAACCCACTGGGTTGGGTTATTTAAAAAAAACCCGGGTTTTTACCAACCCTGATTGAAGAACATGGTATTATCAAAATCATTTTACAATTTACAATAAAGCTTCTTATAGGCCTATAGCTGTTTGATGAAATGATTTATTTGTTTTACAGAAAAAAATCATATATTATATAATAAGTAAAATACGAAAAAAACATAATAATCTAACTACACAATTAAAATATTCATGTTTCATTTGGTTTGATGTTTAAGTTTCAGTTTGTTAGAGTTTATTGGTTTGATTGATAGCAAGCATTTATGGCAGGAGTAGGTTAATTGAGTTGGTGGGTTTCCAGTTTCAGCTTACTGGGCTCTCTTGGGGACTTACAAAATTGAAGAAAAGTCAAAATTGTAAGGCAGTCTTATAATAAAAAAGACTACAAAGGTTCTTGCCAAAGATTTCTTAAAATTCACAATAAGTGACTCACTCCTTGGTACAGGCAAGTTAAGAGTACCCCTTAAATTTATGGGGGAGTCTCCAACAGAATAAAAGGGTAAAATTTCCCTTTTTCACACAATAAATTTTTTCTTCACAAATAGTTTTTCAAAATTCAGAATTTACTATTTCTTTGAATCTCTATCCCCCTTCATAAATAATTAAACTTCAGACCATCAAAATGTGCCTTCTCAAAGTATTTACATATGTTGGACTTTTTCCTTGCCTGCAACCATGCATAGATGCCATCAGCAATCTGTGCTGGACTGCTCTTATAATGACTGGATTAGTATTCACTATGATTGAGGATCTTAGGTTAGGTATCAAAGATATTAAAAGGTATTTGAAGAGTTTTTTTTTTTATCATTTTTGGAGTATTTATATAATCTAATTCAACATCAGTTACTTCATATAAAATCTTTATTACTATTTTGTTGTCATCTGCAAATGGTCAACATAAGTATTTTTTAGTAATGATTAATCAATATTTATTAAAGTTTAAGCTATATCATGATGGACCTTTCAATGTTTCTTAATCCACTTCTTGCTCTAATTTCACATTTTTGGTTTGCTTACCAAAATAAGGATGTTATCAGGTAATGTCTATTATCATGAAGTGGCTGAACATATTTTACAGAAAATAGTCTTCTTATGTAAACAAATTGGTGCCTTCCCTTCAAGTGCTAAGCGAGCCAAGAAATCCCCATCCTATTTTTAAAATAATAGAATAAAAATAGGGGTTGGGGGGAGTTACTTCCTACTCCTGCCCCTGCAAGAGACCCTAGCCGTGTGGGCCTATACCTTTGGTAACCTGACCTTACAGGGCAACCCTGTATCCAATATAAACTAACCTGACCCAAAGCAAAATACAAACACATGAAAAAATAACCCCTTTCTTATTTATTTTAAAAATTTATTTTTAGAAAATCTGGATAATAAAATAATGTTTTTAAAAATATCTTTGAAATAATTGGCATTATTTGTAATTTTTAATACTCTTTCCAATATTTTTTTTTTATAATTGTCACTTTTGTTACTATTGTCAGTTTGACATTAGCGAAGCATTCAATGATTTTTTAGATTTTTTGAACAATTTTTTTAACTTAAATTTATTTTGTCTACCTATAGTTCTTTTCAATAAGGAATACACATATTTAGTGAATATTATCGTTCTACTACTGTTTTAAGCCTTAAAACACACACCTTTACGGATTTTACCCACAACCTACTTTTACCTCTTTTCAGGCACATACTTGATGGAAAGCAAAACTATTTACTAAAAGCATGGCTTGGAGCTTTAATTATTCTCCTGTACATTCTGATGTTGTGTCTTTGGACATGGTTTGACCTGAATACCTTTGGTGACAGTCCTTTCCATTCAAGCAGGGTTTCGGATCCGGATCCGGATCCGGATCCGCAAGGATCCGCATATTTTGAGTCCAAGGATCCGGATCCGGATCCGCAAAAAAAATGCGGATCCGGATCCGGATCCTTAGACTCCAAAAAATGCGGAAAAAATGGAAAAATCTACCTAAATTTATATAAAATCTCAGACATTCTCTTGATGAGAGCCAATCTTTAAGGTTTAGGTTCAGACTTGAAAATTAAAAGTATTTTTGACTTCGAATTGAAGAATTAATTTTTTTGAAAAATTTGGTGATTTTATTTTTATTGTCAAAGATCCGGATCCGGATCCAGTAGGATCCGGATCCAGTAGGATCCGGATCCGGATCCGGATCCGCATCCGCACTGACCAAATTTTGAGGATCCGGATCCGGATCCGCATAAAATCAATGCGGATCCGAAACCCTGCATTCAAGGATGGTGTAGTATGCAATTTTGTATATGTATATAAACCCTCTCTCCTTTTTGGAAAATGTGGTCAATATCTTTTTAGGTTAATACATATAAAGATACCTACTCCTTTTATAATATTTTTAAAATAACTTACAATTGGTTGGGGTGTTATTTGGTTAGGATATGGTAGGTTAAGTAAGGTATGTGTGAATAAAGATTCTTCTTAACATAAGGGGGGGGGGTTTTTAATGCAACCATCTCGTTATCCGTGATTAAATGGCACTTAGAATTCGAATTTCGATCTGAAATTTTGCATGAGTAATCCTTGGTAGGTCTATTTTCCCTAAATCGAACAAAAAGTTGGAAAAGTAACGGCTGGCGGCTGGCAGCTCAGCCGTTTAGCCGTTTTTTGCCTATTTTCAGGGCAAATTCATCATTAATTACGTAGGAATCAACTTTTAAAAACATATTTTGGGTTTAATTCATGGTAAATGATAGCAATAACCATTTTGAAATTTCTAGTACCAGCTGCTAAACGGCTAGAACCGGCTGAAAACGGCTGGGAGCTGCCAAGAGTATGAAGGGTAGATATGGGTTGTGACGTATCTAGGGGTAGGTTTTTATGGCTGCTGAGCTCAAAAATACTACCAAAAATAGTGGCGGCCCATCCATATGGCAGCTGGGTAACAGCTGCAGCTCAGCTGGGAGCGGCCAAGAGTAGAATGAGTAGATAGGGCTTGTGACGTGTCTAGGGGTAGGTTTTTAAGGGTGCTGAGCTCAAAAATACTACCAAAAATAGTGGCGGCCCATCCATATGGCAGCTGGGTAACAGCTGCAGCTCAGCTGGGAGCGGCCAAGAGTAGAATGAGTAGATAGGGCTTGTGACGTGTCTAGGGGTAGGTTTTTATTGGTGCTAAGCTCAAAAATACTACCAAAAATAGTGGCCGCCCATCCATATGGCGGCTGGGTAACAGCTGCAGTTCAGCTGGGAGCAGCCAAGAGTAGAAAGAATAGATAGGGATTGTGAGGTGTCTAGGGGTAGGTTTTTATGGGTGCTAAGCTCAAAAAAAACTACCAAAAATAGTAACGGCCCATCCATATGGCAGCCGGGTAACAGCTGCAGCTCAGCTGGGAGTGGCCAAAGGTAGAATGAATAGATAGGGCTTGTGATGTGTCTGGGTAGGTTTTTATGAATGCTGAGCTCAAATTACTACCAAAAATAGTGGTGGTCTATCCATATGGTTGCTGGGTAACAGGGGTATGTCTGGGCTCAAAAATACTATCAAAAATAGTGGCGGCCCATCCATAATCCTGATATTGCAGCTTGGTAACAGCTGCAGCTCAGCTGGGAGCAGCCAAGAATAAAATGAGTACATAGGGCTTGTGACGTGTCAAGGGGTAGGTTTTAATGGGTGCTAAGCTCAAAAAAAACTACCAAAAATAGTGGTGGCCCATCCATATGGTTGCTGGGTAACAGCTGCAGCTGTGCAGTAAACCGTTGATTAAGACTCAGCTGTTAGCACTTTTTGGGACTGTTTAAGGATAACCAAATATTGAATATTTCAGTATTGATTTAGTTGTTAAACAGCTGAAATTGGCTAAGAACAGTTATCAACAAATAAAAGTAAAAGTTTAAGACATAGGTAGCTTGTGATGTGTGGGGTAAATTTTTATAGGTGTCAAGCATATTAATACTCCCCAAAAATAGTAAGGCCCATCCATATGCATCAGGGTAACGGCTGCTGCTCAGCTGTAGCTGTTACCCAGCGGCCATATGGATGGGCCTCACTATTATTGGTAGTATTTTAGAGCTCAACACCCCCATAAAAAGTTAAAAACCTACCCCTAGAAATGTTACATGCTATATCTACAACGTATACTTTTGGCTGTTGATAACTGTTTTCAGACGTTATTGGTAGTTTTCAGTGAAATCTAGAAATTAAAAAAGTGTTACTAGTAATATGTCCATGAAATAAAGTTATAATGTTAATTAGGAGAAGTTTAATTCTACTGAAATAATAGGTATATTTTTTGATATTCTTACTCTTGGCTGCTCCCAGCTGTTACCACCAAGCTGCAATATAGATGGGCCGCCACTATTTTTGGTAGTATTTTTGAGCTCAGACCTACCCCTGTTACCAGCAACCATATGGATGGACCACCACTATTTTTGGTAGTAATTTTGAGCTCAGCATTCATAAAAAACTACCCCTAGACACGTCAACAGCCCTATCTACTCATTCTACTCTTGGCCGCTCCCAGCTGAGCTGCAGCTGTTACCCAGCTGCCATATGGATGAGCCGCCACTATGTTTGGAAGTATTTTTGAGCTCAGCAGCCATAAAAACCTACCTCTAGACACGTCACAAGCCCTATGTACTCATTTTACTCATGGTCTCCCAGCTGAACTGCCGCTGTTACCCAGCTGCCATATGGATGGGCCGCAACTATTTTAGGTAGCATTTTTGAGCTCAGCACCCATAAAAACCTAACCCTAGACATGTCACAAGCCCTATGTACTCATTCTACTCTTGTCCGCTCCCAGCTGAGCCGCAGCTGTTACCCAGCTGCCATATGGACGAGCCGCCACTATTTTTTAAAGTATTTTTGAGCTCAGCAGCCATAAAACCTACCCCTAGACACGTCACAAGCCATATCTACCCTTCATACTCTTAACAGCTCCCAGCAGTTTTCAGCGGTTCTAGCTGTTTAGCAGCTGGTACTAGAAATTTTAAAAATGTTTATTGCTATTATTTATCATGAATTAAACAAAAAATAAGTTTTTAGGTAGCATAAAAACCTACCTCTAGACACATCACATGCCCTATCTACTCATTCTACTCTTGGCCGCTCCCAGCTGACCTGCAGCTGTTACCCAGCTGCCATATGGATGGGCCGCCACTATTTTTGGTAGTATTTTTGAGCTTAGCACCCATAAAAACCTACCCCTAGACACGTCACAAGCCCTATATACTCATTCTACTCTTGGCCGCTCCCAGCTGAGCTGCAGCTGTTACCCAGCTGCCATATGGATGAGCCGCCACTATTTTTGGAAGTATTTTTGAGCTCAGCAGCCATAAAAACCTACCCATAGACACGTCACAAGCCATATCTACCCTTCATACTCTTGGCAGCTCCCAGCCGTTTTCAGCCGGTTCTAGCCGTTTAGCAGCTGGTACTAGAAATTTAAAAAATGGTTATTGCTATCATTTACCATGAATTAAACCAAAAATAAGTTTTTTAAAGTTGATTCCTACGTAATTAATGATGAATTTGCCCTGAAAATAGGCAAAAAACGGCTAAACGGCTGAGCTGCCAGCCGCCAGCCGCTACTTTTCCAACTTTTTGTTCGATTTAGGGAAAATAGACCTACCAAGGATTATTCATGCAAAATTTCAGATCGAAATTCGAATTCTAAGTGCCATTTAATCACTGATTACGAGATGGTTGCATTAAAAACCCCCCCCTTACCTAATGCAGGATGTTACTTCAGTCATGAATATCAAGGAGACTACACTTACCAATCCATAAGCAATATACATTTCATAAAAAAATGCCCTAAAACAACAAGTTATTGTATTTTATATTCATTTATGCTCACAAAGATTCATTAAAATAGAGAAATTGATTTAACTTTAACTGGAATCTAAATTCAGTTTAAAAGTAATCAAAACATTTAAAGTTGTTCCCATTGTTTAGTTGAGTTTTAGGAAGGAAATTGCAGAAAACCAACCTCACCTGCCACCTACTACCGCTTTATTTATATTTACATATACAAAATTGCATACTACACCATCCTTGAATGCAGGGTTTCGGATCCGCATTGATTTTATGCGGATCCGGATCCGGATCCGCATCCGCACTGACCAAATTTTGAGGATCCGGATCCGGATCCGGATCCGCATAAAATCAATGCGGATCCGAAACCCTGCATTCAAGGATGGTGTAGTATGCAATTTTGTATATGTAAATATAAATAAAGCGGTAGTAGGTGGCAGGTGAGGTTGGTTTTCTGCAATTTCCTTCCTAAAACTCAACTAAACAATGGGAACAACTTTAAATGTTTTGATTACTTTTAAACTGAATTTAGATTCCAGTTAAAGTTAAATCAATTTCTCTATTTTAATGAATCTTTGTGAGCATAAATGAATATAAAATACAATAACTTGTTGTTTTAGGGCATTTTTTTATGAAATGTATATTGCTTATGGATTGGTAAGTGTAGTCTCCTTGATATTCATGACTGAAGTAACATCCTGCATTAGGTAAGGGGGGGGTTTTTAATGCAACCATCTCGTAATCAGTGATTAAATGGCACTTAGAATTCGAATTTCGATCTGAAATTTTGCATGAATAATCCTTGGTAGGTCTATTTTCCCTAAATCGAACAAAAAGTTGGAAAAGTAGCGGCTGGCGGCTGGCAGCTCAGCCGTTTAGCCGTTTTTTGCCTATTTTCAGGGCAAATTCATCATTAATTACGTAGGAATCAACTTTAAAAAACTTATTTTTGGTTTAATTCATGGTAAATGATAGCAATAACCATTTTTTAAATTTCTAGTACCAGCTGCTAAACGGCTAGAACCGGCTGAAAACGGCTGGGAGCTGCCAAGAGTATGAAGGGTAGATATGGCTTGTGACGTGTCTATGGGTAGGTTTTTATGGCTGCTGAGCTCAAAAATACTTCCAAAAATAGTGGCGGCTCATCCATATGGCAGCTGGGTAACAGCTGCAGCTCAGCTGGGAGCGGCCAAGAGTAGAATGAGTATATAGGGCTTGTGACGTGTCTAGGGGTAGGTTTTTATGGGTGCTAAGCTCAAAAATACTACCAAAAATAGTGGCGGCCCATCCATATGGCAGCTGGGTAACAGCTGCAGGTCAGCTGGGAGCGGCCAAGAGTAGAATGAGTAGATAGGGCATGTGATGTGTCTAGAGGTAGGTTTTTATGCTACCTAAAAACTTATTTTTTGTTTAATTCATGATAAATAATAGCAATAAACATTTTTAAAATTTCTAGTACCAGCTGCTAAACAGCTAGAACCGCTGAAAACTGCTGGGAGCTGTTAAGAGTATGAAGGGTAGATATGGCTTGTGACGTGTCTAGGGGTAGGTTTTATGGCTGCTGAGCTCAAAAATACTTTAAAAAATAGTGGCGGCTCGTCCATATGGCAGCTGGGTAACAGCTGCGGCTCAGCTGGGAGCGGACAAGAGTAGAATGAGTACATAGGGCTTGTGACATGTCTAGGGTTAGGTTTTTATGGGTGCTGAGCTCAAAAATGCTACCTAAAATAGTTGCGGCCCATCCATATGGCAGCTGGGTAACAGCGGCAGTTCAGCTGGGAGACCATGAGTAAAATGAGTACATAGGGCTTGTGACGTGTCTAGAGGTAGGTTTTTATGGCTGCTGAGCTCAAAAATACTTCCAAACATAGTGGCGGCTCATCCATATGGCAGCTGGGTAACAGCTGCAGCTCAGCTGGGAGCGGCCAAGAGTAGAATGAGTAGATAGGGCTGTTGACGTGTCTAGGGGTAGTTTTTTATGAATGCTGAGCTCAAAATTACTACCAAAAATAGTGGTGGTCCATCCATATGGTTGCTGGTAACAGGGGTAGGTCTGAGCTCAAAAATACTACCAAAAATAGTGGCGGCCCATCTATATTGCAGCTTGGTGGTAACAGCTGGGAGCAGCCAAGAGTAAGAATATCAAAAAATATACCTATTATTTCAGTAGAATTAAACTTCTCCTAATTAACATTATAACTTTATTTCATGGACATATTACTAGTAACACTTTTTTAATTTCTAGATTTCACTGAAAACTACCAATAACGTCTGAAAACAGTTATCAACAGCCAAAAGTATACGTTGTAGATATAGCATGTAACATTTCTAGGGGTAGGTTTTTAACTTTTTATGGGGGTGTTGAGCTCTAAAATACTACCAATAATAGTGAGGCCCATCCATATGGCCGCTGGGTAACAGCTACAGCTGAGCAGCAGCCGTTACCCTGATGCATATGGATGGGCCTTACTATTTTTGGGGAGTATTAATATGCTTGACACCTATAAAAATTTACCCCACACATCACAAGCTACCTATGTCTTAAACTTTTACTTTTATTTGTTGATAACTGTTCTTAGCCAATTTCAGCTGTTTAACAACTAAATCAATACTGAAATATTCAATATTTGGTTATCCTTAAACAGTCCCAAAAAGTGCTAACAGCTGAGTCTTAATCAACGGTTTACTGCACAGCTGCAGCTGTTACCCAGCAACCATATGGATGGGCCACCACTATTTTTGGTAGTTTTTTTTGAGCTTAGCACCCATTAAAACCTACCCCTTGACACGTCACAAGCCCTATGTACTCATTTTATTCTTGGCTGCTCCCAGCTGAGCTGCAGCTGTTACCAAGCTGCAATATCAGGATTATGGATGGGCCGCCACTATTTTTGATAGTATTTTTGAGCCCAGACATACCCCTGTTACCCAGCAACCATATGGATAGACCACCACTATTTTTGGTAGTAATTTGAGCTCAGCATTCATAAAAACCTACCCAGACACATCACAAGCCCTATCTATTCATTCTACCTTTGGCCACTCCCAGCTGAGCTGCAGCTGTTACCCGGCTGCCATATGGATGGGCCGTTACTATTTTTGGTAGTTTTTTTTGAGCTTAGCACCCATAAAAACCTACCCCTAGACACCTCACAATCCCTATCTATTCTTTCTACTCTTGGCTGCTCCCAGCTGAACTGCAGCTGTTACCCAGCCGCCATATGGATGGGCGGCCACTATTTTTGGTAGTATTTTTGAGCTTAGCACCAATAAAAACCTACCCCTAGACACGTCACAAGCCCTATCTACTCATTCTACTCTTGGCCGCTCCCAGCTGAGCTGCAGCTGTTACCCAGCTGCCATATGGATGGGCCGCCACTATTTTTGGTAGTATTTTTGAGCTCAGCACCCTTAAAAACCTACCCCTAGACACGTCACAAGCCCTATCTACTCATTCTACTCTTGGCCGCTCCCAGCTGAGCTGCAGCTGTTACCCAGCTGCCATATGGATGGGCCGCCACTATTTTTGGTAGTATTTTTGAGCTCAGCAGCCATAAAAACCTACCCCTAGATACGTCACAACCCATATCTACCCTTCATACTCTTGGCAGCTCCCAGCCGTTTTCAGCCGGTTCTAGCCGTTTAGCAGCTGGTACTAGAAATTTCAAAATGGTTATTGCTATCATTTACCATGAATTAAACCCAAAATATGTTTTTAAAAGTTGATTCCTACGTAATTAATGATGAATTTGCCCTGAAAATAGGCAAAAAACGGCTAAACGGCTGAGCTGCCAGCCGCCAGCCGTTACTTTTCCAACTTTTTGTTCGATTTAGGGAAAATAGACCTACCAAGGATTACTCATGCAAAATTTCAGATCGAAATTCGAATTCTAAGTGCCATTTAATCACGGATAACGAGATGGTTGCATTAAAAACCCCCCCCCCTTATGTTAAGAAGAATCTTTATTCACACATACCTTACTTAACCTACCATATCCTAACCAAATAACACCCCAACCAATTGTAAGTTATTTTAAAAATATTATAAAAGGAGTAGGTATCTTTATATGTATTAACCTAAAAAGATATTGACCACATTTTCCAAAAAGGAGAGAGGGTTTATAGTTAAACAAATAAGACAGGAAGAAGTTTTTATTTTTCTGAACCTTAAGCATTAAAACCCCTCTAATTTACCAATAAAACCTACTATATCCTTTACTAGCGGCTACGCCCCTAGAGGCCTCTAGTGGCACTTTAAATGTTTGTTTTTTATATCTAAAATATGGCTATTTTGCGTTTATAGTATAAACCTTCCCGGGACATATGAGAATATACCCTGTTAAGGAGAACCCGATCGGTTCAGCGGTTAGTGAGATCCTTCAGTACAAACATACAAACACACTAACACCTGTTACTTTATTATAAGGATAGACTTTTATGACATATTAAACTTACCAAATTAACATTTAAGAGTTTTAATTCTAAAAGGGAGGGGGGCGTAATGACATAAGCTCTTAAACCGTGAGCAAAATGGTCTAAATATTGAGCTAGACCCTTCAAACTTGGTATATAAGCCTAGTCTTATAGGTATTACATCTAAATGGCAAAAAAATCCAAAAATTTTTATTTTAAGGTTAGGTTAGGTAAGAAATACCCTGTGGAAATGGGGTTTTTAGGCTTTTTTTGGTCTATTTTGATGTGGAAACTTGCCTTAAATTGTTTTTTCTTAGGGTTTTAACTTAAATACACTGTATCTATTAATATGGACATTATTTAAGATGATTCAGCAAGTCGGGGACCGACCCCAGGGGGCTAGGTGGGTGGCCCGCAGGGGTTAAGTTCATTTTTCCCAATATATTTGTTGTGATACATCAAATTATAGGTTTTTTAGGTCAAGGAACTCAAATTCAGAGCTAAAATAAGCATTAGACTAATCTGAAGCTAGCCCCAGCGGGCTAGGTTGGTGGCCTGCAGGGGTTAAGTGCATTTTTTCTAATATATATCTTGTTATTATCAAACTATAGGTTTTTTAGGTCAAGAAACTCAAATTCTGAGCGAAAATTAGCATTAGACTGACCTGAAGCTAACCCCCCCGGGCTAGATTGGTTTCCTGCAGGGCTTAAGAGCATTTACCTAACCTAACCTAGAAACTCACTTATATTTTCAGTTTTTTTTCTTGAATAAACTGTGTCTATTAATGAGGACTTTATTTAAGATGATCCAGCAAGTCGGGGACCGACCCCAGCGGGCTAGGTGGGTGGCCCGCAGGGGTTAAGTGCATTTTTCCTAATATATATGTTATGATACATCAAATTATAAGTTTTTTAGGTCAGTTAACTCAAATTCAGAGCTAGAATTAGCATAAGACTAATCTGAAACTAGCCCCAGCGGGCTAGGATGGTGGCCCGCAGGGGTTAAATGCATTATTTCCAATATATATCTTGTTATTAGGGATGGGAATCCGTCGAATTTTTGGGCCGGATTCGGATTCCGGATTCTGAAGGAATCCGTCAAAAAAAGTGACGGATTCTTGCGGATTCCGGATTCTTATTTTTGGCGGATTCCGGATTCGGATTTCGGATTCTAGCAGTATTTTAAAAGGCCGTCCGTCACAGATGGAATTTTTTTGTTAATTTATCACTATGTTACTTGGTTGAAGCCTTGATTTGTTTAAAGTGTTGACTTCCAGCATAACTAAAACATTTACCTCACATTAGTAATTATTAAAATTTGTTATGTAGAAATTTTTTTTTTATCTTTGCCTTCAAACAGAGGGAGTTGTAAGAAAAAAGACGGTAATTTTAGCCTACCAATTTAGAATCCGGAATCCGCTATAAAAAACGGATTCCGGATCCGGATTCGGATTCCAAAATTGGCCGGATTCCGGATTCCGGATTCGGATTCCGGATCCGGATTCCCATCACTACTTGTTATATATCAAAATAAAGGTTTTTAAGGTCAAGAAACTCAAATTCAGAGCTAAAATTGGCATAAGACTTACCTGAAGCTAACCTCTGCGGGCTAGGTAGATTTTCCACAGGGCTTATGTGCATTTTACCTAACCTAACCTAGAAACTTATTCTTTTTGTTTTTTTCCTTGAATAAACTGTGTCTACTAATGAGGACATTATTTTAGATAATCCAGCAAGTTTGGGACTGACCCCAGCGGGCTAGGTGGGTGGCCCACAGTGTTGTAGTGCATTTTTTCTAAAGTATGTGTTGTCATACATCAAATTATAGGTTTTTTATGTCAAGAAACTCAAATTCAGAGCTATTTTAAGCATTAGACTGACCTAAGGCTAACCCCTGCGGATTAGGTGGGTGGCCAGCAGAGGTAAATTTTCCAAATTATTATTGTTGTTATACATCAAACTATAGGTTTTTTAAGTCAATTTGGATCTAAAAAAACACAATAGCAACCTGATGCTAGTTTTTTCGTGGTATGTGGTATACATTAAATTAAAAAACCTATAATTTTATGTATGACAACTAAAAATGCACTTAACCCCTGCGGGCCACGCACCTAGCCTGCTGGGGTCTTAAATCTCAAATAATGTTCTAATAAATAGACACAGTTTATTCCAGAAAAAAAAACATAAAAAACAAGTAAGGTTCTAGGTTAGGTTAGGTAAAATGCACTTAAGACTTGCAGGCAACCCACCAAGCCCGCTGGGGCTAGCTTCAGATTAGTCTGATGCTTTTATTAGCTAAAAATTTGAGTTTCTTGACCTTAAAAACCTATAGTTGGATGTATGACAACACATACTTTTAAAAAATACATTCAACCCCTGGGGGACACCCACCTAGCCAGCTGGGGTCGGTCTTCGACTTGCTGGATCATCTGAAATAAGGTCCTCATGAATGGACAGTTTATTTGAAAAAAAAACCTAAAAAAAAAAATATTAAATGTAAGTTTCTAGGTTAGGTTAGGTAAAATGCACTTAAGCCCTGTGGGCTACCTATCTAGCCCGCTGGGGTTAGCTTCAGATTAGTCTAATGCTTATTTCAGCTCTGAATTTGAGTTCTTTGACCTAAAAAACATATAATTGGATTTAACACAACATATATATTGAGGAAAATAAACTTAACCCATGCAGGCCACCTACCTAGCCCGCTGGGGTCGGTCTTTGACTTGCTGAATCATCTGAAATGAGGTCCTCATGAATGGACAGTTTATTCTAGAAAAAAAAACCTAAAAAAAATAATATATGTAAGTTTCTAGGTTAGCTTAGGTAAAATGCACTTAAGCCCTGTGGGCAACCCAGCTAGCCCGCTGGGGTTAGCTTCAGATTATTCTAATGCTTATTTTAGCTCTGAATTTGAGTTTTTTGACCTAAAAACATATCATTTGATGTATCACATCATATATATTGGGGAAAATGCACTTAACCCCTGCGGGCCACCCACCTAGCCCGCTGGGGTCGGTCCCCGACTTGCTGAATCATCTTAAATAAAGTCCTCATTAATAGACACAGTTTATTCAAGAAAAAAAAACTGTAAAAATATAAGTAAGTTTCTAGGTTAGGTTAGGTAAATGCTCTTAAGCCCTGCAGGAAACCAACCTAGCCCGGGGGGGTTAGCTTCAGGTCAGTCTAATGCTAATTTTCGCTCAGAATTTGAGTGTCTTGTCCTAAAAAACCTATATTTTGATATATAACAAGATATATATTAGAAAAAATGCACTTAACCCCTGCGGGCCACCAACCTAACCCGCTGGGGCTAGCTTCAGATTAGTCTAATGCTTATTTTAGCTCTAAATTTGAGTTCCTTGACCTAAAAAACCTATAATTTGATGTATCACAACAAATATATTGGGAAAAATTAACTTAACCCCTGCAGGCCACCCACCTAGCCCCCTGGGGTCGGTCCCCGACTTGCTGAATCAACTTAAATAATGTCCATATGAATAGATACAGTGTATTTAAGTTAAAACCCTAAGAAAAAACAATTTAAGGCATGTTTCCACATCAAAATAGACCAAAAAAAGCCTAAAAACCCCATTTCCGCAGGGTTTTTCTTACCTAACCTAACCTAAAAATAAAAATTTTGAATTTTTTTGCCATTTAGATGTAATACCTATAGGACTAAGCTTATATATCAAGTTTGAAGGGTCTAGCTCAATATTTAGACCATTTTGCTCACGGTTTAAGAGCTTATGTCATTACGCCCCCCCCCCCCCTTTAGGGCTGAATGTACAGATATAGAACAATGTTGGGAATTGTACATTATCAGATCTAAGGCAGAATACCTTCTGGAGAACTACTTGAAATTTCAGGTAAACCATACTACCTATAGTAATTCTAAATTTCAAAATACTTATAAATTAAGACACATAATATTAGGATAGACATTTTCTTATATTATAAGCAAGTATGTATGGATGGCATTTTACACATTTAAAGATTGCAAGATTTAGGGAATAGTGGCTTCTGCCAAATTCCGTAAAGTTGTAAGATTCCAGTCAAATGCACTTATTAGGTCAAACGGTTTATAAATATGAGTTTAATTATACTATGCGTTTGGTCAACATTAAGAACAGTTAGATTAATAGAAGTGTCCCATAGTGTAGTGGTTAGCACACTATGCTGTGGTGGGGAGAAACCTAGTTCAAGTCCTCCCATAGACTTTGCACTTGGCTAACAAAGGCTGTCGCAATTTGTCATATTATAATCACGCAACTTTCCCCTTAGATGCCCTAAGGTTGTAAGGAGGGAGATTTGCAGGAAGTTAGGATTCTACCAATCAAGCAGCTTTAAACATGCTTTACCTTGTCCATGCTCCTCGAATGAGAGTGTCATTAATTTGGGTGGCTTATTTTAGAACACATACTGAAACTCTAGGCCAGGGTGATGTAATAAATTAATTGAGTAGCTTCCACGAGAATTGCGGGTCAGCTTGTAATGTAACACAGAATACAATCAGCTGTGAGCGAAGCTTACCAATCTAAGATTGGCCAAAGGATTCTCACTTCCAATCTCTTTATGTATCTGAGTCCTAACTTCAGAGAAGCAGGAATAAAATACAAATGTATACAAGCTTTAAATCCAATACAAAATTAGATAGAATTGTTTAAAAAAATTATCAATGAATCATGCTTTGGTTTTACTGAAAGTTTAACATTATTTGTAGGATTCACTACAGCCACTCCTATTAACTGAAGTTGTGTGCAAATCATTACAGTTTATACCAAATCTTTTTCTGTCCATATTAGACTTCATAAAGGTAAAAGAAATGATAATTTGCAAGACTAATATAAGTATAGGCATTAAAGGAACCATGCAAGAAATATACCGCTTTAACTGCTGAAAGACTGCCACGAGTAGACCCAATACCTAAAATTTTAAGCCTCCAGCTTCAAAAACAAAAAAGTTATAGACATTTCAAAATCATATTTTTAGTACAATAAACATTTTGAAAGTTTTTCATTGCTAGTAATAGAATTTACATTATTAAAATACGTCACCTAGAAATAAAATTATAAGTTTATTTTTGGCAGAATTTTAGGATGCCAGTAACTGATAACATTTTAAAAATAAAATCACTCTTTTTTATAGTCAAAATCATAAAAAAAAATCAGTTTAATTTGCGTTGTATTGAGAGTACTGTAGCGTGAGAATGCCAGCCTTTAGGATTTTCAGCCAATCAGAAGCCTGAGTCCACGTTAAGTCCGCTGAACAACCAATCACAGCTGAGCATCTGTATTACTTACATTAGTTTAATTTTTTCCCGCTATGATTTTATGCTTTCAAACGCAATTTAAACCAAATTTTTTAAAGACATTTTGACTATAAAAATGTTTTTTTTTGTAAAAATATTTATCAGTTACTGGCAGTCTAAAATTCTGACAAAGCTAAGCTTTTAATTTTGCTTCCAGACGAAGTAATTTAATTTTGAAATTTCCATTATGAGCAATGAAAATTTTGAAAATTTCCATTGTACTAAACTAATCATTTTAAAATGTCTGTAATTTTTTTGTTATTGAAGCTGGAGGCTTCAAATTTTGGGTTTTGGGTCTACTCGTGGCAGGCTTTCAGCAGTTAAAGCGGGGTATTTCTTGCAGGGTTCCTTTAAGCAACAACAAGCTAAGACTTTTCATACTAATATCTTTTACTGTTCAACACAAAAACCTTATAAGAGACAACAGTTTAAGAGGTTCATAGAATCAGAATGAAACGAAAAGAAAATTGGTAGATAATGTAAGGACTACATAAATGTTTTTTGTGTTAGATAGACAATAAAAGGATGCACAAGTTAAAATCTTTTTTTTTTGAAAACCTATGAAAAATGTGAATTAATATAATTTTTAAGGGATCAGAAAGGCATAGGTGGCATAATTTGGTTTGTCTCAGTGCCACTGGACTAAACTTGTTCTACATATGTTCTCTTGTAACTGAAATGGAATCTTTTGTGGAACAAAGTGCTAAGCACATCAGGTCTTTATTTTATTATAAAGTTATCACAACTAAAAATAATACTAACAAAACCTTCATTCCTTTCTTCAAGTTTATTATATACTAATGGCTATACATTACACTAACTTTTAGAGGGGAGAGGTTAACCCAAAATGTTATGTTTGAATGTGAAAGGGGGGGGGGGGAGGTGGTGATTTTTTATGGTCTATTACTCTTGGAATGCTATGAGGAATTGACCTTCCCTTTAAATAGATAAAAAAAACCTTCCCAGGATATAAAAGCATCTTATTCTTCACTGTAGAGGAGAACATATTGGTCAGTACAGTAGTTAGCAAGATCTTTCAGTAAAGACAGTCACACACCCTATCACTTTTCAATGAGGATTAATAAATAAGATATTGTTCGAAAGTTAGCAAATTAAAATACGATGATTATTACTTGTCTTGGATTTTAAGGTATGTCATACAGTACACGATGGTGATTATTTACTCTATCTAGCCTACTTATACTTCAGGAGATTGTACTATTCATCGCCAGAATCAAAGGGAAAGAAAAAACAACTGAAGGTCCTCTACAAAGAGATGAGTGAAGCTCCTCATTTCTCTGCATTTGGATTCTTTACAGTTGACAGATCTCTCCTAATTGCAAGCTTAGCCACTGGATTTACATATGTAGTTGTCCTTTTGCAATCAAGTTAGTAGTTACTTGTTAAATATATACCTATAACATAAAATGTAACTTCTTAAATTTATTTACTGAATTGTATATTACATCCAGGTAGTTTAAAAGTACATACACGGAATATTTGAAATTAGAGTACTATAACAATTCTAAAGTAAACAGGATTATTATTGGGCTATAATTTTACAATTAGGATTGTCCTCTAAAGAGAGGCTGAGTTTATATTCTGTCCTTTTATTTTTCAAGACATGACACGACTTTTTAAGGTATTTTTTTCTGTATGGGGAAAAAAGTACAAAGGACTACTAAAACATAACGAATGTGTTGAAATACTTACCCAAGTATCAAAAATATTATATCCATCTAGAAAAACTACAAAATGATTTTATTCATTGTTATCTAACCCTGGCCCAAGAATGACAGGCACCCTGGCTAAGTATAGCAGATGCCCTGGCTTCCTTGAATCCAACATAAAATAATGGAACTTGTAAAACGTACCTCAGTGTCAAAAGTATTAATCTGGCACTTCATTTTAACATCTTCATCATCTACATAAATACACAGGGGTGTGCCATATCCATTGTAGGATAAATTCACTCTAAATTAAACGAGTTTCTTTTATTTTAAGAATTGATCAATTACAAAATAAAGAGACGAATCTTAAAATGTTAAAACTTGTACCTACTGAAAGACATTACTAGGGAATATGCCTTGGCCTTTAACAGATGCAATTCAAAATGATTCACTGCTAGGAATACTACCTAGATATAGGACATGTAATCAAAGCCATCTCAAAAATACCACTCCCTGTCAAAACCCTATACACGCCACTGAATTAAAGAGTTGGTTATAATCTACCATTATTAGCATATTGCTGCCTTGAAGCTTGTGTAGCCATAGTTTCTTAGTGTTTGAACCTAAGTAGTCATGGAGTAGGACGAAGCACTGTTGTATAGCCACCAGGGCCTAGGGGCCTAATACTATTTATCTCTACGTGGTAAGGTATCAACCATAACTAGAGGTAATAAACAAGACTAACAATGAAAGAAAGTAAGTTCCTAGTAGTATCTCCAAATAGTTCAAGACAGTTGATAACATTATTGAGGCCAACATTGAAAGAAAATATTTCTCCGTCCTGGTCTTCTTCATCACTTTCTCCCTGGCTCTGTGCGTCTTTTGTTGCCTAAATATACAGGGGTGTATATTCTGCATGGTTAACCCTGCTAAACGGGGTGGGGGTGGAGGAAGAAATAAAAAATATGTAGTTAGTAATAAAAATGAAGAAATAAATAGTACTGAAAACATTTCTTCCATTTTTCCCCCACCTTTACTTGGAGAAAAACCTAGGGGTGGAAAGAAAATGAAATATAATATTTTTTAGCATTTGGAAAAAATGAATCTCGTGCAAAATATACACCCCTGAAAGAAGTTTCTCATGTACAGGGATGAGATACAACCATAGGATAAAAAGAAACATTTTTGGTGTGAGCAACAAGTCTTTGTATTAGAAGGAAGATGTTAGACCTGCATTCCTTACTGAAGCATTTCCATCCTTATCTAACCCTTGTAGGTATTATTTGGCAGGTGTCATACTTAAATACATCCTATCCTTGACAGTAAGGAGAAGTCGGAATAAAAATCTTTCCATCACATACCAAATTTCAACCTATCCCACAATATTTTTTGATGATATAATTGCCCTTTTCATCTGATTTTTGAAACAATAAGTTAGAATATTTTAAAGAAGTGTGTCCATAACCATGACCTAACGAATCTACACATGCTTTGCTTACCCTCAGTTTGAATTTATTGAAGAAAGCTGCTTGGAAATAGGCTGACAACTGCATTGATTTGGAATCTTGCACCATTACCTTGAAAAAAAATAATCCTTTCTTTATAGCGTTTAAATAAGACAAATGAAACAAGTTATTTTGGATTTCTCTCTGTCTACATTTAAATTAAATTAAGTGTGATTTTGTAAATGGCTGAACTGCAAATCAGTACCTAAGAAGTGATCTAAGGCAGATAATATTCTTTTTGAATAGGGAACAAGATAAATCTCCCCAGTTTGTTTTGAAAGAGGATACCGACATTCATAAAATCGAATCTTTGGAACTGAGGACAAACAAATATTAACTGTTGTAGAATGTCAAAACTAAATAAGCAACATATAAAAGTATAAGTTTTGACAAAATTGTAAATAAAATTTTTTCAAAAAATGTTAAATAGAATACTGTCTAAATTGGACGTACGGACATTCTGGTAACGATTAATACGCTTTCTAAATCGTACCTAATTACTACAGGAATCACCATGTAAAGTTTGAAATCGAAAGGACAGTTCCAACAAGCAACATTAACGAAAAAGCTAACCGTTTTACGGACGTACCTACCTTTAAGCCATTGTGGGAAATAAAGAAGGTAGCTCTGTCTCTAAATGTTAAAGATCTCAATAACTGTATAAACTGCTTCGAAGAATCTAAATAAAATATCAAATTAAGATTAAAAATAGGGAGACAGGATTCAAGAATCAGGTATTTTATTTGTACACTAGCGGATACGCTCCTAGAGACACTTAAGGACAGGGAAGTTGAATTCGATAACCCAAATTCTTATTTTAGATTTAAAAAGTTAAAAAAATTATTGTTGGCGAATTTGCTTTTTTTGGGGGGGAGGGGGGGGGGGGTCGACCACTGCTCCCCTTTTTAAATTTCAGATTAAAAATATTTATCTTTGGTGGTGGATAATTTCTTCTATGGTTCAGCGGTTAGCGAAACCCTTCGGCACAAACAAACATACAGACACTGAGATAGACATCCTGTTACTTTATTATAAGCAGTGTTTCGAAGCCGGGAGCCGCCATATTTTGCTGGAGCCGGAATTTTCGTTAAAAACGGCTCCGGACTAGATAAATAATTATAATTTGGTAACTCTGTTTTGTCATGTGCAAATGCCCTTTTTAAGATTTTCAAGACCATTTTTATCAAAAATTGAACTTTAATAACCTTCAAAAGTTAAAAATAAAAAATATTTTTTTTTATGGAGGGAGAAAAAATATGTCGAGATTTTAGGTCGGAGCCGGAGCCGTATTTCCAGATACTGCTCCGCGGAGCCGGACCAAAATCAAACGGCTCCGAAACGCTGATTATAAGGATTTAGAAACCTCCCAAATAGATAAAATTTAGTAAAAACCTAAATTTGGACAGGTAAAGAAATCATATGAAAAGACTAATTTTTATATTTTGTCAATTTTCGACTCCTAAAGCGTTTGATTTACATAAACGGACAAAAATAAATCTATTTAATATTGAGACTTAAAAGACCTGTATATCCGTCTGTATGCTATGATTAAATTCTCATAGTCCCTTGAATTAATAATTTTAGTGTAATTAATATTTTCTATAACCTAGAGTAGCTTTGAAAGGCGGATCTTCTTCTATAATTGTATCCGGTTGTATGTCCATGTCTTCTACATCTGACATTTTACAAATCTGTAAGACAAATACAGACACACAACTTGGCTTAATTTATATTATCTGAAAAAGAACACACAAAAAAATATTCCAGAATTACATTTATATTGTCATAAAAAAGTTAAATTAACATATTTTGATTAAAAGCATTATTGAGTGGAGATTATTTAAATAATACATAGATTATATACAGGGTGGCCACAAGGTTTTTTTTTAAAAAAATCCGTAGGTACATTTCCGTAAATGTTAAAAAAATCCGTGCATTTTTATACTAGTAAATATATATTTAGTAAAATAGCTCAGTAATTCATTGTGGTTTCTTACTACTGATCTGATTAGCCTTGCAGGGTTTATTACAATTGGGCGGCCCGTTATCGAAAAAAAAGGCCCAATATGACAACCCTGCTATTAGCAGGTATTAAGAATTGTTTATTCCCATTATTAAGTATTGACACATATGATGAGTAATGTTCAATTATTCACTTAATTCGGCGATTTTTTTCTTGAGTTCTAAGATCTTGTTGGCCCTACCATCTGCGACAGTTTTCTGCTTCCATGCATCTATATCTTTCTTGTTTTGCTCAGACATTCTATACAAGAGTTCATTTCAATTATTTTTCATCTTAACAATTATAAATATAAGGGTTGGCAATGGGAATCCGGAATCCGTTTTTTAATAGCGGATTCGGATTCTTAATTGGTAGGCTAAAATTAGCGTCTTGAGTTTTTTCTTTGAACTCCGCCTTTTTGAAGATTATCATCATTATATATAATATCTTTTAAAATTTGGTTCGATTCCTGGAAGTGAATTATAGAGAACATCAAGAACATTAATTTTCAGGACATTTGTAGCGCTTTTAAAAGCCTTTTAAAATATTGCTTGAATCCGAATCCGGAATCCGCCTTTTTTTTTGGACGGATTCTTGTAAGAATCCGAATCCGGTCCAAAAATTTGACGGATTGTAATCCCTAATAAATATAAACAAGGATGACAACCTCCATAAAAGCGAAACTCTGAAACGGTAGGAAAATGAACGTTAACATTTGTAGAGTGTTACAGAACTTAATAATCCGAATAAAAATGTATAAAAGTCGAAACAAATTAAAAAGTAAATTTTTGAAAAACTGCTTAAATACAGGATACTGTTTAAGGACATACTTACATTCTTTTATAGATGCTTTGCTTATAAAATTGTACTTTGTTATCCTGGGAATCATTAATCAGAACAATCGAATAATTATATCACATAAAAATTCCTTGTTAAAAAAGTTAAAAAATCAACATGCTTAAAATGGACGTACGGTCATTTTGATAAAAAATTATGCTTTCTAAATCGTGTGTAATTACTACAGGAATCACCATGAAAAGTTTGAATTCTATCGGACAATTCTAACATGCCTAATATAACAACAACAAAAAAACTACGGACATTACGGACGTACAGACCCCAAATAAAGAAAAGCTAAGGTTTTAAAAAGGATTCTTTTACACAAATGTTGGTTCTGGAGTACCTCCTCCCTCGCCCCACACTTATGCATATTTATAAACTTCATACCACACATCCCGCCTTTTATAAACAACCCTACCTCCCACTACAATGGCAGATAGACAACCAATTACTACAAAGAACAATATTGAAAATAATATTCCGATAATTTTAGCCGTAAAACATACTCAAATTACAGAGCAACTGCGTTCCTTTATATAGAGATCTAAAATGAAAAGTTGTCATTCCTTTCATATGGCAGTTTTTCATGGCTACTTAGTTTCTTCCACATTTCTGCGCACTCGCCCATCTAAAATTATCAGGAGGATAATCATTTCATTTTTTCCCCTCCTTAGGTTGTAGAAACGAGAAAAATATGTTGAGAGGGATAAAAAAAAAATGAATAATACAATGAGTGGGTACTGAGTGCCTAGCCGTAGCGCTCGGCTCCCTGGCCTAAAACCTAACCTACTCAAATTTTCAAAATTGACAAAAAATATATTTCTAAGGGGAGAACGTTAAATTTTTTACACGTCTTTCATTTTTTCTGCTGCTATTGTAGAATGAATAATTTTTATCATCCTTAAAATTGTCCTTTTGATTTCTTATTCTCGCTTCTTTATGAACACTGAACATTTGCTTGTCCGTTTGTCAATCCATGTCTTTTTTTTTGTTATTCGCCAGTTATGGATGTTGTCATCCTTGTTAATTTACCTGATCCATAATCTTCCTAGGAGAAGGCATGTTATTGAGTTTCTCTTTTTGAAAGAATGTGTAACTAGTCGTTCTTTTGGGTTTGTCCGAGGTCAGGTCGCTTAGTTCTTTCTTCAACTAAAATAATACAAATCTTTAATATGTCAAAAAGGACAATAATCATTAAAGCTCAACAAACAAAAAGAAACGAACATTTACAAATAGCCCAAGACTGCACCATACCCTAAGAAGATTACACAAGCTACTTCATATCTTATTATCTATCTACACCGCCCCTTGTTATTTTAATTCCAAATATAAAAGAAATGCTCGAAGTGCATTTAAACTTCAATTTAGTGAACTGCATATTTTTTTCTTGTCAATAATTTAAACTACATCTATAGGACATATATTTTAAAGAATTTTTATGTTCCACCAGGTAGTTTTGTAAATATCATAACTCGAAAATCATATTGTTTAGATATATGCAACATAAATGGATGTCCAGTTTTCACAAAAACAGAATGATGACTATTTTGTTGGTGCGTAATACAGAAATATTCATGTTAGATGGTTTTCTTGTAACTTAAACTTGCAATCAAACTTGTTAAATGCACTTCATGCAACTATCCCTTTGATAATATCTATTTTCAGGAGAGAATGAGAGATTTACTTCATGCAACTATCCCTTTCTTTTGATTTTGCTATCCGCCATTTGACAGGGGTTGTTAATTACAGAAACTAAATCCGCGACTGTGGCGTAACGCGTAAGATAATTTACTTCCTTTATAAGGAAATCCATTACTCTATAAACAAAGGGTTTTTTTTTAATGCAACCATCTCGTAATCAGTGAGCGAATGGCACTTTGAATTCAAATTTCGATCTAAAATTTTGCATGAGTAATTCTTGGTAGGTCTATTTTCCCTAAATCGAACAAAAAGTTGGAAAAGTAACGGCTAACGGCTCAGCCGTTTTGCCATTTTTTTGGATATATTAAAAGCAAATTAGTCACGAAACCTATCTCCACATAATACATTTTGTGGCTGAAAAACCTTACCAAACGGTTCTAGCCGGTAGCTGTTGGTACTAGAAATATAAAAAATGGTTATTGCTATCATTTAACATGAATTAAACCAAAAATTTGTTTTAAAAATGAATGATGAATTTGCCCTAAAAATAGGCAAAAAACGGCTGAGCCGCCAGCAGTTACTTTTCCAACTTTTTGTTCGATTTAGGGAAAATAGACCTTCCAAGGATTACTCATGAAAAATTTCACATCGAAATTCGAATTCTAAGTGCCATTTAATCATTGATTACGAGATGGTTGCATTAACCCCCCCCCCCCCCCTTATGACAGCTGAGCTATCAAGTAGCCTTTTTAAAGACCAAGCTTAAGACAAAATTGCACTTACCTTTCTCAGCTTTCTGGCATCCCGTGTCAATTTCTTTTGCCTTTCTAGATCATCCTTTTGCTCATCTAGAAAAAACAAACATAAATTATAGCTACGATTGTTCGACTCAATATTTGATATTACACGTAAAAAATGGTTGAGGTTAGGTAATTTTTTTGGTAGGTAGGGAATACTCTTCTTGTTGAGAGCGATGGTTTCTTTCCCAAAATATACATATAAAATATTACATATACAGAACCTATTAAAGGCTTTGATGTATGAGTACTGAGTAGTCATTTCAATCTAGCGGTTAGAGTACTTTCGATACGGGCAAACATCCTGTTACTAACATACACAAATATATCATACAAAATGTTAGAACTAACGGCAGTACAATGATTACAGTGACTAAAACCTGTAAGCATATTCAAGGCCTTCGTATAATCTTTCATTTGTTGTTGGAATTTGTTTTCATAAGATCCCTTCTTAACTGCCGATAGTGTGTTCCACTCCTGATAAATAAACATGTTTAAAGTTACTAAAAGAGTATTATGCAATTTACTCATTACCAAAACTTTAAATATTAAGGGGGGGGGGGGTGGTTATAATGCAACCATCTCGTAATCAGTGAGCATATGGCACTTAGAATTTAAATTTTGATCTGAAACTTTGCATGAGTATTCCTTGGTAGGTATATTTTCCCTAAATTGAACAAAAAGTTGGAAAAGTAACGGCTAACGGCTCAGCCGTTTTACCATTTTAAAACTATTTTCAAGGCAAATCATCACGAAACCTATCTCCACATAATACTCTTTGCTGCTCCAAAAAGTTTTCAAACGGTTCTAGCCACTAGTTGCTGGTAATAGAAATCTTTAAAAAAAATTTGTTTGTATCATTTCACATGATTTAAAGCAAAAATATGTTTCAAAAAGTTGATTCCTACATAAGGGGGGGGGGGGGGGGGGCGTAATGACATAAGCTCTTAAACCGTGAGCAAAATGGTCTAAATATTTAGCTAGGCCCTTCAAACTTGGTATATAAGCTTAGTCCTATATGTATTACATCTAAATGGCAAAAAAATCCAAAAATTTTTATTTTTAGGTTAGGTTAGGTAAGAAAAACCCTGCGGAAATGGGGTTTTTAGGCTTTTTTTGGTCTATTTTGATGTGGAAACTTGCATTAAAATGTTTTTTCTTAGAGTTTTAACTTAAATACACTGTATCTATTCATATGGACATTATTTAAGATGATTCAGCTAGTCGGGGACCGACCCCAGGGGGCTAGGTGGGTGGCCCGCAGGGGTTAAGTTCATTTTTCCCAATATATTTGTTGTGATACATCAAATTATATTAAAATGCACTTAACCCCTGCGGGCCACCCACCTAGCCCGCTGGGGTCGGTCCCCGACTTGCTGGATCATCTTAAATAAAGTCTTCATTAATAGACACAGTTTATTCAAGAAAAAAACCTGTAAAAATATAAGTAAGTTTCTAGGTAAGGTTAGGTAAATGCTCTTAAGCCCTGCAGAAAACCAACCTAGCCTGGGGGGGTTAGCTTCAGGTCAGTCTAATGCTAATTTTCGCTCAGAATTTGAGTTTCTTGACCTAAAAAACCTATAGTTTGATATATAACAAGATATATATTAGAAAAAATACACTTAACCCCTGCGGGCCACCAACCTAGCCCGCTGGGGCTAGCTTCAGATTAGTCTAATGCTTATTTTAGCTCTGAATTTGAGTTCCTTGACCTAAAAAACCTATAATTTGATGTATCACAACAAATATATTGGGAAAAATGAACTTAACCCCTGCGGGCCACCCACCTAGCCCCCTGGGGTCGGTCCACGACTTGCTGAATCATCTTAAATAATGTCCATATGAATAGATACAGTGTATTTAAGTTAAAACCCTAAGAAAAAACATTTTAAGTTTCCACATCAAAATAGACCAAAAAAAGCCTAAAAACCCCATTTCCGCAGGGTTTTTCTTACCTAACCTAACCTAAAAATAAAATTTTTTGGATTTTTTTGCCATTTAGATGTAATACCTATAGGACTAGGCTTATATACCAAGTTTGAAGGGTCTAGCTCAATATTTAGACCATTTTGCTCACGGTTTAAGAGCTTATGTCATTACGCCCCCCCCCCCCCCCCTTTATGTCAGATTTGCCCTAAAAATAGCCAAAAAAAACGGCTGATGCAAAAATCAGATCGAAATTTGAATTCTAAGTGCCATTTGCTCACTGATTACGAGAAGGTTGCATTGACCCCCCCCCCCCCCCCCTATAAGCTATGCTTTTCTATAATAAGGGTCTGCCGTGCGTCCATCCATAATTGTTAGCTCTTAAATTTAATTTAGCATAATTTTAAAAACTTTGATATTTCTTATTGCATGATAAAACTGCTTTATCACCTGGGCAACTAGTGCAATAATTTGAGGGCTCTTCATATTTGGATTATTTCTTTTGACAGTGGGAAAATTATCTACCATAAAAAGAAGGTAGGCTGACTTAGCTGAAAAGAAATAAATAACACATAAATCATCGATGATATTTTGGAGAGAGGTTAGAATCAAGAGCGAAAAGGCATCGGAAATAAAACCGTTGATTGTAACTGTCGTTGGCGCAAACAAGATTTTGCCAGGGGGTGCGCACAGCTCAACAGATAATTAGGACACTCCATTTAACCCTAATTCGAGGGAGGTTGAAACAGACATTAAAAAGCTTGGTGAAATTTTATAAGGGGCTGAATATATATTTCCTATGTAGTAAAAGTATCCTATGATCCTATTAAAAGGAGGGGGCCAACCTCCTCACAAGGGGGGGGCCACCCCCTAAAAAGTAGGAGAGGGGACACCTAGCGCAACTGAGGAGCTGAAAAGTAATGCATGTATGCTTATAAGGGTGTATCCACCCCTGTGAATTAAGCTATTGGAGTCGACCCAACCCCCTCCTGCAAGATTCTGATTGTTACTATTACCTATAGAATCAATATAATTAACATATCGGGCATTACAATAGAAAACTGGAGGCATCTTAGTTCATTGCACAATCAGATAATGGGTCAAAGGTATTGCAACAAAGACAAGACTTTGATAATATGTAGGCATTAATGCTATGTTTATTTAGGAAATAAGGCTACTTTACCTGGCTTTGTTATCACAACGGGCTGCTTGTTGGCAGCGGCCATCAAACTATTGCTTGACAAACTCAGGCATCGCAGGCCAGCTGTTATGTTTCTCAATGGGGTGATTAAAGACATGGTGATCTTAAAGTGAATATTTTCATCCTTTAGTATTGAATGAAAGATACTTAACAAACATAAATTATAGTTTATAATTTAGCTGAGATTTATTAAACATTTGGCGTTTGAAGTTAATTTAGGGTAGGGTCTTATCAACCCGGCCACAAAAGTAAAGCGAGGCACAGAAATTAAAATGGATCGACAGTATACTTTATTTTCAGTATCATAACCGTATTATGTATAATGGGTTTAAGTCTATGTATATATATCTGACAGACAGCCGGATCAAGAAATTTATATTTCCAGATGCTTACATTGATATTGGGAATCTTCACGCAAAAAAATCACATACATCTTAAATAGCAACCGAGAAAATCACGTTTTCCCTGTAAACGTAGGCGACAAAAATACGAACATTTCAGGCTTTAAATCAGTTTCACTATTGAAAAAAAGAAAAATATTGAATTAATCGCCGTTTTAGAAGCAATTTTTATAATGTTTTGGGATATATTAACCGTTTGGCGCTATTTTGATATTTCACATTGAAATCAGCTGATAATATATTACATATATTTTCCCCTGACAAATCTTCCCTGACCCTACATTAAAATGACCGATTTATAAGAAGAAGGTTGGTCAAACGAATTGATTCGTTCAACAGAGAGATTTTTGTTTATATTTAATCAAACATAATTCAATTCCTTAAAAAAATAAGCAATTAAAATTAAAATCATGGATTAGGTGCAGTTCAAATAAAATTTTCCTAGGATCGATTATATCTTTTAAAGCTTTGAACTTTAAATCATAAATGCTTTTTTTGCCTAAACGTACATGTTATGCCCACACATCGTTATAAACAGCATTATAAAGCCTATAAATAATCTGGAATCGCCAAGATTCAATGATTCACAGGGAAGGCTTAACTGAAGAAAACATTCATAAAATTAATCTTTTTTACGCATTCATGTGCACTGCGAGAAAACTGCGACCTATGGGCTATTTTAGGTTATCTGTAGGCCTTCTTTTGTCTGGTAAAATCCCTACATAATTTTTTAAAATTAAAAATCCCGGGCCCACAAAACATATTGCCCAAAGTGAAAATCCCGGGACCATTGTTGACAGTGCGAGGATGCCGCGGAATATTATTGTAATGGCGAGCTCCTCAATGGCTTTCGTCGTATTTTCATAAATTGAACTTTTCTACATTTAGAGTCAGTCTGTCCGTAACGGATAGCTCTTATTGTTGCATGTTAAAATCATTCTATTTTATGATGATTCCCGTGACAGCTTGGTACAATTTAAAAGATCAATCGTATACTAACACTATTATATACACATACCATAGAGTCCCTATAAGCTGTGTACGTCCTATGAACTTGGTTTTTAATATATTGATTCCCAGGACCATATTTTAGATGTGTTTAAAGCGAATTAAGCATATTATCTCTTATTTGTTAAGCGCGCTTCGCTGTTATGGATGTTGTCCTCCTTTTTATTTCTTAAAACTTATTTTAATATATTATGAATTTAATACTTAATGATAGTTATATATCTTTGTGATTAAACATAAACATATTTATTTGAGCATAAAAATTAAACAAAAAAGTCATAAAATCAAAAAAATATAATATACAATTAAAATTACTATAACAATAAACAACCTAAATCCTAATCAGTTCTGCCCGGGTAACCAGTTACAACTCATTTATTATAATGTCTACCACTATTTAATAATAAATACATAAAATTCAAGTCTATTATATCTATGTGGGCGATTTCAATCATTTGTAACGAAACGGCTGTGTATCTAGCATCTAGTGCAGGGGCTGTAAAATAGCCTTAAACCATCTTAAGATCTATATATCAAACATACAGCTCTCTATGAAAAGGAGAAATAAATTGGTCTGTAAGCTTTTAAAATCTACTGTGAATAATATGCTAATGAAGCAAGATATTGTATGTCAGGTTTTCAGATACAAGGGCCCTTAGATTAATCTACAGATCTTTCTTCTCCCAATGCAATGTTTAATTTACTAAATTTTTTTCGATATAAATATCTATGAAATTTATTTTAAAGTAAGTAAGATGTTTCGCTTTTTTATATGTGGAATATTAATCCACAATAAAACTTTGATTGAATATATGTTAAAACTTAGTTATATAAGTTATTAATCTCTATTTTAGGGTTGCTATACACAATCTAAAGATGTCTAATGCAGTTCTTTTATGACGGAATCTAACCGATATTCCTGATAACAAGACAAAATAATTAAACCATGAAGAAACAGATAGCACTTAAATTTGAGTCGACGTCGACAATCAAAAGCAATGGCGATATCAAGAAAGGAGCTGTGTTGGAAAATTTTAACAAGGGATGTTAGTGTTTGATAAACAATGAATATCAAATCATGCCAATAAATATCATATGGTAAAAACGTACCTACCTAATTTTTGTAATTTAAGATTATTCTTTTGAAACATTTTAACTTAGTTCCTTCAATAGGTATTCAGTAATGCAGCTACTCTTTTATCGATTTAAGATTGTCCGTCCAACCAAGATCTTAGAGTCCGTAAGCTTATATTCAATAACTTCTTCGAATATTTCGTGTTTTGTAGAAATACTATACTCTTAAATTCACGTTTTTGAATATTAAATTAGATGTATTAAATCGTTCTAACCGCTATTGTCTCAAAGGAAAAAGTTGCGGAGTAAAAAATATCATTATACTCTTTTAAAACCAAACACTAACACAAACAACAGGGAAGTATTTTACCAGTTTCAAACACACCTTTGACACCAGAAAATATTGAAGGAAAATAATTGCATTTTATTTTGCTCCGAAAAAGATATTTTTTAATAGATTTTCTAGAATGGAAATTTGAAAAGTTAAAGAAAATATTAACACAATTTCTCTTAATAGGTTGATATTCTTAACCAAATAAAGCAGAAGACCTGTGCACAGACTGCTGCTAAGATGGAGCTATTAAATGAAATCTGTATTCCGAAAATGCAATAATTTGACAGGAACCTCAACACCTACCACTGTGAACAGATATCGGTGTTGTTGGTGCACCAAATACTTTAGCTCCCTTAGACTTATTAGGAATATAAAAGAATATTTTTGATTTGTTTGATTGGCCCTAGTTCCTCTGGGCTTGAAGCTGTGGACACATTAAGTTAAAAGGGATAATATTGTTAGTAATCTAAGTAAAATCAAGCTTCATTTCCAAGCACTTTTTGACTTAACACACTGTCTATAAAATCTACTCGTTAATTTTTTTGCCCTATTGTTTGTTGCTTGCCTAAATGTGATCTGAAAGGAGAAAAATAATCGTCAAAAAAATCTTTTCCTGAAAGTACTCACTCAATGAAGAAAAAATATTCTTTAAATTGTCAGAACTCATGTGTGCAACCACGTGTTTGTCTGCACAGATTGTGAACCGAGCAAGAGTTTTAAATCTAAGGAATGAAGATAACTAAAAAAATATTTAAAACAATATAGAAAAACTTACTTCCTTGCACTTAAAAAATCTTTTCAATGATTTTTGGGGCACCATTTTATTCCGAATAGAATCTAAGAGTAGGTACCTAAGGTGTATTTAAACACCATTAAATGAATAATAATTTTGATTAATACTCTAGTTTTAATATAAATACCCTAAACGTCTCTAGGTGCTAACAAAAACCCTAGTCAATAATTCCTTGCCAAAGCATATTTATGACATTGTGACTTATATTGTAAGTTATCTTAATTTATTTTCCAACAGGGAGCCTTAGAAGAGCATCTGAATACTAATCATGGTGTTGGCCAGGAAAGTACCAGTAATATTTAATGACAAAAAATTATAAGAAAAGAATCACATTTTGAAATATTTGTTAAACCCCTTTCCATCGTGTGTGTGTATAGCAACAGGTTCTTATTTTTTTTTTGACACAAGTCAGGGTTGTCATTTTGGGCGGGCGCTTTTGGGCGGGCAGTTTTTGGTTGGCGGTTTTGGGCCGCCCAAAGTAAGGTCCTTTTGGGCAGTTTTGGGCACCACCCTTTAGGGGGAGAGAAAAAGGGGAGGGGGTTAAAAAAGAGAGGGGGGGGGGCGGGCCTATATTTTGGGTGATAACTTTATACTAAAGTAACAGGATGTGTGTCTGTTTGTTTTTGTGTTTGTACCGAAGGATCTCGCTAACCGCTGAACCGATCGGGTTCTCCTTAACAGGGTAGCTTCTCATTGGTTCTGGGAAGGTTTATAACTATTTTGGGGGAGGGTACCACCACCCTCCTAAGAGAAATCGCCCCTAGAAAAAAATTACACTCCCCCAAAACCTTTTTAAAAAATTTTTTAAACTAAAAATAAATATGGGGGGAGGAAACCCCCCCCACCAAAAAAAAAAAAAAAATACCCCCCCCCCCCAATTTTGTTTAGGTACTTTTTTCTTTCAAATCTAATATAATAATTGGATTATCAAATTTGACTATCCCCTCCTCAAGTGCCCCTAAAAGCCTCTAGGGCCGTAGTTGCTAGTTTACTATATAAATTAGTAAGCTTTTTTGTATCTAGAGAAGGATTTCGCTAACTGCTGAACCGATATGGTTCTCCTCTCCAGTGGAGCTTTTATAGGTCCTGAGATGTTTTAGGCTATTTTATTTCTAATAATAAGTCTAGGTATGGTTTAAGGCTATTTTATATCCTTTTAAATGCTTTTTATGACATTTGCCCAAAAAGGGTGCCCAAAACCACTTTTGAGCGCCCGAAACCCTTTTGGGCAATTGGGCCGCCAAATATAAAAAAAAGTGCCCAATTCGACAACCCTGACACAAGTAGTCTTTCTTCCACTATTTACCAAAATAATAATTTTGTTTATCCTAATTGGGGGAAGGCGGTGGGATCCATATTCTCTACCTTTGTACCCGTAGTATTTTACAGCATTAAACTGGTGCTTGCAATATTTAGTTTAAATGTGTTGATTGCAAGTATATTAGTCAGAGTAAAACATATTTAGAGAAGCACATTAATAGAGTACACAAGGAGGATGCTAGAAATACAAGTACAGATAGTCAGGTTAGTCAAATTCTCCCTTATTCAAATGTACTAAGAGTTGTGATGAGCACCAAATTATCATAACAAGAGCAATTTTGTCCATAAGCATTCCATCTACATCATACAAAAATATTGTAAAACTGCGAAGATCATTTGTATTGCGTAAAAAAGAAATGTATAGTTCAAAATGGCTTTTAATTTTTTTCTGGACGGACGTCCGTCCGGGCGTAGGTCAACTGTACGGAGGACAAATTTTTTTTTTGGGAGGGGGGGGGGGTGCCCTAGATATACCACACTTTTCTGGGATCTTGCTGCGTCAAGTATCAACTGTTGGGAATATCAAAGGATGACCCCATGCAAAATTTGAGCCGGATCCGGCCAAAACCGGCCGTGAATTTTATAAAAAAACGGTTTTTTCCGGTTTTTATAGGGTATCTGTAAATCGATTCAGCTGGAGCAAAACCGGTTGGAGGTACAAAAAATTTTACTTCACATGAAATTTAGCCAATGCAATTGCCTACAAAAATGTACTTCATCATCAACTTGATTGGACAACTCTTTCCCCTCCTAAATGTCCATTAAAACCTCGGAAACGGCAAAAATCGCCAAAAATCACGCCTTCGGCGGCGAATAACGGCTAAACGGTCAGCCGGAGGCGAATGAAACATAAATAAAGAAATGTTCGCCTCAAAAAGTTGTTCAATATCAAAGAGATGCTTGAAGTCTCTAAAACGACTCCTTCCCCTCCTTTAAGGGGAAAAACTGAAAAAACGTTATTTTCAAAAGTATGCCCACTTCGTGGGTGTGGGGGGCACTGAACCCGTCACCCCAGGGTCACCAAATATAAAGTCTAGGCGGCCCACAATGCTGAATTTTCACCAAGTGAAAGTCTTGTGTCATTATCTCTTATGAGAAAAAAGTTATTAATTAATTAAAATTTCAAATTGTGATTTTTTGATGGATTTCTTTGATGAAATGACAGGCCGGTCAATTTTTAGGCCATTTTTTGTGGTTTTTGGGCCGTCACGCCCAAACGGTTTGAGATAATCTCACGGGACCTTTTGCCCGACCTAAGTCTGGTTATTTGTGAGGTCTAGGGTAAAAAATCAGACTTACGCAAAAGATTATAATTATAATCTTTACACAGAAAAATGGCACGAGGTGAGGGTTTGAGGGGGCAAAATGAGCCGACCAGCGATTTTTGACGGCGCGCAGCGACGTCGTGCTTCATCCAATCCGGGATTTTTTCTTTCTTAGACCTTAGGCCATTTTTTGCTGTTTTCGGCCCGCCACGCCCAAACGGTTTGAGATAATCTCACGGGACCTTTTGCCCGACCTAAGTCTGGTTATTTGTGAGGTCTAAGAAAGAAAAAATCCCGGATTGGATGAAGCACGACGTCGCTGCGCGCCGTCAAAAATCGCTGGTCGGCTCATTTTGCCCCCTCAAACCCTCACCTCGTGCCATTTTTCTGTGTAAAGATTATAATTATAATCTTTTGCGTAAGTCTGATTTTTTACCCTAGACCTCACAAATAACCAGACTTAGGTCGGGCAAAAGGTCCCGTGAGATTATCTCAAACCGTTTGGGCGTGGCGGGCCGAAAACAGCAAAAAATGGCCTAAAAATTGACCAGCCTGTCATTTCATCAAAGAAATCCATCAAAAAATCACAATTTGAAATTTTAATTAATTAATAACTTTTTTCTCATAAGAGATAATGACACAAGACTTTCACTTGGTGAAAATTCAGCATTGTGGGCCGCCTAGACTTTATATTTGGTGACCCTGGGGTGACGGGTTCAGTGCCCCCCACACCCACGAAGTGGGCATACTTTTGAAAATAACGTTTTTTCAGTTTTTCCCCTTAAAGGGGGGGAAGGAGTCGTTTTAGAGACTTCAAGCATCTCTTTGATATTGAACAACTTTTTGAGGCGAACATTTCTTTATTTATGTTTCATTCGCCTCCGGCTGACCGTTTAGCCGTTATTCGCCGCCGAAGGCGTGATTTTTGGCGATTTTTGCCGTTTCCGAGGTTTTAATGGACATTTAGGAGGGGAAAGAGTTGTCCAATCAAGTTGATGATGAAGTACCGTTTTGTAGGCAATTGCATTGGCTAAATTTCATGTGAAGTAAAATTTTTTGTACCTCCAACCGGTTTTGCTCCAGCTGAATCGATTTACAGATACCCTATAAAAACCGGAAAAAAACGGTTTTTTATAAAATTCACGGCCGGTTTTGGCCGGATCCGGCTCAAATTTTGCATGGGGTCATCCTTTGATATTCCCAACAGTTGATACTTGACGCAGCAAGATCCCAGAAAAGTGTGGTATATCTAGGGTGCCCCCCCTCATTTTTAAATTTAGATTTTTTTTTGGGGGGGGGGGATTTTTAATTTTTTGGGGGGTTAGGGGTGTCCCACCCCCCAAGAAAATAGTTACAAACCTTCCCGGGACCTATGAGAAGCTACCATGTAAAGGAGAACCCGATCGGTTCAGCGGTTAGCGAGATCCTTTGGTACACACAGACACACATACAAACATCCTGTTACTTTAGTAAAAGGATTGATGTGAGAAATGATATATTAAGTTTTCTCGTATTTATTCGAATCCGGTGGATAGGAACCCGTTCTCATCCATACGAAAAAACTATGTCTAGCATCGTATTATATCCAGCTTTCTACGGCACCTCGGGTCTAAAAAAACTGGTTTTAATCTTATAATTGTACATTCTATATTCGCGGGAAGCCGTTTATAATACGATGCAAGAAATAACTATTCTAAAACTGGAAGTTTCACACCTAGCTGATAATGACTCTCTGAGGATGATGACATTAAAGTTTGTCCAATATTTTCAGAATACAGAAACTTCTAGTGCAAGCATTCAAGTCCCTGCAGCCCAAGCCACAACTACAGAAACTATTCTGTCAACGCCTTGCAATGGAGATGAAAGCAGCCTTGCTAGTAATAGGTACATAAGAAAAATGCTTACATTTAAATGAGTTTGTAAATCTTGTACAAAATGACTAAAATGCCCAAAAGATTAAGAGAATTAACTACGAAATCATTTTAAACTGTGTATATACTATATTTTTGAATGTTATAGGATGATTCTGCCAGATGGAACCTTTCTTGGAAGTGCAAGTGACCTGCCCGACGATGTTGTTAATGTTGCTGAAACTATGGAGGAACGTGTTCATTTAATTTTAGCTAGAATTAAATCTAAGTAAATCTACAAGTCATGAAATGATTTTCCGATTGTTCAATAATATTTAAGCTGGTAAAAAATTAATCCAACTTAATTCACTTTATTGGCATTTTTGAAAAAATTAGTAATTTTTTTCATAAATCTAAAACAATTATGTATGAACACCTTCTGTGTAGGCTGGTAATGTTGGGCTAAGCTCGGACGATTCCATCGCGGACCATTCTGAAGATTTAGAGCTTAGAGATCAATCTATTCTTCAGGAATTGTATCTTAATTTGAGAATTATACAATTACACTCTTGTCTACTGGAAGCTTAGTAACAATATACAAACAATTTCATTTTAGGCTATTTTCTTTTTAAATTATACTAGTCTTTTTGTGGTTTTAGGCTATTTTTTGTTCATCCCAGTTCTTTTAATACAAAGCCACTGGATGCTGGGACGAAGCCACTTGTGAAGAATTAAAGATTCAATTAAATGTTTATAAAGAAGGGTGTTAAGCCTATGGTTTTGAACTAAGTTTTAAGTGTGCATTTTATAAAATCATAGTAAATAAGAAATTTTTTCGCAGTTAAGAACCTACCCACTTATTAATCAAGAGACAGTAAAGTGGATTCTTCGTAATTTAAAACAAACTTGTTTGAAAATGTACAAGAATTAGACATCCTGAAAGATATGATAATTTAGGAAAGTATAAGCTATGAGCTAACAGAATTTTCATTAAATTTTCCTACGTCTTCATCAACTCCAAGCAGACAAAATTCTAGGTTTTCATTTAAAACATGATCAAAGTTTAATCTGAGTTAATTAAAAGTTATTGACTTTTTTCTTAAAAATTTTGTTATTTAAAAACAATATTATTTCTTATGTTCAAAATTCTAGGCCACGTCTGTTTACCTATAGTTAGGCTGCATCTTCGTTTTCTTTGAATTCCAAGTATGAAAAATATATTATTCAAAGTTTTAAATGAACTATTTTAACTAGAAAACAACCATCTCCGCCAGTTAAAACTACCAACTCAACCCCATCTGTTACTCCAAGGAATATTTAATGGCATTACTATTTTATTTTTAGTAGCGTAACTACTCTTTACTTTACATTGTCTGGGTGTTTTCCGCCCGTAAGTTCTGACATTTGCTCTATAACTTACTTTGTCCGTTTGCCAGTCTATGATATTTTGGTACTTCGCTACTTAGCGAATCTATCTTTTTTTTTCAAGGGATGAAATGTCTTAAAATTGTGGTGGTAGAGAACCATATCAGTTCAACGGTTAGCGAGACTTTTCGCTACATTCAGACAGGCAGAGAGACATCCTGTTACTTTTATCTAATGATAATATTGTCCATTCAAATATTTTCGTTGTATAGAAGAGTAGTATCGCCGACACTCATTTGCATTTCTGAAAACAGTAGAAAACGCGCAAGAAAGGAGGTCACAAATACAACTCCTGTTAGAGAGAAACTTCCTAGGTTAGGAATAATTATTATATTATACTAATTTAGATTAAAAGTTCACAATAACAAAGTTTTAGTCTGCGTTTTCCCTGAAGTGCCTAGTCGAGCGCAGACCCCCCCCCCCCCATCTTTATTTCGAATTACATTTAAAATAAGGGGGGGGGGGGGGGCGGAGGGGATTTTTCCTGTGTTTGCTATTTACTTAGGTTAGGTTATATTCAGTACTAGGCTTCGATCCCAGCATATAGGGACTTTGTTTTTTAAATCAATTGACAGAACAATAGTCTAAAACCATCCCAGGATATACAGGGTGGGCCACATAAATCCGGACTTTTTTCACACGGCCATAGCACCAAAACTACTTGACCAATCAGGACTTTTGACCATACTATAAAAAGCGTAGGTCATTACCTTTTTGCCCATAAAATTTTTGGAGGATGGAGGACGTGTACTCCGAGCTGGCAGCGCTTATGTTCAACATGGCAGATTCGAAATGAGCGCTAGTTTACCCTAGATTCTCAATATGGGCCCACTAAATCTGATCTCAGCCCATCTGTAGCTGAGATAGACTTATGAAACTTGCTGGATATACTGTTAGATACTTAAAGAAGACACTAGAAAAGACTAGAGCGCTCTATCCCATCTGGTTTGGCCGTAGTACTCCGGCAAAGTGAAACGTGGTAGATTTAGGGTGTCAAAAATGTAAAAAAATCTTGAAAATTTCTCGGTTCTCGACTACATGGGCCCATTTGGAACCTTAAAAATCGTATTAGACTATGTGTTACGATGATAACCATAGCTTAATCTTCATGCCATTTCTAAAAAGGTATAAAACGTTGTTCTAGCTTAATTGTGGCCAAAATGAGAGCCGCCGTGTCGAATGGTAGCTTGACAGATGGGTATATCTGGATCCTGCGGTTACTCACGTCCCTAAGGAGATGTGGCCTCCAAGCAGCCTCGATCTTCATACAATTGACTTATGGGCCTGGAGCGCCATTAAAGCACGAACCAATAGACGCGCCTATACCATAAAGACCTCCCTCATTGCCACTATCAAGGAGAACTTCGCCATCTTGGACAGGGACATGGTGACCAGGGTCGGGGGCGGTTTAGGGGGCGGGTAAAGGCGGCGATGGAGACTGGCGGCGATTTTATTGAATAATTTAATAGTCATTTACCTAGTTTACTTCCCAATTTTTAAAATTCAATAAAATCTTTAAAATTGACGATTTTATGTTCATTTGTTTAAAAATAAGAAAAAGTCCGGATTTATCTGGCCCACCCTGTAAATGACGTTTCCCAAAAATGAGAACTCAATCGCACATGGGATTAGCAAGATCTTAGCGGACAAAAAACCTTACTACTTTATATAATAGGACATGAGAACTCTTTTGTCAATTAGTATATTTTTTGTTTTTAAGAAAATCTGCGACGTTGCCGCCAGTTATTTTAACCCCAACAAGAAAGAAAGTTCCAACAACAGAACCAACTTCACCAAGTGAAGATACAGGTAAAACTTTGATAAATTACTCACAGATAGTTCCATGGAAAGTAAAATCTTTTCCCAATGTAATATATAAAGACTAGGTAAAGTTTTGGTCTTTTTAGTTGGTACCTAGTTTGATTACTTGTTTACTATGTACCTAATAATGTATTTGGATTTAAATAAAGTTGTAATTTTTTTTGAGGGGGGTTCATTTATCTCGCTTGCATTTTTGTAAGATGGGGTATTTCAGCCTCCTGTCAATAAGCTTAAAATATTCCATAGACCAATTGTAGAAATGGTGGAACGATCGTTCAAGCCGTTTAAGATATCTTAACGTACATACTTAAAGACATACATCTTGTTACTTTAGTGATATAGATGTAGAATTTAAAATACCCCCCTCCCTTCCTTAAGAGTTCAACTTTCCCTGGAACGCCTCTGGTTCCTGATTTTTAAGTTTGTTTTCCTTTTTTAGAAGAAGATTTGATGGATGACGAGGGCCGCTACATTTGCAAGAAATGTAAAAGATTATATGTAAAGAAAGGACCATTCCAAAAACACATCAACATTTGCACTGCGGAATTAGGAAATTCAAACCTTAATGTTATTACTATTGCATGCGCCCCTAGCATGTAATTGTAGATGCTGTGTATACTAATGGGGTAGAAATAGCCTACCCCCCCCCCCTTCCATGGTTTAAAATATAGAAATAAGATATCCTTCCAACCAGGGTGCCGGAGCCGTATAATTTTGATGCGGCTCCGGCTCCTACCTTAAAATTAATGTATCAATTTTTTTTTCATTATTGAATTTGATAAAATAAAATAAATAATATAAAATATTTTGCTTTTATTTGATTAAAGCTATATAAAAGTAGAAGGATGTGTGTCTATTTGTTAAGTAACAATAGTTTTTCAGTTTATTATATGGAAATAGACCGTTGCCAAATTAAAATATTACTTTAAAAAATCATTTTTAGCTAGTCCGGAGCCGGAGCCGTTTTTAACGAAAAATACGGCTCCGGATCCGGCTCCGGCTCCACCAAAAATGTTGCTGCTCCCGGCTCCCGGCTCCGGCTCCAGAACACTGCTTCCAACTATACAGACTGCTATTTGAAACTTTACTAAAAAAGGAAGTCTTAATCATTTCAGAAGTTTGTGAAATCTTGAACTTCGATAAAAAAAAGTTCACTTTATACAGAAGGATATGTATCAAAAATTAGCATTTGATCCTCCACTTCACACTTTGAATATTATTTCAAGCATTGACAGTGATATTGCACCATAACAAGATATATGTAATTTTCTCTAACTTTTTGTCAGTCAATTTAAAGAATTAAAAAAAAATGTTTGAGGGGGTTTAAAGATTAATGTTAGTAGGTTTCTTGAGTTCATGTACGTACATTGTAATGTACATAATACAATAAACTTGAAAGTTTGAAAGACAGCGTGGTACCTAAAAATTTAAGGTTTAACTGTATGTATACAACTAGATGAGAAAGAAGAAAAACGGTGGGAAATGCATAATAAGAAAATTCTTATACAGACTTATCAAAGAAGAGGTAAGTAAAATAACTTAATATTTAAAGTACAAGTTGAATGTGTCATAACAATTCTTTTGGGATTTTTTTCACCTATAGTCTACACAAGAAAAATATTTGGAGATTTCGCACTAAGTGCCTTTTGATCATTCAACCCTTAGCCCGTTCTTATATTAGAAATAGATCGAAAATAAGGGGGTTTATTTTTTATTACGCATAACCCTTGAGGGTCATATACCTGCGGTGCCTTAACTCTGCTATTCAAGATTACGTAACATGTCCTAAAAACAAACAAATTAGAAACTTCCCCTTCCCCCCACATAATATTTTAGGTGGTGGGGGGCGGATAATATCAGATTTTCAGTGCTCATCAAAATACTTAGTGTTAAAAGTGTCCAATATTTAGATAAAAGTAGAGATTCAGATGCGTCTGTGGATGATCCTAGCAATGGCCAGAACGGACCAATAACAAAGGAGCGGCCACCCCTGCCTGATATTTCTCTAGGGCATCAAAGTCATGAAGTAGGAATTTTAATTCAATTTTTTTCTTATAATATATCTACCAATGGCAGAATTTAGGTATCTGAAATAGGGGTAAGATAGTCATTTGAGGGAAGGTCTGAGAATGTAGTATGGCTTTATGATAAACTTTTTGCTCCCCTCCTCTCCAGAAAAATAGCCAAAAACCTTCATATGACCAGTGAGGAAAGTAGAGCGGCTAAACCGGAAAGACGGACATTAAACTACTTTGTATTATGATAAACTAGCGGCTTCGCCCCTAGCCTCTAGGGGCTTTGTCCCAAGAGGTATAATTACATTTTCTAATACCTACCCAGCCGAAAAAAATGCGACTGGATCGCAAACTTTTGCGAATAAATCGCGAATTCGCAAAATTCGTAAAAATAAAATTGTGGGTGGGATTTTTTGTTTTTTTGGGGGGGGGTGGGGTTGTCCCACCCCCACGAAAATAGCCTAAAACCACCACAGGACCAGTAGGTATATTCCCTTAAGAGTAGAATACGATCGGTTTAGTGGTTACATAGATCTTAAGGGACAGACGGACAGACTGACATCGTTCTACTTTGTATTATAGATATTGAATTAGTTTGTGGAAATTAAAAACCTTGTTTGAGCAGGGTGAGAGATTTTAAATAACAGAGACTGTTGAAATACAATCAAACAACTTATGCCAATAATATCTTGTTTTAGGAAAGAATGAGAGATTTACTGGGGGATATTCTTCCAGAAAGTAATCCTAATTCTTTACAGGCAAACATGTTAAAATGATAAGTAACAATTAGGCAGTCCTGTAAGGCTCTCGTGACCCTTAATTAACCTAACCTTAACAATAGATATTTTGATATCTTATTTTCTCATTTACATCATTTTTGAATGCATTTTGATAGAATATATGTTACATAAATGTAGTTTTAACTATTGAAAAAATTTGCAGTTCACTGAATTCAAGGTTAAATGCATTTCGTGCAACAACCCCTTTTAAAATCTAAAACAAACTTTTCGAATATATGTAACACAGTGTTTTAAAAACAGAGAGAGCATTGTAAGAAGTGTATGAGGATAAATTATACAGAGAAAACTTTGGCTCATCATTTGACCAGGTGTAGAGGGACATACCTTATGCAACAGAAGGAAAGATATAGCATCTAATATTTATAATATTTATACATATAATATTTTGTGTGTGTGCTTGGGCGTGAGTGCGTGCTGGTGTAGCCATATATGCTTAGTACATCATGAATTGACACGGTGTGTGATTGAAGCTTCTCATTATTACATCGCCAAGTAGGGCAGGTGTCCCAAATTAAGTCACCGTTACGCATAACGCTTATAAATACGTACGTTACTATTAAGTATCCAAACTACTTAATTATTACACAACCAGGGGGAGTTGCGTGAATGTATTACGAGTACGACTGTGAAATTTAAGTTGCCACACGGGAAATTCAACTTGAAAACTTTCAACCGTAACTCGGTTAAAACTAAAAAAATACCAAATTTAATTCGTTTAAAAATAAGGATGGGGGGTAGTGGTCAGAGTCCAACTAGCACTTTGAGGGAAATCGTTTTGCCTTTATAAATTTTCATTTTCTAAAGGTAAAATAATGGCTACATACATTTTCATTTTGTGGTCAAAGTTATGGCCTTGCCATTAATCATAAATGAAAATAAAACTTGTAGGAAACGTTTTCCCTAGGGTGGAAAAATAGGCATTAATGTAAGGTGTTTATATCATCTGCGATACAGACCAAGTGTCCGTTCTGCAAGGAGCCGAAGAGATACTTCCAGTCCATCATCATGTTGGAGCAGCACATGCTCTGGGTTCATAACCATGAGAGTGCCAAAAAGAAGTGGGAAAAAATCAAGGCAATGGTTGCAAAAATAATTTATGTCAAGGGTTGACGGTATAAAAGCAGGGGTGTATATTATGCAAAATTAACCCTGCTAAAGGGGGGGGGGGGGAAATAAAAAATATGTTGTTTTGGTGGAAAAAATGTAACAAACATTCCATTTACTTTTAGTTTTGGTTTCAAAAAGTGTGCCTTCCGCCCCCTTTCTTTAATGTTCTTCAAATTTATTTCCATTTTCCCCCTCCTTTGTGAAAAAACTAAAGGGGGGGGGGGGGGGAATCTTTTGCAGAATATACACCCCTGTATAAATGTAGAGAACTCCTAAAGCAAATGCAAAAAACAAATTTTGGAGGATTTTTAGCAAGTTCATGTGATTTCAAGTCAGATTGTCTAAATAAACTTCTGATTTAAGACTATTTCTTTAACAGCAATTTTACCCAATAAAATTGCAACCTTTTGTAGGAGGAAAAACTGGAACTTAAAATGGCGGCTGTTCTAAACAAGTCAACTACGTGATAAATAAAGCATTCAATAATTTACATTCCTGCTGATTTTTTTTTATAAAAATTTTTACAATTTTGTATTAAAAAGGTTTTGTTTACTTACTTAATTATTTGTGATTTCACTAAAAGTGCCTAGCGAGCAACCCCCCCCCCCCCCCCCCACCAACACATACACACTTTTTTTTTAAAATATTGTGGGTGGATAGAGATTTCTGGCTCGACTGAGGGAAATACAATGGCATTTTTTTTTAAATTTATATTTTTCTTGCGATATGAAATTCTATTATACTTTTTGATTTTGTTTTATTTTTATACGTTGCTTAAATTGATTATTCTTTCAGAGTTGAGTGAATAACTTAAAATGTCTGAATTTGATGCTGAACAGAAAACTATTGGAGGTATCCCGGTTGATCCAAGGTAAAGATATATAGACAGACAGACGGACATATATATTTATACATTACACCATATAGGCCACATAGAATGAGTAACAAAAGATTATTCAGGGGTGTATATTCTGCAAATTCTGCTGAGGGGGGGGGGGGTAGATATACCACACTTTTCTGGGATCTTGCCAGATCAAGTATCAACTGTGGGGAATACCAAAGGATGACTCCATGCAAAATTTGAGCCGGATCCGGCCAAAACCGGCCGGGATTTTTATAAAAAACCGTTTTTTTCCGGTTTTTAGGGGGTATCTGTAAATCAAGCCCCCTCCTGGGTACGCCCCAATGATGATTTTTGCTTTAAGGTCTGATCTGAATTCCTCAACATTGGATATGACCCCTAGAGTTGAAAAAATGGTTAAAATCCGGTCTTTTGACCGGTTTCCGGCCATTTCCGGCCCAAAAAAAAAATTTTAAAAATCAAAATTTCATCTAAAATTAAAAAAAAAATGCTTTAAATCACATTTTTCATTAATAATTTTTCAAAAACCAAAAACCTTAGGTAATGAAGATAATTTTAGCAACTTAAAATGTGAAAAAAGGTTGAAAATTGACAATCTTGTGTTAATTTGAAAAATGTTGGTAAATCTTAAAAATTTGACGGATTTATACATACATTAGAATTTAGGTTGACTATGGTCTTTAAGACACGCCATATCCAATAAAATTGCAATGAGAAGGTCTAAATGTTTTTCTGAACCAAAATTCTACATACCCTGGCGGTTCCAGGGATATATCATTAAGGCCGTACGGCTGGCCAGAAAGCTTTTAACAGGTGGCCGACTAAAAGCCGGATTTGATAGTTATTAACCGTAAAAAGTAGCGATTTTCGTTTTTTTGGCCAAAATTCATGCAGGGAGTTGTTTTTTGGGATTGACACACATAAGCAAGTTTGTACAACTTTTTGGGGCAGACTCTTTTTTACATACGCATTATCTGCCACGGGTGAACCGTTTGGCCGATACGCGCCGCCAAAGGCACGATTTTTGACGATTTTTCAAAAAATCTTGTTTTTTTGCCCCTTTAGGAGATGACGGAGCCGATTTAGCGACTTAAGACACTTCTTCATTAATGTTCAACTTTTTGAGGCGGACATTTCTTTACTTATCACTGTGGGCTACAATTGAATCAAGACAAAAGTAAGTGCCGAGCCCTGGGACCTATGTAGGGTGAAAATAGACATAAATCCTTGATGATTCCAGGTGGAGACAAAATATTTTAGCGGGGTCTTTTGGTTTTTTTTTCAATTTAAAGTTCTGAAAAAAAATTGATAAAAATATGAAAATCTTGAATAAAAAACAAACAAAAAATGATTTGTAATATTTTTTTTTATTTAAAGATACAAACAACTTATATAAATACTATAAGCTTTAAAAAAATCACAATTTTCAAATTTAGACTTTCAATATAAAGATTTGTAGAAAAAACCTAACAACAAATTCTAACATATTTCTGATCAACATAGCAATAAAACGTCTTTTGCAAAATCTTTATCATCAAAAATAAATAGCACTTACTAAAGACTTTTTTTCATTTAAACTTATACTTTTCACATTAATTAACTTTAAAGATTGATTTTTTTTAAAAGAAAGGTTGCGTGATTTTTTTATTCATAATTAATTGCCTAATTTTGAGATTCAGATAAAAAACCTTACTGCTTTATATCATTGGATACTCTACTAGCAGCGGCTACGCCTCTAGAGGCATATACAGACCCTTAGGTTGGGGGGGAAGACGAACCCCCCCTTACAATTACAGTTTTTTTTAATGAAAAAGTTAAAAACATTTATTTTGGAGAGTTGATTATCTTGGGATAATGATGGTACCCATCCCCAAAATAGTAATAAACCTTACCAGGACATATAAGAAGCTACCATGTAAAGGAGAACCATATTGGTTCAGTGGTTAGTGAGATCCCTTGGTGCACAAAGACTTACATAGAACGTGTTACTTTATTATAATGATACATATATACACAGAAACTCCACATTCAAAGTATGTCTGTTTGTTCATCTGTCTGTATAAAAACGATACAGAATATATTTATTTGGTACTAGCGGCTACGCTCCTAGAGGCCTTTAGGGAAAGAAGTGGTTGAATTCTACAACTAGATTTTTATTTTAGACTTAAAAAGAAAAAGTTTTATTTGTGTGTTGTGGTCCTTTTTTAAGGGGCGATTTCTCTTCTCTTTCTCAAAAAAAGTTATAAACCTTCGATCCAAGGACCAATGAGAAGCTACATAGTAAAGTAAAAAATGAACCATATCAGTTTTTAAGCATCAGAAAGATGGACAAACAATCAGACATCAATCTATTTTGTATCATAAATAGTGCTTTAAAGCAGGGATAGAAATATCATCTGGAAAAAAAAATTTTCCTATCGTTTAAAAGTTATATCCCTGTATAAAAAAATAGGATGTCCGTGTGTTTTTTCTGTCTGTGCCTAAAGTTCTTGCTAACCGCTGGACCAATTTGGTTCTTCTTTATTGACCTATCTTTTATACTGATAATAGGATCAACATATTAAGGAGTAGTTTAGTGTCTATTAATCCTTATATAAAAGTAACAGTTTCTGTGTCTGTCTGTTTGTGTGTGTGTGTGAGGGTGTCTGTCGGTACCGAAGATTCTTTGTAACCGCTTAACTGATATAGTTCTTCTTGGTTCAAGTTTTTCATAGTCCTGTGAAGTTTTGAGTTTAGAAAAAATTAGTTCCTACCCAACATTTAAAAAAAACTTTTTCTTTTACATACTAAAACTGAAAGTAGGGGAGGGGTCAACTTCCCCCCACTTATCAAGGGCCCCTAGATGCCTCTAGGGGTAAAACCGCTAGTGATAAAATAATTTTTATCTTGAATTATGATTAAATTGTTCTTTTTCCATTTAATAAAATATAATTGTAATTATTAACCTCAAAGAATATCCAGAATTAGGTAATTGGATTTAACAAGGGAAAAAGACAACATCCATAATTAGTGAAGTTTAAAAGAATGCAAATAAAGAAAATAGCAAGTGTAACATACAGATACAAAAATATATTAATCAGGGCGAGATGGGACAATGGGCTATTTATTAGACTAGTCCCCATAGTTTAATATAGGAATTTGTTATTCGTTGGCTTAACTACTTAGGGGACCTGTTGCGATTTTTGTTTGGTTGGATTATTAAATTAAGTGCCCAACATTTCAACCATTAACTGAAACATACAGAAGGGTTACCCATGTATCATATTTGGGGATGTAAATCAATTTAGCGGTCATTGTCTTATCCCTTTGCGTAGCCGCTAGTACCAAATAAATATATTCTGTAATGTTTTTATACAGACAGATGAACAAACAGACATACTTTGAATGTGGAGTTTCTGTGTATATATGTATCATTATAATAAAGTAACACGTTCTATGTGAGTCTTTGTGCACCAAGGGATCTCACTAACCACTGAACCAATATGGTTCTCCTTTACATGGTAGCTTCTTATATGTCCTGGTAAGGTTTATTACTATTTTGGGGATGGGTACCATCACTATCCCAAGAGAATCAACTCTCCAAAATAAATGTTTTTAACTTTTTCATTAAAAAAAAACTGTAATTGTAAGGGGGGGTTCGTCTTCCCCCCTAACATAAGGGTCCCTATATGCCTCTAGAGGCGTAGCCGCTGCTAGTAGAGTATCCAATGATATAAAGCAGTAAGGTTTTTTATCTGAATCTCAAAATTAGGCAATTAATTATGAATAAAAAAATCACGCAACCTTTCTTTTAAAAAAAATCAATCTTTAAAGTTAATTAATGTGAAAAGTATAAGTTTAAATGAAAAAAAGTCTTTTGTAAGTGCTATTTATTTTTGATGATACAGATTTTGCAAAAGACGTTTTATTGCTATGTTGATCAGAAATATGTTAGAATTTGTTGTTAGGTTTTTTCTACAAATCTTTATATTGAAAGTCTAAATTTGAAAATTGTGATTTTTTTAAAGCTTATAGTATTTATATAAGTTGTTTGTATCTTTAAATAAAAAAAAATATTACAAATCATTTTTTGTTTGTTTTTTATTCAAGATTTTCATATTTTTTTCAATTTTTTTTCAGAACTTTAAATTGAAAAAAAACCAAAAGACCCCGCTAAAATATTTTGTCTCCACCTGGAATCATCAAGGATTTATGTCTATTTTCACCCTACGTAGGTCCCAGGGCTCGGCACTTACTTTTGTCTTGATTCAATTGTAGGCCACAGTGTTATGTATCATTCACCTCTGGCGGACCGTTTGGCCGTTATTCGTCGCCGAAATCGCAATTTTCGGCGATTTTGCCGTTCACGAGGTTTTAACGACCATTTTTGAGGGGAAGGAGTCATCCAATCAAGATAGCTTTGAAATACTTTTCATTTGCAAATTAAATTGGCTACATTTCATGTGAAGTAAATATTTTTGTGCGTCTAACCGTTTTTGTTCCAATTGAAATTTTAAAAAAAGGAAAACAATTACTAATTACACCAACCCCATGAAATGTATTTCCCCCCCACAAGAAACAAGTTTGGGTGAAATAATTTTTTAAGACGCAGGCTCGAAATTATCTTATTATTGATTATAACACTATAATTATGAATTATATTATCTTACCATATTTATGCATAATAATTATGATTATCTTATTATTATTATTCAGTTATAGTATTATAAGTATTAATTATCATATAATATAACCTATTACAAATCAATCAATAAATTATATTACATAACCTATTTTAAATCTATCAATAATAACTCATATTAATTATCATTATCTTTTTATTACTTATTATTTATGATTTTATCATTATTAATCATATAAAATATCCTATTACTAATTGATCAATACTTATTCATATTGTTATAATTTTTTTTTATAATGTAGTAACTATCACCATTTCTAAATTACTTTATTTGATTATCAATTGAACTACCTAACCTAATACATATATTATAGTATTTTTTTTTACTTTTTAGTTTATAAATAATTGCTAGAGATGAATAATAAGTATTCAGATTTACAAAGTAATAATCATTAGAGATTAATCAGATAAATAAAAGATAAATTAAAAATTACCAAGTAGTAAATATTAGTGATTGAAATGTGCAATTAATTATCAAAATTATGATGTACTAACAATTAGTGTTTAATTAGTTTTAAAATTACAAGAAAAAAATAATTATAATTAAAAAGTAATAATTTTTAAATTTCAACTGGAACAAAAACGGTTAGACGCACAAAAAAATTTACTTCACATGAAATGTAGCCAATTTAATTTGCAAATGAAAAGTATTTCAGAGTTATATTGATTGGATGACTCCTTCCCCTCAAAAATGGTCGTTAAAACCTCGTGAACGGCAAAATCGCCGAAAATCGCGATTTTGGCGGCAAATAACGGCCAAACGGTTCATCTGTGGCGGATAATGCGTAAGAAAAGAAATGTCCGCCCCAAAAAATTGTACAAACTTGCTTATGTGTGTCAATCCCAAAAAACAACTCCCTGCATGAGTTTTGGCCAAAAAAACGAAAATCGCTACTTTTTACGGTTGATAACTATCAAATCCGGCTTTTAGTCGGCCACCTGTTAAAAGCTTTCTGGCCAGCCGTACGGCCTTAATGTTATATCCCTGGAACCGCCAGGGTATGTAGAATTTTGGTTCAGAAAAACATTTAGACCTTCTCATTGCAATTTTATTGGATATGGCGTGTCTTAAAGACCATAGTCAACCTAAATTCTAATGTATGTATAAATCCTTCAAATTTTTAAGATTTACCAACATTTTTCAAATTGACACAAGATTGTCAATTTTCAACCTTTTTTCACATTTTAAGTTGCTAAAATTATCTTCATTACCTAAGGTTTTTGGTTTTTGAAAAATTATTAATGAAAAATGTAATTTAAAGCATTTTTTTTTAAATTTTAGATGAAATTTTGATTTTTAAATTTTTTTTTTTGGGCCGGAAATGGCCGGAAACCGGTCAAAAGACCGGATTTTAACCATTTTTTCAACTCTAGGGGTCATATCCAGTGTTGAGGAATTCAGATCAGACCTTAAAGCAAAAATCATCATTGGGGTGTACCCAGGAGGGGGCTTGATTTACAGATACCCCCTAAAAACCTTTAAAAACCGGTTTTTTATAAAAATCCCGGCCGGTTTTGGCCGGATCCGGCTCAAATTTTGCATGGAGTCATCCTTTGGTATTCCCCACAGTTGATACTTGATCTGGCAAGATCCCAGAAAAGTGTGGTATATCTAGGGGGGGGGTGTAAAAAAATAAAAATTATGTAGTTGGGGGGGGGGGGGGGGCTGGGGGGAATGTAAAAATTAAGGACTGAAAGCATTTTTTAGATTTTTCTCCCCTCTTTTGTGAAAAAAAAAACAAAAAAATATGTGGAAGTAGATAGTTCTGAAATTATTTTTCCATTTTATCCCCTTCCCTGCTGGAAAAAAACTAGGAGGGAAAAAAAATAAAAATTTGCAGCAGGGGAAAAGAATGAATCTTGTGCATAACATACACCTCTGAGATTATTTGTAAAATATTATGTGAATCATAGAAAGAAAACGAAGTAGCGGGTTTCGTTGTATTTTCACAGTAGTTTTTATCCTATTTATAGACCCTGCGGGGCAACCATTAACATTTAACCTAACCCAAATTAAAATAACCTATCAAAAGCTACTGTGAAAATGCGACGAAACCCGCTACTTCGTTTTCTTTCCATGATCTCAACATGTTTACGCATTATAGCAATCTTCAGTTCGAAGTACTATCTTTTAATAAAATACTATTTGTACATTGAGAATAAAAAAAACCCTATCACTATAGCATAGCCGTTACAGAGATTTTATTTGACACCAAGACACAATTGTTTTAGGGTGCAGTGGGCCATTGACATCATGGACACCCAAGATTATGACTACCAACCCTGGGTAATATTATTATTTCCAGTTTGGTTTCGAAACCGATTAATATCCGGCGGATTATAACAGGTTCTCAGCTATACTAAAAAAAAAATTGTCTAGCATCGTATTATATCCAGTTTTCTACGAATATAAAAAAGTACAATCATAAGATAAAAACCGGATTTTTAGCCCGTGCCTTCGGCATTTAGGGGTTGAAAAAATTGGTTTTAATCTTATAACATTTTATATCAGCGGAAAACTGTTTAAATACTATGTGAGAAATAACCATTCCAGCATGGCATTGAATCCGGTTAATTTCCGATGGATTCGAACTATTATACTACATTATTTCAACTTAGTTGCGAGGCTCTCCTCTCTGTTGGTCTAACTAAGCGCCTTGTTGTACGCCAATAATTAACTAAAGTTCTAAAAACTTGTTAATAAATACTAGTAAAAAAATTATATTACATTCGTCGTATACTCATCAATTCGATATTGTTTTGTCATTTCTGAAAATAACAGTTCAACTTTATTATTGTAATGCACGAAATAATGATAAGATGTATTGATTGATAGATTCTACAATCTACATATACTGTTAGTATAAAGTTGTTGTGCTACTTACCAATATATACATATTAATATATTATACAGGGGTGTTTATTCTGAGGAGAGGGGAAAATACCCAGAAAATTTTAAAAATATTTTTTTTTGTTTTCTAGTACGAGAAGATTATAATGCCCGGTATCTTTGTATCCCTGGTCCCTTTAACCGTGACCATTTCTAACTTCGTGAGAAAAGTTCCAACTAGAACCAGTAAGTTATAAATACAAATAGATAGTTTATCTTTAATTAGACAGAAATAGTTTAAGATTTATATTTATCAATTTGTCGCATTCGTTGGCTTAAAAACTTTGGAGATTTTAGTTAGATCTTAATTTTGTTTATAAAAATTAGCAGTATCCATAATTACTACCTACCTAACAATAATTTTAATCTATAAAATAAATAATTGGTTTTTTAATAAATTGGGTTTAAATTAATCTATCTTCTATTGTCCCATCTCTTTAGATCTATGATTATTATGTTTTAGGCTAGATACTATCTAGCTAGATAGATACTGATAGTGTAGTAAGTACAGAGATAGATATATCCTTAAAGATCACGGAAATATTAGTCTAAATTGATCAGGGTTGTCGAATTGGGCACTTTTTTTGATATTGGGCGGCCCAATTGCCCAAAAGGGTTTTAGGCGGGTTTTGGGCGCCCAAAAGTGGTTTTGGGCACCCGTTTTTGGGCAAATGTCGTAAAAAGGATATAAAATAGCCTAAAACCATACCTAGACTTATTATTAGAAGTAAAATAGCCTAAAACTATCTCAGGACCTATAAAGGCTCCACTGGAAAGAAGAACCATATCGGTTCAGCAGTTAGCAAAATCCTTCTCTAGATACAAAAAAAAGCTTACTAATTTATATAGTTAACTACCTAGCGGCTACGGCCCTAGAGGCCTCTAGGGGCACTTGAGGAGGGGAGAGTCAAATTTGATAATCCAATTATTATAGGGTAACGCGGGGTAATTCCGGTCAATTTTTTTCTTCAACTTAAAAAAAAACATACTTCCCAAAAACTTTTTCCGGTTTTTAAGAGTGCAAATGAACGATATGGCAATAACGAAGAAGACTGTCTTGGTCCAATTAAGATCTCGCAACTAGAAGTCGGTCAAAAATCGGTTTAAAGGGCGGCGGTTGGCCTATACCGGAATAGCCCCACCGGTGGGGCTATTTCGGTCAGTTGACTTTGGGGGGGTGGAACACCCCCTTAAAATATTTTTTTTTTTAATTTTAAACTATGAGTAGAAAGCTGAGGTCATTAGCTTTCTAACAGTACTAGTCGCATGCAGATCAGACAATTTTTTGACAACATTTTCCCCATTTTAAAAAAGTCGGTAAAATCGCAAAAAAAAACATCAATTTTTTTCATGCAAACTTTTAAAAAAAAATCATACTTTTTATTATATGATTAGGTTTTTTTTAAGCTTTATACATAAATTAGAGGCAATTTCTGATTCGCAGGTCTTGGAATTTCTTGAAAAAAGTGATTTTTTCCCAAAAAATTTTTAATTTTAAAAATCCTGCCAGTTTTGACAGCAGTTTTTGATACATTTTTTCTTGTCTCAAATTGGCTAGGATTGACCTTCAAGGGTGGTTAAGGTGTCTAAAGATGCAGAATTACATGCCTGACAATTAACTCCAAATGATTTGGGGTCTAACTCTAATATTTCAACACATTTTATGCAACAGGAATTTTGAAATTACAAAATCTTGAATATGTACTCTAAATCTTGGAGATAGAACCCATATCCTGGTGAGTTTTTGTTAGGACATGCAAAGAGCTTTCTATAGACACCTTAAACACCTTTCTAGCTTAATCCTAGCCGATTTGACATAAAAAATCCAAACCGCGCAAAAATCGCGAACACCCTCTTATACGAAAAAGATGCAAGGGTTTCATATGGAATTTTAAATCTTCTAGCGGTCTTTCTAATAGACATACCCCTTCTTACATGAGCCAATGCAGCTGATACATCTTCAGGCAAATATTTAAGGCGTTCCTTTGGGTGATATACTCTTCCCATTACTATAAAAATGTGTCTGAAAAATTTTATATGTCTTTACAATTTGAAAAGCTTAGGCAACAAAACATGACATAATACAAGCAGTAAAATGACTAATAATGTACATCTAACAACAGACAAGGCAATGATTAAAGCTTAGGTCATGCATTTGGGTTGTTCATGCTTCCAGATCACCTGAAAAAAACATTAGGGTATTATATATTTATAAATATAGTAATAAAAAAAAAAGTAAAAAAAGTGACCGGAATAGACCATATTTTTGAGACGAAAAAAAAATTATGAAAAAATCAAGTTAGAACAACGCCTCCAATTGCAAACGATAAATGAATGCCATATCTTTCATTTTACAAAAACCCGGGGGTCAATAGGACTTACCATTTTTTCACAATTTTAGATTGAACATGGCCTATTTTGAATTTTTTTTTTTGCAAATTTTTTGCAACTTTTAGAGGGCAAAAAATCATAGAAGGAGTTATCTGACAAAAATTTGCTGAAGTAAGAAATGAAAGTATAGGCAATAAACTACAACTTTGCTTTTCTGAAGATCTCTCGCAAACGTTTAGAACACCGTTAAAAAACGGTTTTAAAAAAGTTGGTCGAGTGACCGGAATTAGACCCCCCTACCGCATTAACCCCGCGTTACCCTACCTATTAGTAAAAGTGATAGTAAAAGTTACTTACAGTTAATGACTAAGATAAATACACTGAGTTCAGTTATAAGACAGAGATAGATAGATAGTATTTGCTCCGCTAATTATATACTAAATTATCTTTGTTTAGATATGCCTCTTGCTCTTGCTTCAACTCCTCTTTCCCTGGGCCTTTGTTACAAACTCCAGGCATTCAAAAATAATATCGATGCTGAAAACAGAGCCCATGCCAAGGTAGGCAGAAATGTTATTTCTCACGTCGAATTATAAACAGCTTTCTGCGGATATAAAATGGACAGTTATTAGACTATAACCAGTTTTTTTAGCCCCGAGATGCTGAAGGCAAGGGCTAAAAAAATAGTTTTGATCTTATGATTGTCCATTTTTATATTCTTAGAAAATTGTATATAATACGGTGCTATTCATATTTTTTCGTATGGATGAGAACCGGTTCTAATCCACCGAATATTTATCGGTTTCGAATGAACAGTATTTTAGTAAAGAGGCTGCTCTAGAGTCTACACATAACCTGTATTTCTGTATTTTCTTATGTTTGTAGCGCTGCTCTCTATTCGGTTCACTCTATCTTTAATCTAAATAGACTGGAAAGCGATAACTAGACCTAAAAAAGGAGGACCAGATTAAGTTGGCCAAAGCCATGATTCTCCATTTGAAACTCTAATTCGTTCTCTTTCGCCTTTTATATCTCTTTTTTTTCATTCTCTTTCCTTAACTTGCTTTCTTTCTCTTTATTTCTCTCCCTCTTTCTCTCCTTCTTTCTCTTCCTCTCTTTTTCTTCATTTCTCTCTTTCTCCCTTATTTTCTCTCTCTATTTCTCCCTCTCTTATTATCTAGATTGCTCCCTCTTACTTTCTAAGTTCAAAAGGCCAAAGTATTAGCAGAAACTAATTTTGTTATATTTTCAGCATTACATCTTGACCCACCCTGAGAGGTTCCCGGAGCCCAAGAACCCCTTCTTCAAGGACATGATCCTGCCCTACTTCCCCCGCAGAATCCAATAATTCTTTTATTAGTTTATTCTTTGTTACATGGATAAATAACATCCTTATGCTCATTTTAATTTGGAAGATTTTTGTCGAATCATTTTTGAAAATTGAAATATGGTAAATTTCAATATACACTTAATCTTTCTAAAATGTCTCTCTTCGACTTATTATTACGAGATATCCACAATATAATAACCCTAAAAATCATTATTTTAAAAATCTTCCCAATTATAAGAGTATACCTAATTCATGTATCTTTTGTTTTAGTCTTTTTCAGAATTGAGATAAAAACGAAAGCAAATTCAAGTCAACATTAAAAGGTTTTACTTTATGTAATTTCTAAATCTTTTATTATTGGTTAATTTTGCCTAGTTTATTAATTGTAATATTGTAGAACAAATAATAAATATAAGATATTATGTTAAATCTTAATTCTGATATGCATAGTAGTCAAAAGTTAAAAATAATTCAAATTTCAGATATTTTTAGGTAGTTAAAAAAATGGTTGGCATGCGAGCCTTTAACCACGGGACACAGGCAAAAAATGGTTTTATGAAATTTAGAAACGATAATTTTGAACTAAGATTGACACAATTTTTTTTGGCTTGTGGGCTATTTCCGAAATAAATGAATCATTTGAGACCATGTTATTTTTTTCAAAAATTTTTCCCCTTACAAGGAACCCTGCGGGGGGGACTTGGTCATTTTTTTCAAATTCTCGTTTATCAAGGTATATCTTAAATACAGTGCTACTCCTGTGCTTTTAAAGATATTGAAACAAAATCTTTTTAGGTTGGTTAGTTAAAGAAATATTTGAATTAAAACGGCGGCGGGACCGCCGCTCCCGCCGTCCGCCGCAGTTTTCCGCCGCCACCAAATTTTTTTTTTTGAAAAACATTATCTTTTATCTTTTAAGGTGTTGGGTGGGTAAGTAAAAAAACATGGTCTCCCCGCAGAGTTGCTTGTAAGGGGAAAAAATTTTGAAAAAAATAACATGGTCTCAAATGATTCTAAATTGCTTAATTCGGCGAGAAATGCAATAAATTTTTTTTCTGGTGGCGGCGGAAAACGGCGGCGAACGGCGGGAGCGGCGGTACCGCCGCCATTTTTTATTCAAATATTTTTTTAAATAAAAATATTTTGTTTCAATATCTTTAAAAGCACAGGAGTAGCACTGTATTTAAGATATACCTTGATAAACGCAGGGTTGCTTGTAAGGGGAAAAATTTTTGAAAAAAATAACATGGTCCCAAATGATTTCAAATTGCCTAATTCGGCGAGAAATGCAATAAAAAAAATTTTTTTGGTGGCGGCGGAAAACGGCGGCGGGAGCGGCGGTCCCGCCGCCGTTTTTTTTATAAGATACCAATAGTTGGGGTAATTAGTGACCCAGCCCAAAAGATTTCATCCAATTATCTCTAAAACTAAGAGAGTAGCACCCAAAATAAAATTGCTGGTATATCGTGTGACGAGTCACCACATTTTATCCCCCCCCCCCCCTTTAATGTTATGACGAATTTGATGTAGGTGGTGAGAAAATCCCACTTACTTCTGTAGGTATTCTTGTTTTATATACCTAGGTGTTTTCCTTTTTACAACTGTAAGTAAATACCTAGTTACTTTATAATATACTAAGTGTTTTTACTTAATATATAAAGGAATTTTATTATATCAATTTATGTTTTGTGTATCAGAAGATTATTCCATCGACCTAACCCTGAAAAATTTAAAACATTTTTTTTGGGCTTGTGTTCAGATTTTAGTCCGACGTGGTCCAGCGTTACATTGTTATGCCGGAATATCAAAACAGGTATTGTAATTAGGGATGGCAATCCGACCAATTTTTGGACCCAGAATCCGCATTGAAATTGCGGATTCGGAATATTTATTTTGGTCCTACGACAAACGCAGGAGTCCCAAACGTCGGAGTGGACACTTAACCTAATCTAACCTATTTTAGACCATCTTATAGGTTTTTTAAATGCCTAACCCCTGCGGAGGGCTTATTTGTTCATTCATACTTTAACCTAACCTAATCTGTATAGAAATACTTAATAGAATTTTTATTTTAACACTCCTGCGTTTGTCCACTACAATGTTTGGGACTCCTGCGTTTGTCCTGGAACCTTTATTTTTATTACTTTTATAGCACATAAAAATATTTTCATTAGGTATAAATGTGACAAAAAAAAAGTATTTTTTTGTTTATTACGTGGGTAGCATTCAATTTTTTTTTGTTTTTTATTTTCACAGTAGATTTTCATTTTTAATTTGGGTTAGGTTAAGTAAGGCCTAAAAATATTTTAAAATCCGCAACAAATAACAAGAATCTCCAATCCTCGGATTAATCCGCTATTTTTTTGGGCGGATTTTTGTAATAATCCGAATCCGACCCAAAAAATAGACGGATTGCCAACCCTAATTGTAATGAATTTGATCTAATTAGAGTTTAATTCATCAATGTAGAAAGTGAAACTTGGGCATTATAAAGCTATCGCTGTTATGTACATTGTACATAAACAGTAAACTTCCTATAAGACAGAACTATGAACTCTGGCCGCGGCACCCTTGTCTGCCTAGCCGCAGCGCTCGGCCCCCTTGCCTGCCTAACAGCAGCGCTCGGCTCCCTAGCCTAAAACCTAACCTAAAATAGTTGTTCTGTTGTAGGGGGGGGGGGGAGTATACAAATTTTCAAAATTGAAAAACATATTTCTAAGAGGAGAACGCCCTAAAATTTTATTGATACCTCACAAAAAATAGTATATTTTGATTTTTTCCCTCTCATTCTTTATGAGGGGGGGCCAAGAATAATATACATCCCAGGCTACAAGTTTCAATAATATGATATTTCGGCAGGGGTGCGTATTATCCAACTTAGCTCCATCCCTACCTATTTCCCCAATTTATAATGTATAAATATGGAAAATCTTGCTATTTTAAATCTCCCCACCCCCATTATGGAAAATATACACACCCTTGTATTTCAGGTTAAAAGTGAGGAGGGAAAAGGAGCTGTTGATAAACTCAGAGCAGAATTAGACACAGGAATTTTTTTATTCTCGACTTATATAGTTGTAGGAGCTACTCTATAGGATATTATGTCTGTATGTCTTATCCGTAATGCTGTACCTAAAGTTACTAGCGGCTACGCCCCCTAGAGGCCTCTAGGGGCACCTAAAGAAAGTTGTTTGGAGTAGGAGATGAATATGAACATACACTTTCACTTTAAGCTTAAGTTAAAAATTGGAGGGGGGGGGATCTCTTTTGGGAGGTTGGAACTTGGTGGTAACCTTCCCACGAAAAGCTACATTACAAAGGAGAACCTAATCGGTCCAGAGTTCAGCAAGATTTTTAGGCAAAGATAGACACATACACTCACGCCCTGTTACTTTTTTTTATAATTTTTATATTAGTATTAATCATAAAACGAGTCAATGGATAAATATTTGCAACAGGACCGGACCTCGGAGATTTTATTGGAGGTGTTGTGCCTAGGAATAAAGAAGAATGGGATGAATATTCCGGAAAACTTAAACTTGACAAGGTCAGCTTTAAAACTGCAGGAATGCCTTGGCCTATTTTATTGTCGATTTCTTGTGATTATTTTTATCTATACATGGCAGATGGCAAACTTAGGTTTATCCTAGCAAATTTCTTTACAATATTTAGTCATTTTTTATTGTTTCATTAATTTAAAACATAATTTATTATTTTAGGGAGAAAAACGCCTGAGACTGCCACCCTGGCTGAAAACAGAAATCCCCATGGGGAAAAACTTTTCAAAGTTGAAGAAAGATCTGAGAGGGCTGAAATTGGCCACAGTGTGTGAGGAAGCCAGGTATTTAGGTTAAATATTGGGTCTACTCCATTATTAATCTGTTAATACACCTGTTTTCGACCTAGTTTGGTGTTCCCTTACCTTACCCTTTTTAGCTAAATAGCCTTAACCACGAAGAAAACAACTTAGGTACTTATTTATCCTATTTTCTAATTATCAATCTATTCTTTTTAACTTAATTTTTACCAGTTCTCCTTTTATCTTACATTTTATCTATAATACAAAGTAGAATGATGTCTTTCCGTCCGTCTGTCTGTCTGTCCGTCTGTCTGTCCGTCCCTTAAGATCTCGGTAACCACTGAACCGATTGGATTATACTCTTCAGGGAATATACCTACTGGTCATGTGGTGGTTTTAGGCTATTTTCTTGGGGGGTGGGACACCCCCAACCCCCTCAAAAACAAAAAAAAATCCTTCCATTTTTTTTGGTAAAGATTTCCTTGGTCCTTTTACGAATTTCGCCAAAAAAATTTGTGATCACCTCTTGGGTCAAACCCCCTACAGGCTAGGGGCGAAGCCGCTAGTATACAATATACAGTACCATGTATTTTCACAATCAACTGTAACTTCTTGAGGTTCTCAAGGGATATGACAACGGCAGATAAATTGATGAGCATTCCTTTTGCTGTTTGAAAAGTTACCCATTATATAGATAAAAAAATTGGTTTTGACGCTTTTAGTTAAGTTTAAACAAACCAATCAAGATTTTAAAAGTTCCCAAAGCTTATAACTTATAAGCTAACAAAAGAGAGATCAATTTATTAAAACTAAGAGTACCTGTATAATTTATAGTTCATGTCCCTTCCTACCCTGATGACTTACTATCTAGGTGTCCCAATATTGGTGAATGCTGGGGAGGAGAGAAGGGTACGGCTACAGCCACTATTATGCTTATGGGGGATACTTGCACGAGAGGATGTAGATTCTGCTCAGTAAAGGTAAATACGCTGCCTGTAGCGAAGCTTTTCTACATTTAGGGTCGGTCCGTCCATACCAGATAGCTCAATTCGTTCTTTAGACAAGTGATTCCTGTGTCAGATGGGTACAATTTAGAAAACATAGCATTTAAGAACGAAATACGTTTTTCTATTTGATGATTTTTTTAGCCTTTAGACTACATTTTTCATTTCATTTTGTATTATTGGTTGCCAGAAAGAATACACACAAGTGTTTATTTTGCCATAATATTTAGACAGCTCGAGCTCCGCCTCCATTGGATCCTGCGGAACCAGTGAATACAGCCCATGCTGTGGCTGAGTGGGGTCTTGACTATGTGGTACTCACATCTGTTGACAGGTATAACACCACCTAGCGGCCATAAAACGTACTCAAATTACTCCTTATTATGTGTTAGTTCGAGTCTGCTACTAGAATCTTTTTAAAAAGTTGTATTTACTGCAGCATTGTCATTTAAGATAAGGTAGCAGAATATTCTTAGAATTTAAGAATTCTTTAAAGCATTTTAAAAAACCTTAATTTAATAATTATTGAGAAAAGGCAGGGAGGAAGGGGACATTGGTCTGTATATTACACTAGTTCCCAAAGTCTTAAACAAATTTCGGGACTTTTATTGGATTTGGATTTTATTTAGTTGAGTGTCCAAACGTTTCAACCACTAATTGTAATCTACAGAAGGGGCAATTTTGCGTATTATCATTGGGGATGTACATCAATTTATCGGCCATTGTCTTATCCCTTTAGATCCCTGAAGTAAAGAACTTCCCGAATTAACTTAAATTATTTTGCTTCAGAGATGACTTACCAGACGCTGGTGCTGCCCATATAGCTGAAACTATCAGAGAGCTTAAGATTGCTAAACCTGAGCTTACAGTAGAGTGCCTTACACCAGACTTTGCAGGAGATCTGAAATGTGTTGAATTGGTAAGATTTACTTAACTCTAATATTTGTTGACAAAAAAAAAAGAAATAACTAGTAAGAGATATAAGTTTTCCAGAATTTTAATGTAGGGAGGAGATTTGAAATCTGCATCAAATTTTAAGGATTTTTTATAAAATTCGTTTTTTGTATAATTCTTTATCTAAAAGAAGAAATACAAATTAAGTTAATTAATTTTGGCATCCGTGATTGGTGGATTTAAAAAATCTGCGCTCTGATTGGATGTCGTACATCATTCAACCAATTAGAGCGCAGGTAGTTTAAAATCCACCTATCCTATTGGTCAAAATTAATTAACTTAAAATGTATTTCCGCTTTTAGATAAAGAATTATACAAAAAACGAATTTTATAAAAAAATCCTTAAAATTTGATGCAGATTTCAAATCTCCTCCCTACATTAAAATTCCGGAAAACTTATATCTCTTAATAACTAGGTATAACTGCAACATTATTATGTCCTTTTCATGGAATTATCCCTTTATATTAATTTGTTTTGTTTAGGTCGCAACGTCTGGTCTAGATGTATTTGCTCACAATATTGAAACTGTTGAAAGACTAACTCCTTTTGTAAGGTAGGTTCAATCCTAATGTATGAAAGTAAGGTTTAATTTTAGTTAAGATCTCGAAAATCACTGAACCGATTGAGTACTAAAGGTTGAAGGCGGAAGTGACACTTTTTGAAACCAAAAATGAAAAATTTCAAAATTTGCGTGAAAAGGCAAAAAAAATTCGGCGGGAAACAGAGTTTTTCGCAGATTTCTTCATAGTTCCATAACGTACCTCTTTAAAGCAAGAGCTGTAACTCTTTATTTAGTTTAGTTGACTTTTATATTTGGTTTCAAAAAGTGTCACTTCCGCCTCCGTCCTTTTAGTTAGGCTTCTGATAGGTCTCGGGATGGTTTTAGGCTAGTCCATTTCAAAATTAAAGTATTTGGAAGGATAGTTTTAGGCTAGTTTTCTGCCCCTCCCATCCTCTTTCAAAATATAAGTCGATATGTCCTAAAAAGTCTAAATGAAACACTATTAAATTTAAATTCAAAGTCAACTCTAAGAATAAAGATAATGCACCGAGATTTTTTAACTTTTATACCTTTCTAAAGGGTCCTTAAATTATGATAAACAAACTTACCTGCTCATTTAAAAGATTATATATTAAACCATTACGGCCTTTAAATATAAAAAATCTTCTTGTTATTTTAAAATCTAATAAACGTTGTTGTTATATTTAGAGACCCAAGAGCAAAATATAGACAAACTCTGTCTGTTCTCAAACACGCAAAGGTACACCTTTTAATAACAAAAAAAAAATAAACTAGATTTGGACACATTGTATTTAGTTATAACAATATGGTCCCTACTAGAAATGTGTATAGTAGTAAAGTAAGGTTATTATTTTAAACACATACATTATACAATGCTAAGTCAAGATTTAATTAAAACTGAACCTTTTAGTTTAAGATGAAAAGAATAGATGTAACACTAGTTGGTGGATTTTTTTATATATTTATTTTTCCTTTTTTTCAAAAAGGTATATAGGTTTTACTTTTACCACCAATTAGTTTTTTTTATTGATTCCTTGTCATTTGTTTGTATTATACTTTGTCTAGTTTGACATATAATTGGCCGATTTTTATTGGATATTAAACAAGTTTGTTTGCCTCTAGACGAAAGAACAGTATTCTTTTTTTCTTTTCTAAAAAAGATCAGTTTTATGATAACTAATGTTGTCAATATTTGCAATTTGATTACTAATAGGAAAGTAAGAAGAATCTGGTAACAAAATCTTCCATAATGTTGGGATTAGGAGAATCTGATCAAGAAGTTGAACAGTAAGTAAAACTTTTCATTTTGTAAAGAGAACAAATAAGATTATTTCCAGAAGTAGCGTAGCAATGACTAGCTTATAAATTACATTTAACATATAGAAAATTAGGGTTGGGAATAAACCCGAGTTTTTTTTAAATAACCCAGCCCAGTGTTTTTTTTTTAAAAATTCGGATTTTTTTGTTTTTTGGGAAGGTTTTATTGTTGTTTTTTGGAAACTACACTGTAATTAAGAAATAGTTCAGTTGTTAGAGAGGTATTTTTGGCACATACAGACAGACATTCTGTTACTTAGGTATATAAAAAATAAGCAGGTTAGATTCAGTTTTTTATACAATAGTTCGGTAAACTAAAATGTTTTTAAAACGTCTACTAGTTGTTTGATAATGATACTAGAAAAATTACTCCTAATAAAAATACCTATTCAAAATAGAGTTAAAATTTGAGTGAATAGAAAGCTATTTTGATTTAAATATTTTAGGACAATGAAAGATCTTCGCGAGGTTGGAGTTGATTGTTTAACCCTAGGTAGGTTTCAACTTTTTATGTGTGAATTATTAAAAGGAATTTGTTAAACAAATATAAAACTGCAAAAATATTTTAGCAGGGAGGGGAGGAATGGTGGTTGTGATGATTTTGAAAATGCATCATAAGAGCTATATCTCCAGACTTTGCCCCAACTTTGAGGTGTAATCCCCCATCCTCACCTCAAAATCTCCGCTGGTTTACCACTATGGCTTCGAAACCGATTAACCGCTGGTTCTCAGTCATACTGAAAAATCATGTATAGCATCGTATTACAGACAATTTTCCACGAATATTAAAATAAAAATAAGAACATTAATACCAGTTTTGTTTAACCGGTCCTTCGACCCCTCGGGACTAAAAAAATGTTTTGATGGTAGAATTTTTTATTTTAATATCCACGGAAAGCTTTCTGTAATACGTTTCGATAAATAACGAATATAATATTATTAGGACAATACATGCAGCCCACGAAGCGTCATTTGAAGGTAAGTTTTTTGTGTGTTTAAATTTGAAATTTTTAATGCAAAATTTTAATATCAATTTTTTTGTCTTTATTGCAAATTTATTGATATTAGAAGAGGTTTATGATCATTTTGACAATAGGTCATTTTCTTAAAACAAATTTTACTTTTTACTTTTGATAGTTACAAAATTTAGGTTCAAGAATATGTAACCCCAGCTAAATTTGCCCACTGGGAGAAGGTTGGCAAAGAACTTGGATTTCTGTATACTGCTAGCGGTCCTCTTGTCAGGTATGCTTCCTTTTAATACCTGCACATTTCATAATTGTTGATCTTATAGGGACAAAAAAAACACAAAATCTAATTTTATGTGTACCTAAGCCAGATTTTGCTTTTGAATTGAGCTTATATAGATTCAAACGTTGGTTTACCATTTTCTAAAGAAACTAAAGAATGTAGCTGTTAAAAATTCGTATTTTTTATTAAAAACGATTAATTTTATGTTAAAAAAATATTTAAAATTTTTTTTAAAAATCATTCAATTAGTTTTGTAAAAATAATCCGTATCTTTCTGAAGATTTCGAAAGCATAAAACATTAAGTTAAATATAAATACAATTGAATTAAAAAAAAGTTGTTTTTACTATGTAATTTTGCTAACGTTTATCAACTATTTAGGAGTTCGTACAAAGCAGGAGAGTTCTTTATCAAGAATATTGTGGAGGCTAGAACAAGCGAAGCAACTAACTAGACATAGAGTAGCAGTGCTACTATGAAATTAATATATTCAGTGCCATTATACAAGGTGATGGAGATGGGCAACAGAAAATAAATATATACTCCTTTTTTAAAAAAATATGCATTTTTACATTGGGGGGATGATAGGTTTAATTTTGTATTCATGTTAATCATCCAGTGTTTAAAATGGGGTTGCTTCCCAACTTTTTGGCTAACAAATATTCCAACTTGAAAATTTAATAAAAACTCTAATTGTAAGAAATCAGATCTTTAAAATTATAACTTCAATAAAAGTGTTATTTGTTTAAATGCTCAAAATTTTATTCAAAAATTGTCTTTATTTTTGAAGCTAAAATTGTAAAAATTATTAAATATTTATCAATTCTAAAATGCCAGTGATAAAAACCCTAAAAATTTACATTTTAATCTAGAAAGTATTACCTATAATCAAATATATTATACAATTAGATATATAAATATATAATATATATAGATTTTAATTATTATGTAATAAAAATAAATCAAATGGCATACATACAGTAAACAAATATATTATTTATAATCAAAATGAGGAATTTTTTTACTAAGTTTGAGTAATTTAAAGTTGTGTTTAATATTTTGGGATCGAAGCTTATATACAGAAAAATCCTCTAAATGTTTGGATTCATTCGTTATTGATTGCAGAGAGAGAGAGAAGGGACAATGGGCTGATTATTTCACCTGTCCTCAAAATTTATGAAAACTTTGGGGACTTGTGATAAATTTTAAATTGTTGGTTTATTAAGTTGAGTGTCCAAAGTTTAATCTACATAACGGGTAATTTTGTGTATTAACTTTGGGGATGTACATTGTACATCAATTTATCGGCCATTGTCTTATCTCTTTAGATCCCGAATTGATTATCATTTTAGCAAACTTAGTAAGAAATGTTCTTCCCTTTAAATAAAAAACAATAGATTTTCTTGAGTTATTGTTTTATTTTCAGATAAAGATTAATATGTCAGAATGGGCCTTACGGAAGAACAGAAACAAAGGTACCTACGGAAAATATATGTTAACATAGTTCGTTTTGTGTTCGTACTTTCGTCTGTCCGTTACAGATACCGCGCTGGTACTAAATTATTTGATCGTTTTAATTGATCTTAAACTTTACATGATTTACATTTAGAACATTTTTTATACCGTAACAAGAAAGTTGTCAAATATGTAAATGTTTTAGCTATTAAGTACCTAAGTATTCATACCTTAGAAATATCATTGACTTAATTTTAGAAATAGAATTTCCTCATACGATTAAACATAATGTTATGCATAAGCAAAATATCTTTAACAAAGTCCTAAAATAATACACGTAGGTACATATAAAGCAATGTTTATGTTCCTTCAATATTAAAAGCGGTTTTTCCTTTTATGTGTTATTTTTCTTTTGTCTGTTTTTCTTATTATTGTTCAGCATTGTTTGTAATTTGAATATTTTACTCAGAATTGAAGCCAAGAAGGCGGAAGCTTTGGCAAAGTTGAAGAACAAAAATACTGCACAGGTAATAGTAATGATCTTGTAGGTGAAAAAAATGATTAATAGTCAATTTTGTACTGTTCTCAAAAAGAGGCTAATTCTTTTGAGAAAAAAACTATTCTGTCTCCAAATTTTCCGAAAGATCATACTGTAACCTGAATAAACTTTTTTCATAAATATAAATTTTCTTTAGGTACCTAATTAATTTATTTTTTCAGACTCCTTTAGTTCATGTAAACAATAATATTCCACCACCAAAGAAAACAACATTCAACAGCAGTAGTAAAACAGCAGTCACTAGCAGCTTTCCATCAGCCAATAAGCTTCCTTCAGCTGCTCCCAGCAGCATAAATACAACATCAACATTACCAGCTGCTGCAGCCAGCAATTTATCTTCTGCTCAGGAAAGAATATCATTAGCTCTATTAGTTACTCCCCTATTAATTTTGATTTAAAAGAAGGGGGAAGTTAAATTTTTCTAAGGGCTATTTCTCATAAGAGGATACCACCTAAATAGTAAAATCAGTAAAGTTTTATAGTAAATAACTAGGTACCTAGTACTTTCTATCTACCTATTAATTATTAAACTAGATAAAAATAAAGTCAATGTGTTTATTAGAAAGAGGCAATAGAGAAAAAACGACTGGAAGCACTACAAAGAAAAAGAACTCTTAATGGAGCTCCAACCTCCCCATTACCGCCTATCAAGGTTTTTATAAAAATCAGTTTTAAACTTTACTGTTCAATGTATATTGTATACTAGTGATGAGACAAAGCTTAAGGATGTAATATACCAATCCTAATATTAAGTGGAAATTTCACACTTAAACTGAAAAATAGCCTCATGTTTACCTAAAGTTAGCTTTAGTATTGCAGGTGTCCCATTTTTTAATTTCTTTTATTTTAGACCTTACCTACATTTTAATCTAACGTATTTTGTATCAAAGCATAATCATAATCAATATCATTTCTTTCAATTTGTTACCTTCTAATTTTTGTGAGGTATAGGTACTTTGTCAGGGGTGTATATTCTGCTGCAAAAATTTTTCATTTATTTCCCCCTCCAGCATTTTTTCCAGCAAGGAAGGGAATTGTACCTACCAGTTTTTTATCTGTAGATGAAAAGTATTGGTTAAAAAGTTTGGACACTAGGTACTACTTTGCAACCAACCACTAACAATTCTATAAAAGTGTCCTAAGGTTTTTTACCTAACATAAAAGAATACGTGGTTATAAAACTTTAGGTACTAGCATAATTTACACTCTGTGAAGGGAAAATAACAAAGGACTGATTTTTATCAAACTTTTCCCTTTAGCCTGTTACAAACAGCCGGCTGGGAAGTTTGGGAATGTATATAAGCAATAGTAACAGAGAGGAGCCATCACAGAAAAAGCCGAGCATTGTCAATTATTTTAAAGATGTTGAAAAATCAGGTAAAATATACAGACTGGCCAGAGTGTACGTTTTGTACGTCACGCATCGAATCTGTGTACGTTCTGGACGTTATTTTGATATGTGTACGTAACGTATTTTGAAATTTGTATTTTTGTACGTTTTACGTTTTTTTTTAAATAATAAGAATCAAATATTAGCAGAAAAGTAATTTGTATGTTTTGTACGAAAATTTTAACAAAAACCATAGGTGTAATATATTAAATAAATTCAATATTATCTTAAATTTTCATAGAACAAAAATATGTAGGTAAATTAGGTAAATTATGTTATTAGAACTTATAGTTTAAATTTATGGATTTGAAATATATGTTCTATAGATTTAGTTGAAACTATTGAACAGAAAAAGATATGCAGTTGACTAAACTCAAGTTTAAATGCACTGCATGCAACTACCCCTTTAAAAGATTTTACGAAATTTTTTTTTCAAATTCTTTAGGATATATATACTTAGGTAAATTTTCCGATATATCATATGGTGCTCAGTTTAGGATTAAAAAGTCTTATTTTTTTGTATTTTCATTTATTAAAGAGTAAGAATCAAATATAAGTACCTATAAAAGTATTTGTATATGTATATGTATTTGTATTTGTACAAAAAGTATTACAAAAATAGTATATTATCTATAATACAAAGTAGAATGATGTCTGTCCGTCTCCTTGTCCGTCTGTCTATCAGAAGCTTAAGATCTCAGTAACCAATGAACCTATTGGACTCTACTCTTCAGGGAATATACCGTATAGTCCTGTGATGGTTTTAAGCTATTGTCTTGAGGGGAGGGACACTTAAAGCTTTTTACTTACTACTAGGATTAGCGGCTTCGCCCCTTGCCTCTAGAGGCTTCTTCCCCTCCTTTATAGAATCGTTTGTTCGAAATTTGTCCAAAAAAAACGAAAAAAAAGATTGTGATGATTTTTTTCATTTAGGTTTCGCCCCAGGGTGCGGTGGGGGTTCCCCCACCCCGCTTATTTGCATTAGTTTACAAAAATAAATTGAGGGGTGGTTGATGTTTTTTTTGGAGGGGTGGGTTTCCCACACTCCAAGAAAATAGCCTAAAACCACCACAGGACCAGTAGATATATTCCCTGAAGATTAGAACCCAATCTGTTTGATTTACTTTGTATTAAAGACTAGTATTTTCTGAGATCTTTAGCATTAGACAAAATAACCCTATATCTTATTGTATGTATATCGAACCTAGTAATAGTGTCTAACTTTTTATCTTTGTGACTTAAAAAAATCGAAGGATGAGAGGGGAGGTGGAAAGGAAACCCCTAAAAAATAGATGGATTTTTGTTACGTCACAAAGATAAAAAGTTAGACACTATTACTAGGTTCATGTATATCCTATATATCCTTTTTTTTCCTGTAGAGTAGAATCTCGCTAACTGCTGAACCGACATAATCTTTGTGAGGTTGTAGGCTATTTTTCTATTTTCAAAATGGTAGAAAAATAGCCTAAAACCATCTCGGTAACTGTGTGAAGTTTCCCTGAAATTGAGTAATCAATCGGTTCAGAAATGAAAATCTTAAGCATCAGACAAAAAACTTACTACTTTATATAATAGAATATACCAGGGGTGTATATTCTGCACAAGATTTATTTTTTTTCCCCTGCTACAAAATTTTTTATTTTTTTTCCCCCCTAGATTTTTCTTAAAAAGTAGGGGGGGAAAATAGAAAAATATTTAAAGAACTCTATATTTTATTTATTTTATCCCTCCTACCACACATTTTTTTAGTTTTTTAACCAAGGAGGGGGGCGAAATGGAAAAAATGTTTTCAGTTTTCTTAATTTTTACATTTTTTTTCCCTCCAACCACTTATTTTTTATTTTTCCCCCCCCCCCCCCCTAAGCAGGGGATCCCATGCAGAATATACACCCCTGGAATATACTCAGTACGTAATAACAGGATGTATGTCTGTCTGTCAGTTTATTTGTACCGAAGGTTCTCGCTAACCGCTAAACTGATATGGTTCTCCTTTACAGGGTAGCTTCTCATAGGTCCTGGGAGAGGGTACAACCACCCTCCAAGAGATATCACTCTTAGAAAAAAATCACCACCCTTCCCCTATTTTTTCTTTCTTTTTAAAATTGAAATAAAAAAAAGGGGGGTGGTCTACTCCCCCCTCCCTCACTAAAAAATTTATTAGCAAAGCTACTCTATAATCACTTTGTCAGTCCGTTATGCTATCGGAGAAACGTGATTTTCTCGGCTCCTGTTTTTTTGATTAAATAAGTTCACATTCTACATATTTTCATTGAGATTTGCCTTTTGTTTGGGGTGCTAGATCTATTCCTAGATTTTCAAGTTTTCATGGTTTTCTCGACTTCTATTCAAGAAAGACGGCTGAAATTTTCAGGGAATAAATAAATTCACGTTCTACATATTTTCAAAAAGTTTCTTTAAGGTTTGTCTATTTGTTGCAGTGCTAGATCGATTCCTAGATGTATAGGTTTTTGTGATTTTCTCTACTCATATTCTTGAAGGCGGTTGTAATTTTCAGAGATTGTATAAGTTTTCATTCTTAATACTTCCACTAAGTTTCATTGAGATTTGCTTATTGGTTGGGGGGCTGAATTTTTTCCTAGATTATCACGTTGTTAATATATATTTTTAAAAAGGTTTAATGATTTATTTGAATAAGTTAAATGCTTATTTTTTATGACACTACTCTATAGTTTATTTATTTTCCCAGATTTCCATCCATAACTTTTGAGCTACGCTACTTAAGGATGTTGTCATCCTTGTTTTTTAGTTTTTATTTTTAAATGAAAAATAAAAAAATGGGTTTTTGGATTCAACTCCCCCCCTAATCAAGTTCCTCTAGAGACCTCCAAGGGCGTAGTCGCTGGTCCTTATAATTGGATAAACTTTGTACGTAATATCAGGATGTCTGTTTGTTTGTACGAAAGGATCTCGCTAACACTGAACCGATATGGTTCTCCTTAACAGGATAGCTTCTCATAGGTTTTTGGAAGTTTTATAACTATTTTGGGGAAGAGTATCACCATCCACCCTCCCAAGAGAAATCGACTTTAGAAAAAAAATTACCTCCTCCCCCCCAAAAATGAATTTTAATTGCTCACTGATTATAAGTTAATTTTTTTCCAGATGTCTATATATAACTTTTGACTCTTTGAGCTTCACTACTTATTTATGTTGTCATCAATGTTTTTTACTTTTTCTTTTTAAATCTAAAATAAAAAAAAATGGGTTATTGAATTCAACTCTCCCCTCCTCAAGTGCCCCTAGAGGCCTTTAGGAGCGTAGACGTTAGTTCTTTTAAATAGAGTAATAGGATATCTTGTCAGTCCGCTATGGTTTTCCTTTACAGGTAGCCGCTAGTAGACTTAAATGTATTGATAATAGATAACTAGGAAATTATTTAATTTATTTTTATTAGGAATGTACGTTTTTGTACGTTTTTTTACTTTTTTTATGTACGTAACGTACTTTTTTTGTGTACGTTATGTCTGAATATAGACAGGGGTGTATATTCTGCACAAGATTAATTTTTTTCCCCTGCTCATATTTTTTTATATTTGTTTTTACCTTCCTAGTTTTTTCAAGCAAGGAAGGGGATAAAATGGAAAAATATTTTCAAAACTCTTTAGGTATTTTATTCATATTTACCTCCTCTTCCATATTCTTTGAGTTTTTTCACCAAAGAGGAGAGAAAAATGGAAAAAAATGCTTTCAGTTCTCTTAAATTCTACATTCACCCCCCACCCCCCCCCCCCCAACCATATATTTCTTCCCCCCCCCCTCAGCAGGGTCAAATTTGCAGAATATACATCCCTGAATTATATAGAAATAATTAAAACAAACTAAAAACATGTAAGGACTAAGCATAACAAAGATACAACTTCGGGATTTAGCATTGCAGTTTTTATTATGTAATACAATTTGCAACTGTAAAGAAACGGCGGCGAATCCGCCACTTCCGCCGTATATATTTTGTTATAACTCTTCGCATAAGACAATTTGAAATACCTTGAGACAAACTTCCATTACAAGGATTCCACTTCTGGGGTGTTTATTTCCATAATTCCCTGGGGAAACGGGGAATTATGAAAAAAAATAGAGAGAGGTAGGGTGACTGGAAATTCAACTAGTGAAAATAAAAATTGTTTTCTTTTTTAGTGTCAACAAATACTTTTTACTCTGGTCAGCAACAAGATTCATCAAAGCCATCATTGCCAAATCATAATCCCATGCAAAAATCAACAGCTGCAAATGTGCCCAGTAGAATTATTGCAAGCTCTTCAGTCTTAGGTAACACATTTATGATAGGAAACATTGATGGCAACATCCATAAGTAGTGAAGTACAAAAAAAATTCATAGATAGACAGACAAAGTTAATATACAGCCTATGTTCACTGGTTATTAAAAAAGTGGGGGAGTAAAAAGAGAGAAAGATATATAAATAATAGATATCACGAAAACTTTACATATGATATTCAATTCATATATCTTAAATGGCAGAGAAAATTACAAATATTATTGCGTTATAGACTGACGGATGGGAAGATAAAGTGAATTGAAGAGATGTTTCAGTAGTAAAATAAAAGAATCATAGAAAGTGTTACTTAACCAAAGTACTTTTTTTACTCGAATCAGGGGTGTATATTATGCACAAGATCCATTTTTTCCCCTGCTGCAAAATTTTTATTTTTTTTCCCCTCCTAGTTTTTTCCAGCAAGGAAGGAAATAAAATGGAAAAATATTTTCGAAACTCTTTATTTTATTCATATTATCCCCCCCTCCCACATATTCTTTTAGTTTGTTTCACCAAAAAGGTAAGAAAAATGGAAAAAAATGCTTTCAGTTCTCTTAATTTTTACATTTTTCCCCCCAACCACATATTTTTTTTTTACCCCCCCCCCCCCCCCTCAGCAGGGTCAAATTTGTTGAAAATATACACCCCTGACTCGAAAGGAAAGTTTATTAAAAAGCGTTTCATTTGAAATGTAAATATTATAAATCATTTTTTTCATCAGCCAAAATGTAAAATACACCTCACAGAAATATCTCTTTAATGTTCTGTTTATAATAATGCATGAATTATTATATGGAAGCATTCATTCAAGATGATTATTTTCTAGGTTTTGGACAATCCAAGTCCAAAGTTTTGGTGTCGTGTACTCTAGTTGAAAGAAATAGATTCGAGGTATTTTTGTTAGAATTGTCATATAGATTTTAAACTTTGCATGAAAATTTTAAGCTTTTTAAATTACATAGGTAATAATCCTATTTCCTTGAATTTTTGATTATAGATTCCTATGACTGTTAGGTACAATTCTATAAGTGTATCATCTCTGTAATATTAAGCATTTCTTTACTTAAGACGCTTTGGATGGATTAAAAATTATTTCTGATTTGCTTTTAATTTTGTTGTCATCCTTTATAACAAAGGGGGGAGGGGGGTGGCTTTAATGCAACCATCTCGTAATCAATGATTAAATGGCACTTAGAATTCGAATTTCAATCTAAAATTTTGCATAAATAATCCTTAGTAGGTCTATTTTCCCTAAATCGAACAAAAAGTTGGAAAAGTAGCAGCTAACGGCTGGCGGCTCAGCCGTTTTGCCATTAAGAGCAAATTAGTCACGAAACCTATCTCCACGTAACACTTTTTGTCGCTCAAAAACCTTATCAAACTGTTCTAGCCGGTAGCTGTTGGCACTAGAAATATTAGAAATGGTTGTTGCTATCATTTAACATGAATCAAACAAAAAATATGTTTTAAAAAGTTGATTTCTACGTAATTAATGATGAATTTGCCCTGAACGGCAAAAAAAACGGCTAAACGACTGAGCCGCCAGCCGTTACTTTACCTACTTTTGTTCGATTTAGGGAAAATATACCAACCAAGGATTACTCATGAAAAATTTCAGATTGAAATTCGAATTCTAAGTGCCGTTTAATCATTGATTACTAGATGGTTGCATTAAAAAAACCTTTTAACAAGGAAAATAAGAAACATAACAAGCTAACAACATTTTTAATCAGAATAAAACTAAAAGTATATCATTATACAGTTTGAGAAGAAAAATAATTTATATATCATGCTATTAATGTTTTCTTTCCCTCATAGCTTTATGGACAGACACAAATTTAATTATAGAGTAGCTTTGCTATAAATGTTTTAATATTTAGGTAAGAGGCGGATATCATGAGGGGATGATTAATATTTTTAATAAACTAAGCACGAGGTAAACCAAATCTTTCTGAAAATAAGATACCTATAATGAATATAACAAACGTGTTCTATAGAGTTTAGAACCCCTTAATTGACCATTCAAATTCACTGATATATGATGTTTGTTATTGTTATTACAACTTACTTAATTCAACAGTCAGTCGTCTGGCTACAAAAGATTCCGTGAATTGCACTGAACATCTGCTCTACAGCTCACATTGTCCGGTTGTCCATCCATGATTTCTCTGGATGTTGAATGTTGTCCTCTTTCTTTATCTGCTAGCTATGTTATGGCAATATATGTGACTTTGTTTTGTAAGTCAACCTTCCACTTTCAATTTTAGTAATAAAATGAGACAGTAAATGAGAAAAGAAAAAAGTTTTCACCATCTCTGGGGCTAAAAAAATACCCTGAAATGGAAATTTAAAACCGCACCCCTTTCAATGATTAGTGATATCCTTCAAAACAGACACCCTCCACACACACAGACATTCTGTTACTTTTTTTCATAAGGATAATATATATTTTAGAAGATATAATGCTACGACTCGAACCTGGAGTTTTCAACTTGATGAACATGATAAGCTAGTCAAAGAAATGTCCAAATACAAGGAAGGTTGTCAAAAATGAAATACGCCTAGAGAAAAAATCAATAAAATTGAAGTTTTTTAAAAGATTAACTATTCTGCCTTGCCCTCACATATCCCCAAAAGGGGACTACCAAAATCAAAATATATTAGAATTTCCCCCCTCTGTTAATTTTTTGTGATTAGACCCCCGTCTATCACTTTTTTATTCCTTTTGCCCGAAATTGATTTACAAACAGGCATCCCCCCCTTCCCTCAAAATAAAACTTATACGGCATAATAATATGATATGATCAAGACTGACAAACTATACTGAAATGTCCAATTGACAATTCTTTACTTCTTACGTACCTTGAATCATGTTTTTAAAAGCGAAGCTTTTCTATAATTAGGGTCGGTCCGTCCGTCCGTCCGTCCGTCCGTAATGGATAGCTTTTTTTCGTTAATTTAGGCATGTTAGAATTGTCCTATTGATTTCAAACTTTGCATGGTGATTCCTTTAGTAGTTAGGTACGATTTAGAAAGCGTAGCAACTCTATAATCATTACCAGAATGTCCGTACGTCCATTTTAAACATGTCGATTTTTTTACTTTTTAACAACAAATTTTCATGTGATCTAATCATCCGATTGATCTGATTTTTGGTATATTAATTCCTGGGACAACAAAGTATAATGTTATAAGCGAAGCAACTCTATAATCAAGTCCTAAAAATGTAAGTATGTCCATAAACATTATCCTGTATCCAGCAGTTTTTCAACAAATTTACTTTCAATTTTGGTTCGACTCTTATACATTTATATTCTGATTATTCAGTTCTGACACTATACAAATGTTAATGTTCGTTTGTCCTACCGTTTCAGTGCTTCGCTTTTATGGATGTTGTCATCCTTGTTTTAGTGAAAATTAGACGGACCCACAAGACTTATTATTGATTTAATAAATCAATATTTTGTTGGCAACCATTACATTGTACTGTAGGAAGAAGTGGAGTTGACACCCCTGCCTTCTTGGATTCTTAGGTTTTTCATACAATATCATTATTCATTATGAAATACTTTTCTACTATACATGATACTAGCGGCTACGCCCCTAGAGGTCTCTAGTGGCACTTTAAATATTTTTTTTATGGCTATTTTGCGTTTGACGTTTATTTTTCGTTGAACTCTCTTTCTAAAATCGAGAAAATAAAAAATTTAATTTCTCTAGGGAAGTGGTGGTACCCTTCCCCAAAATAGTTATAAACCTTCCCGGGACATATGAGAATCTACCCTGTTAAGGAGAACCCGATCGGTTCAGCGGTTAGCGAGATCCTTCGGTACAAACATACAAACACACAAACATCCTGTTACTTTATTATAAGGATATTCAAAGTACATAAAAAATGGTTTAAGGCCTAGGAACATTGAATATGACATGTCTCGCTATTTAACTTAGTCTACTGTGTTAAAAGGTTGCCTAGAACATATCAAAACATGGACAGACACACACACATACACCCCTTAAAAATTAACTAAAATGATATTGTAGAATTATAAAACCTAATATTGCAGTACCTTCCTACACCCCAAAGACTACCACTTGGAAGATATAGATCTGTCCAGAATAGAACAAACCATCACAGATTCTCTTATGCCCTTTCAGAGAGAAGGGATAAGGTATTGTTATAAAGAGAGGGATACGTTTAAAATTTTTTTTGTCTATAGTTCTTTTCAATAAGAAATACACATATTTAGTGAATATTATCGTTCTACTACTATTTATAAGCCTTAAAACACACACCTTTACGGATTCTACCAGAAACCTACCCCTCTCTTTTAATGGTAAACAGAGACGATAGTTTCTAATAGAAGCAAAGTTGTAAGAAACGTAAAAATATGTATATTTTGTAAGGATATAATTCACTTTACACATAAAAGATAGTGGTATGCTATTAAGGTCTGCAGGCCTCCAGGTTTTCTCTGGACAAGTAAAAAAAAAATTATATATATATTTCGAAGAATTAGAGGTCAACTTATAAAACAAAATATACTCCTTTTATCTTCGAATATGTAAATAACATTCAAAAAGATGGATATTTTTTTTTTATAAGTTGACTTCTAACTCTTCCAAAAAACAAATTTTTTACCTGTCCCGAGACAACCTAGAGGCCAAATCCAAATTTGTTTAAATATAGGGAAACTACATCCCAAAAGGAAACTTTTTTGCCAAATAACCTATCCTCTCACTCCTAAGACAAAGCTTATAATCACTGTTTACCCAAAAGTGTCAGAACTTCTCCCCCCCCCCCCTCCTCTTATGCTAGAGGATGTGTTTAGATGATAAAGGACAAACACTAAACAGTTTATAATAGCACTTTACTAAAAATACGTTCAATACATTCTATTGTCAGTTGTAAGAAATCTCTATAACATTTTACAGGAATAGGAAGTGAGTATATTTGATACTTATGTGATTTGATCCATTTTAATGAGGTTTGATGTTAAGATGGGCCATTATTGCAATGATTTTATCCTTTATTTGTTCAGATATGGAGTAAGTCGGAAGGGTAGAGTTTTAATAGCGGATGACATGGGCTTGGGAAAAACTATTCAGGCAAGTAACTAGGGATCCTGAGGTATAAGACAATCATGAAATCATTGGGTTATTAATGTATTTTAAAAATTTTGATGCGGGGTTTAATGAGGGTTTTCAAAGATTGAGGGAAGAAAACACCCCTTACTCCCTCCCTCCCTTAAACGTCTATTATTGAATCAAAAGCTTATTTACGTTTTGGCCATATCTCCTTAAAGTATGTATAGCCCTCTCAATTAAGACTGTTTACAATATATTCTAATCTTGCAAAATGTTTTTTTTTTATCAGGATAAAACTTGGAAAACGATGTAACTCTTTAATCATTGCTAAAAGTCCTTGAAATTAATTTTATGATTCCTAATTTTGATCATCCTTGTTTATTTTATTATTTTAAGGCATTGGGTCTTGCCAGTTATTTCATGGATGCCTGGCCTTTCCTTGTAGTAGCCCCTTCTTCTATGAGGTACGATTATGTTTCTATTCATTCATCAATAAATGTAGGGCATGAGTTATTAACAGTTGGAGTCAAAATTACAGTAAAATTTTCCCCTAAAAGTAAAACATATCTTAAATACAATTACATTAATACTTAAGTGAAGAGCGATTAATAACGCATTATGTTTGAAAGGATCTCGATAACCGTTAAACAGTTATAGTTCTCATTAACAGTGAAGCTTCTCCTAGGTCATGGGAAGGTTTATAACTACTTTGGAAGTGGAAACTACCAATCCAACACCCAAATGTGCCCCCCCCCCTAAGAATATTTTTGAAAAAGGGGGGGGGGGGGGGGGCGTAATGACATTTATTCGTAATCCGTGAGCAAAATGGTCTTAAAATTTAGCTAGACCCTTCAAACTTGGTATATAAGCATAGTCCTATAGGTATTACATCTAAATGGCAAAAAAATCCAAAAATTTTTATTTTAAGGTTAGGTTGGGTAAGAAAAACCCTGCGGAAATGGGGTTTTTAGGCTTTTTTTGGTCGATTTTGATGTGGAAACTTACCCTAAATTGTTTTTTTTTAGGGTTTTAACTTAAATACACTGTATCTATTCATATGGACATTATTTAAGATGATTCAGCAAGTCGGAGACCGACCCCAGGGGGCTAGGTGGGTGGCCCGCAGGGGTTAAGTGCCTTTTTCCCAATACATATGTTGTGATACATCTAATTATAGGTTTTTTAGGTCAAGGAACTCAAATTCAGAGCTAAAATAAGCATTAGACTAATCTGAAGCTAGCCCCAGCGGGCTAGGTAGGTGGCCCGCAGGGGTTAAGTTCATTTTTTCCAATATATATCTTGTTATATATCAAAATATAGGTTTTTTAGGTCAAGAAACTCAAATTCTGAGCAAAAATTAACATTAGACTAACCTGAAGCTAACCCCCCCGGGCTAGGTTGGTTTTCTGCAGGGCTTAAGAGCATTTACATAACCTAACCTATAAACTTACTTATATTTTTACATGTTTTTTCTTGAATAAACTTTGTCTATTAATGAGGACTTTATTTAAGATAATCCAGCAAGTCGGGAACCGACCCCAGCAGGTTAGGTTGGTGGCCCGCAGGGGTTAAGTGCATTTTTCCCAATATATATGTTGTTATACATCTAATTATAAGTTTTTTTAGGTCAGTTAACTCAAATTTAGAGCTAGAATTAGCATAAGACTAATCTGAAGCTAGCCCCAGCGGGCTAGGTCGGTGGCCCGCAGGGGTTAAATGCATTATTTTCCAATATATATCTTGTTATATATCAAAATATAGGTTTTTAAGGTCAAGAAACTCAAATTCAGAGCTAAAATAAGCATAAATCTTACCTGAAGCTAAGCCCCGCGGGCTAGGTAGATCTTCTGCAGGGCTTAAGTGCATTTTACCTAACCTTACCTAGAAACTTACTTATTTTTTTGGTTTTTTCCTTGAATGAACTGTGTCTATGAATGAGGAATTTTTTTTAGATGATCCAGCAAGTTGGGGACCTCCTTGGGTCAGCCTCCTGTATGAAGAATCTTTTAAATGATGGCTTTAGGACTGAACACTGTGTATCTAAGTAAAACCTAGCCCGCCTGGGTCAGTCCCCGACTTGCTAGATCATCTTAAATAATGTTCTCATGAACAGTTTATTCAATTAAAAAAACTTCAAAAAAGTAAGATTCTAGGTTAGGTTTGGTAAAATGCATTTAAGCCTTGCAGGCAACCCACCTAGCAGGGGCTAGCTTCAGATTAGTCTGATTCAATTATTAGCTCTCAATTTGAATTTCTGGACCTAAAAAACCTATAATTTTATGTATGACAGCACATACTTTTTAAAAATGCACTTAACCCCTGCGGGCCACCCACCTAGCCTGCTGGGGTCGGTCCCCAACTTGCTTGATCATCTTAAATAATGTTCTAATAAATAGACACAGTTTATTCCAAAAAAAACCCTAAAAAAAAAAGTAAGGTTCCAGGTTAGGTTGGTTAAAATGCACTTAGGACTTGCAGGCAACCCACCTAGCCCGCTGGGGCTAGCTTCAGATTAGTCTGATCCTTTTATTAGCTGTAAATTTGAGTTTCTTGACCTAAAAAACCTATAATTTAATGTATGATAACACATACTTTTTCTAAAAAATGCATTTAACCCCTACGGGCCACCCACCTAGCCCGCTGGGGTCAGTCTTCGACTTGCTTGATCATCTGAAATAAGATCCACATGAATGGACAGTTTATTTGAGAAACAAAACCTAAAAAAAATAATATTAAATGTAAGTTTTTAGGTTAGGTTAGGTAAAATGTACTTAAGCCCTGTTGGCAACCCACCTAGCCCGCTGGTGTTAGCTTCAGATTAGTCTAATGCTTATTTCAGCTCTGAATTTGAGTTCTTTGACCTAAAAAAACCTATAATTGGTTGTATCTCAACATATATATTGGGAAAATGCACTTAACCCCTGCAGGCCACCCACCTAGCCTTCTGGGTTTAGCTTCAGATTATTCTAATGCTTATTTTAGCTCTGAATTTGAGTTCTTGACCTTAAAAACCTATATTTTGATATATCACAAGATGTATTTTGGAAAATAATGCACTTAACCCCTGCAGGCAACCGACCTAGCCCGCTGGGGCTAACTTCAGATTAGTCGGTCCTCGACTTGCTGGATCATTTAAAATAAAGTCCTCATTAATAGACACAGTTTATTCAAGAAAAAAACCTGTAAAAATATAAGTAAGTTTCTAGGTTAGGTTAGGTAAATGCTCTTAAGCCCTGCAGAAAACCAACCTAGCCCGGGGGGGTTAGCTTCAGGTTAGTCTAATGCTAATTTTCGTTTAGAATTTGAGTTTATTAACATAAAAAACCTATATTTTGATATATAACATGATATATATTGGAAAAAATGCACTTAACCCCTGCGGGCCACCAACCTAGCCCGCTGGGGCTAGCTTCAGATTAGTCTAATGCTTATTTTAGCTCTAAATTTGAGTTCCTTGACCTAAAAAACCTATAATTAGATGTATTACAACATATGTATTGGGAAAAAGGCACTTAACCCCTGCGGGCCACCCACCTAGCCCCCTGGGGTCGGTCCCCGACTTGCTGAATCATCTTAAATAAAGTCCATATGAATAGATACAGTGTATTTAAGTTAAAACCCTAAGAAAAAACAATTTAAGTTAAGTGTCCACATCAAAATAGACAAAAAAAAAAAGCCTAAAAACCCCATTTCCGCAGGGTTTTTCTTACCTAACCTAACCTTAAAATAAAAAATTTTAGATTTTTTTGCCATTTAGATGTAATACCTATAGGACTATGCTTATATACCAAGTTTGAAGGGTCTAGCTAAATTTTAAGACCATTTTGCTCACGGATTACGAATAAATGTCATTACGCCCCCCCCCCCCCCCCCCTTAAATTGAAAGTAGAGGGTCGTTAATCCTTGTTACTTCAAGTGCTCCCAGAGGCCTGCAAGTACATATAAAAGGAAAGTTAAATTCAGAAAATGATGTACCCAAACCCTTTATTATCGTTCTGGAACATTTACCTTCAAATAAAACTGAAATTCAGATACACCTGGGAAACATCAATATTACGATGGTTTCCATTCCTTACTTCTGAACATGTTACCATCATCACAACAGGTAAACAGGGTTGCCAATTTTTAAAATAACATGAATATTGCATATGACAAATATCATATGTATAAATACTCCCACTGAAAGACAGAGAAAAATGCCTTTCTCAGAAATCACTGTGGGCTAGAATTGAATCAAGACAAAAGTAAGTGCCGAGCCCTGGGACCTATGTATGGTGAAAATAGACATAAAACCATGATGATTCCAGGTAAAACCAAAATATTTCAGCGGGGGCTTTTTGAGAAAATTAGATTTGAAAATTTCAAGTTCAATTTTCACCCGCTAGGAGTTGCCGCATAATCATGACAAGAAAAGCAAATATTATTTATTTTAAATTTTGAACAACTTTGCTTTTATGAAGTCCTTCTTAAAACCTTTCTATGTATGATTTATTTTAGGCTGAATTTTCATGACCTTTGCAAAGCAAGTGATAAAAATGGCCATTTATTAACTCCCTTCAGGAGTGGTTTTATGAAGAACTTTATAAAAGCAAAGTTGTTCAAAATTTAAAATAAATAATATTTGCTTTTCTTGTCTTGATTATGCAGCAACTCCTAGCTGGTGAAAATTGAACTTGAAATTTTCAAATCTAATTTTCTCAAAAAGCCCCCGCTGAAATATTTTGGTTTTACATGGAATCATCATGGTTTTATGTCTATTTTCACCATACATAGGTCCCAGGGCTCGGCACTTACTTTTGTCTTGATTCAATTCTAGCCCACAGTGAAATATGTTAAGCTGATTAACAATGACACTGGCAGTCATTACTTCCAGATAAAGGTTGTGTAATTAGAGTGTTGACTTGAACGAAAATTCAAAATGGCAACCCTGATAATCAGGAAAGGACAGTGTAGAGGACAATCAGGAGGCTGCTGTAGTCATTATCAGCTATGATCTTCTTAGGCACATTTAAATGCTTTAAAAAAACATTAACTAATTTTCTCGTATTCATTCGAATCCGGTGGATAAGAACCGGTTCTCATCCATACGAAAAAAACTATTTCTAGCATCGTATTATATCCAGCTTTCTAGGAATATAAAAATGTACAATCATGACATTAAAACCAGTTCTTTAGCCAGTGCCTTCGGCACCTCGGGGTTAAAAAAACTGGTTTTAATCTTATAATTGTACATTCTATATCCGCGGAAAGCTGTTTATAATACGATGCGAGAAATAACTATTATGTATTTACCTCATTAAATCTGGACAGTGACACTCTTGGGGTTTTGAACTACTACTCTGAGTTTAATGATTTTAGAATCCAATTTCAACTTATTCTCATTTTCCTCGATCCTTAAAGAGAACTATTGCATTTATGACCTCTTGTAACCTCATATAAATAGGAAACAGTAAATTTATTATGTTATGAATCTAGCATCTAAATGCGCAATCCTTTTATAGTAAAAAATCCGCTGAGTTGATGCGCAAAGGGTTTAACCTTGTGATAATGGATGAAAGTCATTGTATCAAGAATGACAAGTCGGCCAGGAAGGGTTATTTTGTATAAATACTGGTGTGCATTCACTTCAACAGAAGTATCGATGTTTTTATTATAGCGCAAGCTGCCGTAGGTTCCATATCCTTATGTAAAATTAAAAAGTACAAGTAGGACGTCTGTCTGTCTGTAGCGAAGGATCCTGCCAACCACTGATCCTATATGGTTTTTATAGGTCCTAGAATGGTTTAGAGCTATTTTGATGGAGGGTAACACCATCCTTCTAAGATAATGTACCTAAAAAATGACCCCCCAACCATAAGTGGCATTAGAGTCTTCTAGGGGCGTAGCATCTAGTAGTTGTAAAAAGTAGTAAGGTTTTTTTTGTCTGATAAGGTCCCGCTAACCATTGAAACGATGGTGTTTTCCATATTTTTGAAAATTCATATCAGTGTTTCGGAGCCGGATCCGGAGCCATATTTTTCGTTAAAAACGGCTCCGGCTCCGGATTAGCTAAAATTGATTTTTTAAAGTAATATTATAATTTGGCAACGGTCTATTTCCATATAATAAACTGAAAAACTATTGTTACTTAATAAATAGACACACATCCTTCTACTTTTATATAGCTTTAATCAAATTAAAAGCAAAATATTTTATATTATTTATTTTATTTTATCAAATTCAATAATGAAAAAAAATTGATATATTAATTTTAAGGTAGGAGCCGGAGCCGCATCAAAATTATACGGCTCCGACACCCTGATTCATATAGATTCTGGAATGATTTTAAGTTAGGTATTCTATTTTTGTTTTGATGTAAGTTTTGCGATGGTTTTAGGCTATATTTCTGCCACCTTCTTTAACCTTCGAATACAGATTTAGGAACGCAGCAGCTAGTTGAATTAAAACTTATCTGTGCCTGCGAACTTCCCTCTTTATGATATAAAGCCTGAGAAATTACAATAACCCACAACAACCCAGGACCAAAGCAGCGGAGCCTCTGATGCAAAAAAGCAAGTACTTGATCCTGCTGACAGGAACACCCGCCCTGTCCAGGCCTATGGAGTTGTACAGCCAGATATCTGCCCTCCAGCCTGGACTTTTCAGGTATGCATATATTATCATAACACAATTTTTAGCCTCTTATAAATGGCTTATAGTTTTTTTTCAGTTTACACCAATCAAAAAAAGAATGCTATCTGCTTGACATATCTATTATTTTAGTCTTTGCCATTTTTCATCGAATAAAAATTTGTAAGTTGTTTAATAAAGTAGATGAATGCACGTTGTATGTATAATGTACATATCACCTGTTTAGATCTTTCTAAACAAGGCAACTATTTTTCTTATATTACTTTACTTTTTAAAGTTTTAATATAATTCTTATTTTCTTAGATATGCCAAAGATTTTGGGTACAGATATTGCAACGGACAACTTAAGAAGTTTGGACCCAGAGAGGTTTATGATTTCACTGGCTCCAGCAATATGGAAGAACTATCTTTACTCTTGCAGGTTGGAATCAGCTGTAACCAACAACTGAATTTTATTTTAAGCGAAGCTTTTCGATAATTAGGGTAGGTCCGTCAGTCTGTAATAGTTAGCTATTTTCGTTCATTTAGGCATTTTAGAGTTGTCCTGTCGATTTCAAACTTTGCATGGTGATTCCTGTAGTAGTTAGGCATGATTTAGAAAGCGTAGCAACTCTATAATCGTTACCAGAATGTCCGTACGTTCATTTTAAACATGTTAATTATTAACTTTTCACAGCAATTTTGTATGTGATGTAGGTATTTATTCCATTGATCTGATTTTTGGCATACTGATTCATATGACAACAAAGTACAATGTTATAAGCGGAGCATCTCTAAAATAAAGTCCTAACAAAGTAAGTATTAGGTATATACATACTGAAAGGATAGATTTATAAATATTAAATAAGGTCATTTTTTCGCGTATTTTCCGTAAAGTTATGTGTAACCGTTTAGTAAAATGCGCTTATAAAGTCAAACTATTCTTGATTATGACAAAATGTTTATAAATTTAATTTAAGAACAGTTTGACTTAATAAGCAAATTTAACTAAATGGTTACACACAACTTTACGGAAAATATGCCAAACAAATTACACCCTTTGATAGAAAGGTATGTTATAGATGGATTGGACATACAGAGGTAGATAAAAGATAGACATAAAATTTTAAGGACAATTATGAAAGAATGTATAAAATCTGTATCCTATAATATCAAGTATTGTGATTTTTTTTGTCTGAATCATGGAAATTGCTACTCCGAATTGGTTGTACATTTCGAGTAAGCTTTATAAATATCCTGGAATGGTATTAAGCTATTTTTCTAACCTCACTTGCCATCTCATAGGGGCTAGGTAGCGAAGCACATAGTAAAATATAACACGTTTGAAAGTTAATTAAAATATCCAGGAAAGATGTATGATAAGACGACTGAAAGCAGACGTATTGACCCAGCTGCCATCAAAGCAGAGGATGATGGTACTACTGGATCCCTCCAGCGTCGATACCTCCAGCAAGAATATCAAACAGAAGGAGAAAGAGGCCATGAAAAAATCCGCCACAGGTAAACGCCCAATTTCTCGTTTAGCTTTCTTCTTATTTAAAAAGGCATAAGTCAAGGGACGAAAAAATCCTCGACGATAATACCAAAATTATCCTTTTTGTAGAGTACAATCATAGATAAAGTTGCACAAGGTTGATGCTATGGAGAGATACAGCTATTTAATCCTTTATCCCTCTAGTGTTTTCAGGGTGCCGGAGCCGTATAATTTTGATGCGGCTCCGGCTCCTACCTTAAAATTAATATATCAATTTTTTTTCATTATTGAATTTGATAAAATAAAATAAATAATATGAAATATTTTGCTTTTATTTGATTAAAGCTATATAAAAGTAGAAGGATGTGTGTCTATTTGTTAAGTAACAATAGTTTTTCAGTTTATTATATGGAAATAGACCGTTGCCAAATTATAATATTACTTTAAAAAATCATTTTTAGCTAGTCCGGAGCCGAAGCCGTTTTTAACGAAAAATACGGCTCCGAATCCGGCTCCGGCTCCACCAAAAATGTTGCTGCTCCCGGCTCCGGCTTCGGAACACTGGTTTTACCTGGAAAATACCTCTTGGGGGCGAGGTGCTGCCTTAGGCTTGTGTCCTTCAGCAACGACCTTGATCCGTTCCTCGCTTGTGAATGACTGCGGGGAAATACGTTCATGCGCCCAACGAAATATCCTAAATATTCATGTTATAACAACAGTATTTAAAACATTACTTTTATATGTTTAGATAAACAGATTTAGATATTATTTCTTCTTCCCAGATTATTATTACTTCTGCTCAGAGTATTCAAGAATGTGAGGGTGTTTATTTATCCCTATTTCCTGTATCTAAAAGTGGTTTTTAAATTTGATATGGTTGGTTGGTTTAGGCTGTGTTCGCCCGTGGTGGTTGTCTGTTTGTTTGCCACACCTAGTTGTGAGAAACTAGTTTCAGTTGTTAACTGAAAGTTAAAACTGAACAGTTCACTGAATAAAGAGCTAAAAATGTCTTTTGCCGCCAATGAGGAATTGTACAATGTTTTGGAAAGTCGTATGGACTTGCTGAAAGAGAATATGATTAGTAGAGCTATGGGTACTGATGATATTGAACTGAAAAGGGCTCTCACCAGGTGCCTCTACCACCATGGGTGGGTAGAGGCGAACCTGCGTCACTGTCGCCCTGCTGTTGAGATGTCAGCAGCCGCCCAGGCAGCCGAGCTGTCTGCTATGCTTCAGCAGATCGATCAGCACGAGGAAGAGTATCGTACCATCTAGATGAATCATCTCATAATTTATTAACTAGTAAAAAGAGTTTATTATCTGTCTAGTTTAATAAAGTTTATGAAAACCTTCCTGAAAATAAATTGTTTATTTTGCGTATACAGAGTAGTTGGATGTGTGTCTGTTGATCTTAACCTATATGAGTTTTATCATATGCGTTTAAAGATATTTTCTTCATTCCGGCGAGAAAAGGCTCTGCCTAGGTATAAAGATATATTAGTATTATCATGCAAGTTTAAAGACATTTCTTCTTTCCGGTGGGAGAAGACTCTGCTCTAGCCTATTTATAATGTTTAACTAAAGTATTAAATTTTTCTTCGTTCCGGCGAGAATAGACTCTGCCTAGTTATAAAGATGTATTAGTTTTTTCATACGAGTTTAAAGATATTTCTTCTTTCCGATGAAAGAAGACTCTGCTCTAGCCTATTTATAAAATTTTTAGAGTATTAAGTTTTCTTCATTCCGGCGCGAATAGACTCTGCTTAGCTATAAAGATATATGAGTTTTATCGTGCAAGTTTAAAGGATATTTCTTCATTCCGGTGAGAGGAGACTCTGCTCTGACCTAGTTGTAAAATGTAATACAATATTAAGTTTTCTTCATTCCGGCGAGAGTAGATTCTGCCTAGGTTTAAAGGATATATTAGTTAATCATGCGGGTTTAGAGGTATTTCTTCATTCCGGCGGTAACAATCTCTGCTAAGGCCTAAATTTTAGAAAATTTTCTTCTCTCTGGTGTTGACTGTCCCTGCTTTGGATTAAAAAGTTTGTGAATTACAATATAAATTAAGTTTAAAACTGTTTCCTATCTATTTTCTTAGATTGCCTATCTATCATTTTAATTTACTACATTCTATCTATTCTTAAGGATCACTTTTGATTATTCACTACTTATGTATGTTTACATTCTTTGAGTCTATTGGCTACTTATGATTTATTATAATCCTTCTCTTGAGAAAAAGGTGTTTTTTGCAAAGATTTGAGAACTTCCCTTATTCGAAGTACTCAAATCTTTGCGTTTGTTTAACAAATTTTAAAATACGTCTAATATCAATTTTATTTAATTCTTCTGTTTTAAGAAAGAAACTTCCTAGTGTATTTCTTCTGTTTCTCGCAAAGGCTGGGCATTGGCATAGAAAGTGTTCCATGCTTTCAATTGTATCCTCCTCCTCACATTGTTCACACCGGTTCTCGTTTGCCAGTTTCATGTTCTTAAGGTGTTTGTTCAGGGTTGTATGTCCTGTTAGTATCTGTGTTATCATGTTCATGTTTCTTTTGGGTTGGTTTGCCACCTGTCTCCAGATTTTTGTGTTTACTTTGGGCATCATTTGTTTTGATTGTCTGCAGTTACTTAATCCTTCCCAGTGTTTCTGCCACAATGTCATCCCCCAGTTCTTGATTTCAGCTTTTATATTTGATTCTGCCATAGGTATATGTGTCCAGGTTCCCTGAACTTCCATATTTGCTCCTTCTCATGCTTTCCTATCAGCAATCTCATTACCATTGTGTCCTTGGTGTCCTGGTACCCAGTTTATTGTTATCTTGTTGGTTTCCGCTAATTTGTTAACCATCTTTTTTGTCTCTGCTGCCAGATTTTCTTTTAATCTGTATTTTCCTAGGGTTTTTATCACGGCCTGATTGTCCACGTAGAATTTTATATTCCTGCCTGTTGTACCTGTGTTGACCAGAGTGAAGGCTGCTTCTTGTATTCCTAGTAGCTCAGTTTGATACACCGTGGCCAGTGGCCCACTGTTATTGCATCCGTAGAGTCTAACACCTGCTCCACTTATGACATATCCATATCCTGTTTTCTGTTCACTTTTGGAGCCATCTGTGAAGACCATTATGTCTTCATTATCTATTTTTCCAGGTTTTAGCCGCTGTTGGTTGATTGTCTCTCTCCTTTCTATGATGGTTTCAAAATTTGTTGGTATGCTGATTGTGTAGTTCATCTTGTCTCTAGGGGCATGTATTAGTTTCAGATTCTTTGCCATATCCATGAGTGTTACAGCATGGCTTTTTTTACTAAGGAGTTGCCCTGGTTGTATTTTCCAGCTTCCGTTGACAGCAAGTCTTTTATATGTCACCATAGCTTGTGTCTTGATGAAGATGTCTATTGGCTGAATGCCCAGCAGGACCTCAAGCCCAGCTGTGGGCGTCGAGGTCATGGCATTTGATATTGCAATGAGTGCTTTTCTCTGGACTTTCTTCAGTATGTTAATTATTTCTGTTGTGTTGATTGCTGTTATCCATGCAAAACATCCGTATGTGAGTGTTGGTCTGATGATACTGCGGTATAGCCAGCGTCCTATTTTCTGATTGACTCCCCAGGTCCTGTTTAGCATGCGGTTACAATGTAACCATGTGTTGTTGGCTTTTTCTGCTGCTTTTTCCACGTGATTCCTCCAGTTCAGGTTGTTTCTTATGGTCACTCCAAGGTATACATATTCCGACACCCATTGAAGTTTCTGCCCATTCATTGTTATATCCAGGTATTTTGGTTTCATGCCCTTCCTGCAGAAAAGCATAACTTTTGTCTTGGCTGGACTGAAGCTGAGTCCGTGTTCTCCAGCCCATTCTTCTAGTGTATAAATGTCATTTTGTAGGTTTCTTACACAGTCCTCTTCAGTTTTTCCTACACTGATTACGTGTGTGTCATCTGCATAAATGTTTCTTTTGCAGGGATGTATTTTTGGAAATCTGAGGTCTAGATTATTTTTGGCCATGTTCCATAAATCCACAGATGCCACCCCTCCCTGCGGGGTGCCTCTGGTAGTTTGTTTACTCGCTGATTCTCCATTTATTGTTGCTGTGACTGTTCGTCCTCTGAGCATTTGTTCTGTCCAGGCACATGTTTCTCTGTCTGCACCTATGTCTGTCAGGTCTTTGATCATGCTTTTAACTGTCAGCATGTTAAAGGCCGCGCTCATATCGCAAAAGAGCACAGCAACAAAGTTGTTGTGCTCTAGCCCTTTTTCAACTGTAGCGAGAAGAGAGTGTATTGCATCCTCTGTTCCTACTGATTCTTTGTAGCTGTAAATATTCCTGGAAAGTTCTTTTCTTAAAACTTTTTCGTTAAGATTCCAATATAGGCATCTTTCTAAACCTTTCAGTAGGAAGGATGATAATGATAGTGGTCTCTTAGATTTAGGGTCCGTATAGTCTTTCTTTCCAGGTTTGTCAAGGAAACAAACTATTGTGTCCAACCAACATTTAGGACTATAACTCAGTCTTACACTATGTCTGTAAAGTCTAACGATGTCTCTTAAGATTAAGTCAAGTCCTTTTTTTAACAGAACAGGGTAAATACCATCTCTCCCAGGGGATATGAAGTTACCAAAGCTGTTAATAGCAGCTCTAACTGATTCTTCATTTATTACACTATCCATATCTATCCTCCTATTGTTACTTGAATGATCTATGGGTTCGTCATTGTCACCTTCTGGTTCCTCCGGAAAGTGTTCCTCAAGCAGTACCTGTAGAGATTCACTTACGGTCTTCGTAAATTGTCCGTCTTTCTTTTTAATTGTTCCCATTTGTTGTTTCTTACCCCTTTTGAAAATTTTTTGTACTTTTGCTGCCGTGTCCAGTTTTGTCATTTCTGCACAGAATTTTTTCCAGTCTTTACCTTTCTCTTTTTGTATTAGTCTGGCATGTCTGTTTCTTAACTGTCTATACTCTTCCCACCTCTCTTCTGTTTTTTCCCTTCTTACCCTTCTCCTAAACTTTTCAAGTTCTTTTTTAGATTTTTCTAATGTCTTTCCCCACCATCTTGGTTTCTCTTTTCCCTTTTTCTCTGACTCTTTGCAACTCTCTTCAAACGCTTCTATTATGTCTTTCCTTAGGTCTTCTGCTTCATTATCTAATCTATCTCTATCTATATCTTCGCTATCTATTCTCTGTCTACCATTTCTCTTACTTTGTAATGCTTGTTTATAATTTTGCCAGTTGGTCTTCTTGACATTTCTGAAAATACTAGTATTAATATTTGGTTGTGATTCAATCATAAAATCTATGTATTTATGGTCTGAGTGGCTGTCATACTCACTTACATGCCAGCCTACTATTTTATTTGCAATCTCAGGTGTGGCTATCGTAATATCGAGAACTTCTTCTCGAGATTTAGTTACAAAAGTTGGTTTACCTATCTCATTCATAATCATGAGTTGGTTGTCTAGAATATAGTCCAATAGGGCTATTCCCCTTGGATTTATATCCGTTGATCCCCAGGCTGTGTTGTGGCTGTTGGCATCTGTACCTAATACTATACCTATACCATTTTCCCTGGCATACCTTATAGTATCCTTGGTGATTTTCTCTGGTGGTAGTTTTGCTGGTCTTACCCTTTCATCGTTGGCCATGTAAGTTGAAACAAGAATAGTGTCCTTACCATTTAGATTAAAAAGTACTGCTACCTGATCTCTGTTGGTGAACTGTGTTAAAATTATACCTGTGATGTTTTTGTTTGTTATAATGCATGCTCTATTACCTGCCTCTTTACTTTCGTATATGTTAACATTATGAAACATTTTTACCTTATTTTTAATTAGATAGGGTTCTTGCACAAGGGCAATTGCCCGCGCCCATCCTTTCCGTAGAGCTTGATCGTCTTGTCCAGTCCAGTCCGTTATCCGTTCTCCTAGTGTTAGGCTGGCTTGACAGCAGTGGTGGAGATTTATCTGAGTCAAGCTGGTGACCCTGACATGATTGTCAGAGCCTATCTGTTGTTGATTAGTGCCTGCTATTTCCTGGGGCTAAGGCTATCGCCTTAAAGCCAGTTCTGACAGTCTCGATTTCATCGACTATTCTTTGTCTTATCGCTGCCTTGACCTCCTGCTCTACATTTGACCCGTGAAGAAGTAGGTCACTAAAACCTAATCTCAGCTTGCCATTGATAGCAGGGTTTTTCAGTTTGTTGATGATTCTCTCATCTATCTGGAGTCCTATCTTAAAGAAACCAGCAGAGTTCAGCGGTCCTATTTCATGTACTTTGAAATGGTAGAAACGAGTTACCCCATCCTCCTTGTATTTGAGAATAGGGTTGCAGATCTTGATTCTCATCGTCAGCTGCTCTAGCGTGTAGTTTGTCCACTTGCCGTGGACTGATGTCCACATGTTCCTGTAGACACGGTCCTCCGCCAGGTAAATGAAATACTCTAGGGGGTCTACCTTGTCATCTTGTTCTGGTGGCTTCAGGGTTTTGGCTACATTTAAAATGAATTCCGCCATATCTTTTGTGCCTGCTGAGAGCCAGCCTACTCCTGTTTCTTTGGAGTAGCCAGCAACCGCATCATATTCAAAGTTGTCACCGTGTTGCTGGATGTATTCCATGTATGCTCCAAGGAGTTGGAGATCAAGCTCATCCAACTGAGCTTGAGTGAGCTTTGCTTCTTCCATGGCATAGGTTGATCGCACTTTAACTTCAAACATGTATCTTTCCTTCTTTCGGACTATGTCCGAGAAGGATTCCTTGCTGAGGTAGGTATCGATGACCTCCTGCTGGAGTGGGTCCTCGGCTCTCACTTCCATATCCCTTACAGTTTTAGCCTTCTTGAGTCTCAGTCGTCTCTCGTAGCCAATGGATCTTTTACTGCCCTTAAAAATATCAACATCGTCAGTATTAATAGCATCATTGTTAAATTCTTGTGTCTTATTCTCTGTCAATTTTCTCTTTGCTTCTCTGCTAAGTACATCTGTCCATTCACCTTCATTGTCTTTCATTTTCTCCCATATCTCTGCACATGTCTGTCTTTTCTTTTTAGTCTCAGTTTCCTTTTCTCCTATCAAACACTGGTTTTACTCTAATCCTAATTTGATTTGTTATAATGTATGTAGCCTAATGTTCTCAATTTAAGATGGATTTTATTTTTTCGCGATCTCTACATTAATCTTATTTCCCTTAGATATATATACTAGCGGCCACGACTTTAGAGGCCCCTAGGGGCATATTTTGGTGGGAGAGGGGGGGGGGGTGGGGAGGAAATGCATATTTAAGGGCATTCTTCTTCGTAGTGTTGTGGTACATTATTAAATACCTTCCTCCAAAATAGTTGTAAACCTTCCCAGTAGACCTATGCGAAGCTACATTGTGTAGGAGAACCATATCAATTAAGCAGTTAGCAAGATACTTAGGCACAAAAGGACAGACAAACAAACGAACAGACATTCTGTTACTTTTCTATGAGGATTGAATTGCGTAACATAATAAATATTTCAGGTTTGGAAAGACGAGGCCTATTATTGGAATGGTATGCCGCAACTGCCAGTGCCAAGCTAAAGGCTGTCAAGGAATCATTAACATTTAAATCAGACTGCTGAGAACTTTGGACTTATTAACGCTTAGGCCTAAAAAGTTCTCTGATATCCTTATGGGTAAGACATTGGATGATAAAATTTATAAACATACTCAAATATGAAAAAATAAATTTATCTTTTCTGAAGATTGTTATTATTGATTGAAATGTTAGGACACTACTTGTTTAGAATTAAACAATCATAATGTGATTATAAAACTTTGGGTACTAGTGTTATTTACAGTCCAATGTACCCTCCATCCCTGCAATGAACCCAAGACTTTAAAGTAAACTGTCCTCTCCTGGTAAAATTTTTTCTTAGAAAATAATTTATTAAAATATATTTGAAAAGCTTCCCTAAAAAGTACAACCTATTCGAACCATCTTTCTAAAAACTAAATTTTTTTAATACTTTAGGTATTTTATTGTTTAAATGTTGATGATATGTAAAGGAGTATGTAGCAGAATTGATAAGTAGTGGCAAGAAATTCATCCTGTTTTGTCACCATCAAGTTATGTTGGCAGGTAAACACATTTTTAAATTGAGGGAAAAAATCTTCTCTCAATATTCACCAGCTAAAAGATAAAAACATGAGAAATGTAATTGTATGATCAATGGTCCTATCCCTCTTTTTTTCTATAGTATTTTGTTAAATTAAAAATTCATTATTTTATTTTTAAATCATTCAAAAACAACATATTACCTTCCTAAGGCTTTTTTTTAGCAATTGTGAATAGTACCATTATTCTTATTTTGTAAATTTTGGAAAGGTCTGAAAGAAACATTAGAAGAAAAGAGTATAGAATATATCCTAATTGATGGCACTACTCCAAGTGAATTAAGAAAAACACATGTAGACAGGTCGGTAACAGTTTTGTACCGTAGATTTACTTTACCTATTATTTTTAATAAAGTAGTAAGTTTTTTATCCGTTAGATCACGCAAACAACTGGACAATTGGTTTCTCCAATTTGGGCCAAACAAAGTATTCAGTACTTATACATAGAATAGATAAAATCTTGATATATACTTACTTAATCTGCCTATGAGAAAATTGTAAAGGAAAGTGAACAGATTTTGATATGCAATGCAATGGCAGTTATTTTTCACTTCATTCCCATAATGAGTATTGAGTAGGTAAGTCATAAGTAGTCGCATTTCTTAAGATAAAGCTTTGCTTCTTACATTTACTCATACATTCACATCGTATTAAAGGATCTCTAAGTAGCCCCCCCCCCCCTCCTCTCCTCCCTCTATTTCTTGTCAGTAAACTATTAAAAATACTTCTGGGCATGGTTATCAATCAAATAATTTTTTTGTTTGTAATTTTCTACAGTTAATTATTTGTTTACAGGTTTCAGCGGTCAGAAAACTGCCAAGTGGCACTGCTGAGCATAACAGCTGCCAACAGTGGCCTGACATTGACAGCTGCTCATCTGGTTGTATTTGCTGAACTTTTCTGGAATCCAGGAATATTGACTCAAGCTGAGGACAGGGCACATAGGTAAGAAAAGGGATTGTTGCATGAAGTGCATTTCAGAAAAGTGATTTCAAGCATAAGCTAAAAAAATACCATCAAACATACCTAATATTTTTGTATTACAATGAATAACATTAAATTAGACATCACTGAATTAGTCGTCATAATGTTTTTGTAAAAATAACAGTCATACAAGTAGCAATTATCACAAAAATATTAATTTTAAGTCTTGATATTTACAAAACTAAATGGTAGAAAATTAGAATTCTTTCAAATATATGCACTTATATATGTATTTTAAACTATTGAAGAGGAAAAAAATGCAAAGATTCGTCTCTCATACCGCATGACTAATTTACCCCCCAAAAAATTGGTACTGGTAAAGTACCATTTAATTTTTTTTATCCAGTTCTAAAGGCATTAATTTTTTTCTAAGATAGGCCAAACGGACAATGTAACAGAACGAATACAAGCCATATTTTAATTTATTCAGTTCTAAAGGCACCAATATTATTTCTAGGATAGGCCAAACGGACAGTGTAACAGTACAATACTTGGTAGCCAAAGGCACTGCGGATGATGAATTGTGGCCAATGATTCAAAAGAAACTGGATGTTCTCAACAAGGCTGGTCTATCCAAGGATAACTTTCAGGTGGAATTTAATTTATTTTTGAAAAAAAGCTTTTTTTAATTGTTTTTCAGCAATTCAGAAAAATTGTAGCGAAGATACTGTATAATTCAATTTGTTTGTTCATCCTCCATTCAGTCCGTGGCAATGTGAAAAAAATGTGATTTTCTCGGCTGCTATTAAGGATAGACAGCCGAAATTTTCAGTGAAGATTTTGTATATTTTTTCTCTTTCTTTTCTTTATTATGACAACTGAACATCTGCTCTTAATTCTCTTTGTCCGTTCGAACATTCAATGATTTTTTTGTGCTTTGCTACTTAAAGATGTTGTCATCCTTGTTTGAATGCGTTATCGTCATTTTTATGGCCCTTAAAAAATAAATGTCCCAAAAATGTTTGTCTGTTTGCCAGTTTTCATGAAAATAATCTTGTTTGAATTGATATTTTGTAAAAAATAAAGTTGAAATTGTTGTTTCTTGGGCTTTTTTGTTAATATATAATTCCCACTTCCAAAAAAATTAGCAGGGTAAAATTTTTGTAGAAATTTAAACAGAATAAAGTTAATTTACTATTTTTGTAGGATTCTGAATCCAAAGAAGTGTTGAGTAAAGGCCAGAAAAAGATGGAAGATTATTTTAGTGCTGATGATAGCTTTCCAGTAAGTAGATTAAATACGCCCCTAGAGGCTCATAGGGTCATTTGAGCCTGGTGGGTAGGAATTCTAGCCTCTTTCCCTTTCAAAGGGATAGTTGCATGAAGTGCATTTAACAAGTTTGTTTGCAAGCATAGGTTACAAGATTACCATCTAAAATATATAAATAAATAAATAAATAATTGCACTGTGCCTGCAATACTAAAAAGCGCTGACACGCTACAATTAATAATGTTTGTTATCTTTCATTTAGGATGACATGTTTGATGACGACTGGGACTCTGATTTGGCAAATATGCAATAAAATCAATACACACAAAATAAATACTAAATTAGGATTTTTTACCATTTCATATCTGAAAAATACTAATGTTATTTCCAGTATCGCTTCGAAACCGGTTAATATCCGGTGCATTAGAACCGGTTCTCAGCCATACTGAAAAATTATGTATAGTATTTTATTATATCCAGTTTTCTGAGAATAAGTAACATTTTTATATCCGTGGAAAGCTGTTTATTTTGATTTAATGCTATTTTTAAATTTGCTGTGATGAAATGAAAATTATACGCTTATTAAAATATGTAACTGATTTGAGTTGCCTTGTTATTAAAGGCCATTTATTTTTATATTGGTTCAGTTAATATTAAGATTAATGTATCCAGGAATATAACTTATTACATGGTTTAAACAAAAACTTGGCATCTGTGACTGAGTCTCAAATTTAAACCCATTGATTTGATTTATTTTTAAAACGGATTGATATATTTAAAAAATATAAAAGATGGATTTCCAAGATTTTTTTCCAGATAGGTTAATAATATTTAATGGATGAAAGGGTGAAAGGACGCTTTCACTCATAGTACCTTGTTGAGCGTTGAAACCACAATTCCTTATTTTGATATTGTTTAAAACTAAGAAGAGAAGAAGTATTTTTTCGTTGGTTTGTTTATAACTTTAAGCCAGGTTAGGCTAAGTTAAATTAGGTACTGGATAATAGACCTGCAGGATAAAGGCACCGCAGGTATAGGGGTTCAATGCTCTACAGGCACTGTGTGTGTGAAACCAGCTTTTTATTTTTTTAGTACATTATCAATTTACATAATTTTTTTATGTCTAGATTAGAATAACAATAAAGAATTTAATATTTATATTCCGTGAAATATTTCAGATAGTAGTGAATAATAAAGATAGAAAATGACTACCCATACTCGGGCGAGGCCGAGTAAAAAGCTCACGGACAACCTGAACTGGGATATTGTGGACCAAATTGATCAGGTCAGAATAAATAGCATATTATTATCTATGCCCAACCCCTGTGTGTGTGTGTGGGGGGGGGGGTAACCCTGTACCCAATATAACCTAACCTAACCCAGGGAGGAAGGGAGGGGACAATGGGCAATTAATTCAATTTTATAGTTGTGACACTTTAAGGTTGAAAAACCAGATAATTCCAGATAAAACGAGTATTTCTGATAGTGCAACTTTTATTGGAAATTTATTCATTTTTTAATTAATTTTAATTCAAAATGCACCATCCCCCAAATTCTACTTTACCAATAGCCTCTGATTATCAAGATAAAGAACTTTGTAGCAATTCATTTACTAAAGAATATTAGTTTTAGAATTTAGCGTAGAAAAATAGCATAAAACCATCCTAAGATTTTAATGATAAAAACAGTCTAAAAGGATTTCAGGACCTTTATGCATCTTCCCTAAAATGTAGAACTTAATCGGATCGGTAACCAAATTCTTAAGCTATAAATAAACAAAACTTACTACTTTTTATTGGATATTAGCGCAGCTTACTATATGTATGAGCATGTTATAAAGGGACGTACGGATTTTCTAGTAACAATTGAGTTTTTATGGTTTCTAAATCGTAATCCTTATAATAAAGTAACAGGATGTTTGTGTGTTTGTGTGTTTGTCTGCATCGAAGGATCTCGCTAACCGCTGAACCGATCGGGTTCTCCTTAACAGGGTAGATTCTCATATGTCCTGGGAAGTTTTATAACTATTTTGGGGGAGGGTACCACCACCCTCCCTAGAGAAATTAAACTTTTTTAAAATTTCTCAATTTTAGAAAGAGAGTTCAACGAAAAACAAACATCAAACGTAAATTTTTTTACTTTTTCTTTTAAAATCTAAAATAAGAAATTGAATTATTAAATTCGACTCTCTCCTCCTCAAGTGCCCCTAGAGGCCTCTAGGGGCGTAGCCGCTAGTAAATAATAAACAAGAATCAGTTAAAACAATTGTATTAAAAATTATTAAAATAACAACAAAATCTACTTAAATAATTCATATATGTATATATCATATCACAATAGAATTGTTAGGTAAATATAAAACAATTGAATCAAAAATGATTTATGGGTATAGTCCCATTCGTGGCAACACCCCTTAAGGGGCGATTCGTCGTATTTTCAAAATTACTTGGGGCTGGAAATAGGAGAAAAGCTACTGTGAAAATACAAAGAAACTCCCCTTGAGGGGTGTTGTCACGAAAGGGGCTACCCTGATTTAATTACAACAAAATAATAAATAAAAATAAAATCAATTCGATTAACTTTTTAAAATCTAAAAAAAAATGTCAGTTTAAGACGTACCTACACAGTTACACACACTAGGTATAAACAAAATAACTTGATTAAAAATGTTTATGAATAAATGTAGCAACCTGTTATTTTTTGCTTGGGTTCCATGTAGTAGACTATTAATCTTTTCTTGTAGTCATTTTGATCTTTACTTGTTCTGTAAATATAAGAGCTTTGTGTTTGTGACGCATGTGATGGTAACAAATTACCTACAAAAGAAAAAAAAGGAATTAATTGTAGGTAAAAAAAAAATAAATTAAATGAAAATTTTAAGTGTAATAATATTTGCTTAAAAAGGGAATTTATTTTTACAGTGTGAAATTACTAAGTTGAGTGAAAATATTCGAAAGTGTAATAAAAATTTCATTAATGGGGATTTATTCTTACAGTGTGAACAAAATAATTTAAATGAAAATATTTTGAAAGTGTAATAAAAATTTCATTAATGGGAATTTATTTTTTACAGTGTTGAATTGACGAAAATTTTAAAGTGTAATAAAACTTTTAACATGGGATATTATTTTTATAGTGTGAATAAATCAAGTTTAAAATGGAAAATGTTAAAAGTGTAATAAAATTTGATAAAATTAGGAAATATTTTCTTACAGTGTACAACGAATTTCTACAGTGTATGTTAGGATGGCCGTAATTTGTAAAAGCACTGATTTGAGAAATAATGTTAAAAGGAATGAAAAAATTAAAATGGTTACATTAATTAGAAATAAAGCTTTGGTCTATTATTGGTTTCGGTTTCTTTGACTTTTTAAAATGTTTATGGAAAATGAGTAAAAAATAACTTACATGGCTCTCTCTCTGTGTAAAGATTTGTTCCCAGATTTCTTAAGAATAGCAGTTCAATTTTCCCCCACAGGGCGTTGCGTGGGTCGGAGATATTTCCTTGATGATGGTAGCTTAGATGTTAATCTTGGGGTTCTGGAGAAGCTCGATCTAAAAAGATATCTTATTAGTATTTTTAAGATATCATTATTATATCTTTAAAGTATAGATTATTAAATGGCATTGTGGACATTTCTTGAATCTTTCTTGTTATTTTAAAGATAAGTACCTTCATTTCTTAGTGTGTTAGCTATCCTTCCACAGTAAGGTACACTAATTATAGCTTCAACTTGGTGTCTGCTTGATAGGCTTGTTTTCCGCTCATATCTCAGATTGGGTTGGTTGGTTAGTTAGGGGACTTTTGCCGTTAGGGGACTTTTTCCGTCATAGACTTGTTTAGCCTGTTTTGGTCACCACCTAAACAAGGATAGTATTATTTAAGCCAGGTGTAAGTTTTGTAGGTTAAAATAAGAATTACATTTACTCAATTTCCCAAAATTACTTCACTTTTGCTTTCCACTAAATGTTTCTCACTTTTCAGTTTAGGTTTATTGTTTTTCTGTTGGTTCTATTCTCTTACTTTTAAACATTTATTATTAGCAGTTTGACTTTAGCAAAGTAGTAGATATCAACGTATTTTCTCTAGTTTCAGTTACATGAATAATAATACAAAAACGTACCTTTTTTGGCCACCCTAATTATAATTGTATATTAATTTTTCATTGGTTAAAAAGTTTAGTCTGAAATTGAAAAGAAAGCTCAATTGAATTTCATTTGATTTGACAGTGCATATACTTTAGACATTTTAGAGACAATTATTTTCATTTTAGAGTACTAATATAATCATACATTTTCTGCTGTTAAGGGGAGTAGGTTAAAAAGGGTAATAAAAGATGGAATAAATACTTTAGTAATTACAAATTATAATCGGTGGCATGTAGAAACTCTTATTTGTAGACTTAATAGATACTGTAGACTTGACTCTTTCTCTAATCAGATTCTCTTTGCCACTTAAACTCCGTTAATACTGTTGACTGGATTCACTCTCATCGGCTTCGCCCCTTTTCTTGCTAGAGTATTCCAATTTCTTCACCCCTTCTTCTATCTTCACCCCAATTTATTAATTCTTGGACTTGTGTAGCTCAACTGTTCCCAAACGTGTCTAAATAACAATATTTATGACACACACGTTACAATAAAAAAGGTTGCAGAATAGAATGTCTCAAGGATATTTTTAGTTTTGTATTTAGATTTATGGTTCTAATTCTTAATTATATTTGGTCTAGTTACAAAAAATTTACTTTTTATTGATAAAGTATTAATAAAACATATTTTGGAAAGTATCAGATAAAACAAATTGATAAAAGTAAAATAAACTTCTAAATGACCCCCTTTTAAATAAAATTAAACAAGGATGACAACATCCATAAAAGCGAAGCTCTGAAATGGAAGGACAAACGAATGTTAACACTTGTAGATTGTCAGAACTGAATTAGCAGAATATTAATGCTTCAGTACAAACAATATTGTAAGTAAATTTGTTGCAAAACTGCATAAATAGATAATACTGTTTAAGGACATACTTAAATTTGTAGGACTTGTTTATAGAGATGCTTTGCTTATAACATTGTATAATAGGAATCAGTTTTCAAAAAATCTGAAGAATCGGATAATTTGTTATCAAAAAAGTTAAAAATCGACATGTTTCAAATGGATGTACGGACATTCTGGTATTGATTGTAGGGTTGCTACGCTTTCTAAATTGTACCTAACTATTACAGGAATCATCATGCAAAGTTTGGAATCGATAGGACAATTCTAACCTGTTTAAATTAACAAAAAGAGCTAACTCTCTGTGACTGAGGTACGGACGGACGTACGGACGGACCGACCGTAATCATAGAAAAGCTTTGCTTTAAAAAAAAATAAAATTATGTAAATGTCAAACTACGGACCACCCCTACACGCTGCAGATACCCTCCGTGATGTAACTTAAATTCTTTCTTGCACGTTCGCACCATATCAATAACATCTTCTTTCAGGAAAGCTAATTTTCTCTTTGTTAGTCATCTGAAATAAATATTTTTTTTAGTATTTATAGGCTTAACTGAAAGGCAAAAATATTAATTCGGAACTAATATAAATACCAATGAAATTATTACCTACTGCTACCTAGATAAACAAGGATGACAACATCCATAAAAGCGAAGCACTGAAACGGTAGGTCTGAACTGAATAATCAGAATATAGACGTATAAGATTCGAAGCAAAATTGTAAGTAAATTTGTTGATAAACTGCTTGATACAGCATAATGTTTATGGACATACACTTTTAAGACTTGATTATAGAGTTGCTTCGCTTATAATATTGTTCTTTGTTGTACCAGGAATCAATATACCAAAAATCAGATCAAACGGATAATTAGATCACATAAAAATTTGTGGTTAAAAAAGTAGAAAAATCAACATGTTTAAAATGAACGTACGGACATTCTGGTAATGATTATAGAGTTGCTACGCTTTCTAAATCGTACCTTACTACTACAGGAATCATCATGCAAAGTTTGAAATCGATAGGACAATTCTAACATGCCTAAATTAACCCATTAGTGCCGAGCGCCACTTTTATGGGCCGATCGAGCTGTAAGTTTCAGGGAAGCTTTATAATGGTCAAAACGGAATTCGTATTTTTTTGTTTTGCTCTAGTGGCGTGCACAGGAAAGTTGCAAAAAAAACCCGGTTCGGCTTGGCCATAAATACCAACCAGGCATTAACACCCGTTTTTGGTGCTTTCCCCCAGTTTTAAAACCCGGTTGACCTGTATAAACCCGGTTATTTTGACCAAAAATCGAAAAATGTAATTTTTGAACGCCAAAAGTGAGATGAACACTTTTTAGAACTTTGATACGATCCGTAATTGAAAACTACACAACCTCATGTAATCTAAAGAGCTACAAGTATAATACGAAGCGATTTATTTCAAATTTCGTGTTTAGCCGGCGATTTCGGGTAAAAAAAACCTGTTTTGTTGTTGTTGTCAAAAAAGATCTATTAGTGAAACTGGGTAATAAAAATTTCAGACTCAAAATGGAAATGCCGAACCGGGCCTATATAGGGCGTAAAAAAACGATAAAAAAATCATATAAAAAATAATAATTTAAATAAAACGAATTCACAAATAGATGTACTTGTCAATAAACTTTAGATTTAACGAAAAAAATCAGCGACTTTACTATAAAAACAAAAAAGTTAGATGGGGTATTTTGAATTTTCATGATTTTCAAACTTTGTTGATCTATACTGGCAAACGGAAGTAAGCAAAACTACCTGCTCCAGGGGGAAATGAAAGCCAGGGTAGTAGAGGGGGGATTCATACTGAGAATGATGCAATTATGAAGCCGAAAACCGGTTTTTTTACATTTTCTGGCACCGGGTTTTAAAACCCTGTTCGGCACTAATGGGTTAACGAATAAAAGCTATCTATCTCGGACGGACAGACGTACGGACGGACGTAAGGACCGACCCTAATTATAGAAAGCTTCGCTTTTAAAAACCATAACTGGACATTACTTTTGGATATAGTCCCTTTCGTAACATCGCACCATATGGGGCGATTCTTCGTATTTTTCACAGTAGCAATCATCTAACCCAATATAACCTAATCTAACCTAGCCTAACCTAAAATAACCTATAAAAAGCCATTTTTAAATACGAAGAATAGCCCCATATGGGGCGATGTTATGTAAGGGACTATTCACTATTCCCTTACTTTTCTCAAAATTAGGTACCTAACAAGAATGAAATGATAACTGAAAAGCAATCTTCTAACTGTTAATAATTAGTGGCAAAGGTACAGTATGATTAAAAATGTCAATCTGTATGTCTTTCCCTTCCTAACATTCCATTAATTACAACATTTTTTCTTAATATTTAAATTTCTATGCTTTGGTAGTTGTCAACTTTGTTTTGATAAAAAATGTATATATACCGTAACCATTTTGTTGTTCTCCTCGAAACCTAGGCAGTATCACATTTTCTGCTTGTTTGCATTTTATACAAGATTTCATCTGAAAAATATTAAAGATTCTTATAGAGTTGCTTCGTTTTCCAAGTCATACCTAATTGTTATAGAAATCATCATGTAAAGTTTGAAATTGATAGGACAATTCTAATCTGTTTAATTTAACAAAATGAGCTAACCGTAATGGACAGACGTACAGACAGACCGACCCTTAAATTATAAAAAGCTTTGCTTTTAAAATTTTTATAAAATCATCACTAGACTAAATTTTATCTTGTAATGTAATGCCCTCTAAAATGGAGAACTATATCAACATAAAAAAAACGTATTACTATATATAAAAGGATACAAATATTATATTATATCTTGTCAATAAAACATTTAAAAAAGGAAACCAAAAATCGCCACGTGTCACTAAATTTTTATTCAGAAATGTGTTTCTTTCTAATATTGCCATACACTGAGCTATAATCAACAGCAGAAAATATATTATATTAGCGTAGCTACTTTATAACTCATTTATTTTAAATTTGATTAATGAAAGATATCTAAAAGCAATTTAATTATTAATTTTAAAAAAAATAAATACAATAATTTCTATAATTTCTATAATCATAACTGCAAACAAATATTCCATAATTATTTTTTTATTATGATTTTAAAACAATTAAAGTAAAAATTTTCTGTCTGTTTGTTTATTGTTTACATTTTTATTATTGCGCTAGTTAGCATAAGAATGCCCCGTCATGTTGCATGATTTCTCGTGACGTCAATCATATTTTAGTCCCCAAAGTCAGTCAGAAACTGCTAAATTCATGCACATTCCCTTTAAGCCAGTCCCCAAAGTCTGAGACTCCTAAAATATGAATATTCGATCCATTGTCCCCTCCCTTCCTCCCTGAACCTAACCTGACCCAAATTGATAGACAAACAAACGAAAAACTACCCTCCCCTGTTTTATCAAATTTATGTATTTCAAAAAGGATGGTTGGGGGGGGGGGGGGGTTGTGAACAGACAATTTGAGGGAAAATACCTTTTTAAGTCCTACCTACTAAAATTCTAAAAATTTTAAGTAAGCAAAAAGTTATTTTTTGAATAATAGGATAAACGTTGTTGCATCAAAGTTACTTTTATCCAAAATTTTAGGGAACTCAATTATCTTCTTCAAAAAAATTTGATACTGAAATCCGCATTTAGAAAAGTTTGTTTTGATAAAATCCAGAGAGAAAGGTGACATTGGTATTACTTTAGTCCCCAAAGTATAATAATAACATTTTCTTATTCGTTGGCTCAACAACTTAGGGGACTTTTGATTGGTTGGTTAATTAAATTCAATTTCTGTAGTTATGTTTCAACCACTAATTGTAATATACCAAATTTGATTTTTGTATCATCATTGGTGATGTACATGAATTTATCAGCTATTGTCTTATCCCTTTCTATCCCTGATATAATCTGTTATAGGATTGTGCCGAAACTCGTGACTTTACCCTGCACGAGATATTAACTGATGAGACATATGATGACAGCAAAGACACAATGGTGGAACATCTTTCTGGGGATAAGATTACTGTTGAGTATTTTCAAACATCAGGTTCTTAATTTTGTTATATTTTAGGGTCTTCTTATGAAAAATGATGTTTATCTGTATGTCTGTTTTTAACAATGAATCTCTTTCACCGCTTTAGTTCTATATTTTGGTGAAGCTTCCACATATCTCCCACGATGTTTTAAGCTATTCTATTTCTAGAATATAGTCTGAGGTTAGGCTATTTGTCTATCTCTCCTTTCTCCTTTGGATATATAGAGCCCTAAGATGCCAGTGGCAACGCCGCTAGTTTTTTAAAAGAGGACAAAAATCATAAAAATTTTTTTGCTTTTTCTTTGCTAATTAACTAGGTAACGAGTTGAAGTCAATCGTTTCAAGTTTAGAATTTTTATTTCTTTTGTTTTTTAACTTGTGGCTGCGCACTCAGCATCTAGGAGGCAATGGAAAGAAAAATAGCATAATACCATGATAGGTATTATGCCATGTAAAGCTTCACTTAAAAGGATAACTCAATCAGTTCAGTATTTATAGAAATCTTAAGCTTCAGACAAAAAAACCTTACTACATTATACGATAGGATATGAATTTTTTGTTCAATACTTTAATAATGTCAAACTAACACAAACTTCACATTTATATTTAGGATTTAACAAGCCAATTATGGTAAAGAACAGAGAAAATCTGGGCCTGGAAATTCCACCCAAGTAAGTTTAGTTCTTTTTTTAGAAGTGAACCCACTCTACAATTTTAATATGTCGCATGATTGGTCTTTAGTGCAAATTCTTCCACGTAGTGTTAAGACATATGAACATTGGTTATCATATGAAAACAGGGGTGTATATTCTACATGGGATCCCCTGCTCAGGGGGGGGGGGGAATAAAAAATAAGTAGTTGGAGGGAAAAAAAATGTATAAATTAAGAAAACTGAAAACATTTTATTCATTTCCCCCCCCTCCTTGGTGAAAAAACCAAAAAAAAATGTGTGGTAGGAGGGATAAAATATAGAGTTCTTCAAATATTTTTCCATTTTCCCCCCTTCTTGGTCAGAAAAAACTAGGGGGAAATAAAAAAAAAATTTTGTAGCAGGGGAAAAAAAATAAATCTTGTGCAGAATATACACCCCTGTATGAAAATTAATATTACCTCAATAATTTGTAAAATTATTGGTATATTGATCAAGTTTAGTTGTATAATAGTAGTCTACAATTTATAAGCTATAAAATTTGTATGTCACCTTGTATAAAATGCGTTCTTCAAAAAAATGAATTTGAACCTAGAAAACAACATAGTTTTTTGAATCATCGTTTAAACTATAAATATTAGCTATAGAGTAGGTTTATTTAATTTAATCATATTCTAACTAGGTATTCCTTTTGTTGAAATTTCATTGAGCTATACCTTTTGTTAGGGTTTTTATGGAATTATCCATTTTTCTAAGGTATCTTGAAACTATCCCTTTTGTTAAAAATTATTGGCACTATCCTCTTTGCTAATGCACTTTCTTGAACAATCCCTGTCAAGGTTTCATGGCACTGTATTTGTGAAATACACTCCCTAGAAATATCCCTTTATTAAATTCACTTCCTAGAACTATCCCTTTTGTTAAGATTTCATGGAACTATCCCTTTTGTTAAGGTTTCATGGCAGAGATTTTGGTTGTGAGGAATTAAGAAGCTACATTGGAGCCAGGTAAACATTAAGAAATAATTTTGCCTCGTAGTCTCGTTGCTAAATATTTGGGGGGAAGGGAGGTTAATTAAAGTCACAGTATATTAAAGGAAGGGTGGGATCGGATGTGACACTATTTGAAACCAAAACTAAAAGCAAAAGAAACTTAATTAAGAAAAGAGTTAGAGCACTGATAATTGGTATGGCAGTTGCTTGAAAGAGGATATTGTGGAACTGTGAAGAAACGGCGGCGGAACCGCCTAATTTTCATTTTACCTTTCCTCACCAAATTAGACGTTTGATTTTTTTTTTATATGTTTGAAATCAGTTTATCTCAGCTGATTCGAAATTGTCTAATTTGACGAAAAAAGGTAAAAAAGTATATATATTCATGCATTTTTATCTTTACTTCTTTTTCATGTTGATTACTCTACCTCAGAATGTTGTTTTGAAAATCCCAAAAAAAACGTATATTTTTGTAACAGGAGAATCGTGGATGCACTGGACACTAAGACACAAGAAACTAAATCCATGACTATGAGAGTAAGTAATTTAAAATTTAATCATAAATTTCCGCTGTCTATAAATCGGTCCTTATTCGCTATGTTAAATAATATTTAGTCTGGTTTCATAGAAAGTTAGTATCACGGAAATATATACCTACCTATGTAAATAAAGGTCATGGGATTAATCCCTTTTTTGTTTATCTTAAACCAACCAAACAGGCATTGTTTTACAATTTTTTACATCAGACTTTTATCTGCTCTTAACTGTCTAAAAACCTTACTACTTTCTGTCTGTCCCTCAGTCAGTCCGTAACGCTATGGGTTAAATGTAATTTCCTCGGCTCTGCTAGATAGACAGGTGCATCTACTCTGTAACTCATTTTGTACATATGTCCATTCCAGAATTTTTTTGTGCTTTTCTACTTATGGATTTTACCATCCTTTGTACTAATAATACTGTATAGCAACTAATATAGCTAAAAAAAATTACCAGGGGTGTGTTTTATGCATGGGATCCTCTGCTAAAGGGGGGGGGGGATAAGAAATAATGTAATAGAAGGAAAACCATTTTTCACCTTCTTGTGCGGGAAATGAATTTAAAAAAAATTAATCTTGTGCAGAAAAAACACCTCTGGCTCTATAGCTAAAAATGTTTACAGGAATGGTGCCAGTATTGGAATGTGTTCCCGCGTAAAAGTATCCTGAATGGCATCAGCCTGGAATTCTCCTTGACAAAACTTGATCAGCATATTATTCCACCTAAGATTGTTAGACAGGTAAAAAGTAAATGATACCTTAAATTTATGAAGAGTCTTACAAAGATTAGGGTATCTAAGAATGTTCCAATAGTTTTGTGAAGCATTTTTTTTTATTGTTGAATATGGGAGGTTTCTTTGAACTAGTTAATCGGGAAAAAATATAATTCATATCAGGGTTTATGAAAAAGAAAATAATTTTTATAAACATTAACTCTGTTAAACTATAGATAACATATGCCTAGACACAAAAGCCAAAAAGGGATTTTAATTTGTGACTAAAGGAACAGTGCAATTAATGCCTTTTTAACAAAAATTGGAACAAATATTTAGTGCTATTTCGAAAAAATCACTTATTATTTTACCTTAGCGGAACTTTAATTTTGAAATTAATTTAAATGCATTTTTTCCTGATAAATGTCGAATTGATGCTAATTCACTTGGTTTCGATCAATAGTCCCCTTTGCAGTATAAAGACTCAAAGAGCATTCCTTCAGATCAAATAATAATATATTCTCTGTTACAAACATATTTGATATTTGTATAGATTGACTGGATCGAGAAAGCCTGGCCATGTCATTTGAAAGAGATGCAGAAAGATTACACCAACAAGCTGGAGGACATGATGTATCCTAAGGTTTGATATTAGTAGCGCAGCTACTCTATTCATCAGGGTATGTTCGTTCTTCCGTCTTAATTGTATGTTAACTCGGTTTTCTGGTTGAACGTGTTTAAAAAATTGTACCAAGAATTACAATTGCTAAAATTTACTCGAAATGTCCACTTTTTTTGACTACTTTTTACTTTTCCATTGTATTTTTTTATATCACAAAATATAGCATCTTATTATTTTGGTGAATTTTATAAATGATCCAAATGACTTTAGAATTAAAAAGTTCTTTTATGTAATAAAAAATAAAAGGTTTACCTTCAATATACAAAATAATTTTAGGTGCAAAAGTTTGTTATAATGTCAGTTGCCTACAGTTACATGGATTTTCACTTGGATTTTGGAGGTACCTCAGTTTGGTACTATTTGCTCAAAGGTTTCAAGGTTGGTATTTTTGCCTTATTTTTCTATAAAGAAAAATCAATAAAGAGGGAGGGCGGGTTGTACACTTTCAGAAACCCAAACTAAAAGCCAAAGGAACTCAACTAAAAAAAATAAACAACTACTAAAATTTTTCATGGCGGTAACTGTTGAAATTAGGGTTGGTAATCCGGCTCCTGAATCCGCCCAATTTTTAGGCCAATTTTAGAATCCGAATCAGGATCCGGAATTCGTTTTTAATAGCGAATTCCGGATTCTTAATTGGTAGGCTAAAATTAGCGTCTTGAGTTTTTTCTTTCAACTCCCTCTTTTTGAAGGCAAAGATTTATGGTTAAATTGTTTTCCTAAAATTGTAGGTTTTTTGGCTATGTCCTCCGACAGATAAAAACCTGAAGCTGTATGTGGAATGGGTCAAACAGGAAAAGAAATCTTTCTTCCCCAAAGATGCTGAAGGTTTGTGCCACATTTTGTTAATAGCGCAGCTGCTCTATATTAAGGACTTGTCCGTCCGTACATAATATCATATGTGATCGAATATGTGTGTATCTTCCTTGATTTTGAATATTATTTCAAAAAAACAAATACATGTTACACTGAGTCTTAAAAAGATTAGCATTAACATTATTACATGTTTTCATTGACAATACATTGGTAAAAAATAAATACAAAAAAATATAAAAGATTAACTAGTAAGTAAAACATCAATGAAACATTGATAAAACATTGATAGAACATTAATAAAACATTAAACTACAGTTTTCAAAAATTGTATTTTTTTGCATTGAAATCTCAAAACATTGAAGGCTGGTTTCATTATTTTTTAAATTTATTTAGGATGTTGTAGAGTTGAAGTTCATCCTGGAAATACGCTTTTTATTCCATCCGGTAAAATTTAGTTGAATATCTGTCCAGTATGGCCTAGAATCCGATTATTAACCGCTGGATTAGAACCTATTCTCAACCTTACTGAAGAATCGTATTATATTTTATATTTCTACGAATAGAAAAACTGTTTTGAATCTTTTACCTGTACATTTTTATATCCGCGGAATGCTGTTTATTGTACGATGCGATAAATAACTATTCCATTATGGCTTAGAATCTATTTAATAACCGCCGGATTAGAACCGATTCTAAGCCATACTACTGAACTTATGACGAGTTTAGTTCGAAGTCTTTAAACTTTTATCCAGGGATTTTGTTGCGGATCCGGCTCCGCGGAGCCGCCTCTAAAAATTTCGGCTACTACCTACCTAAAATCAAGAAAAACTAAAAAAAAATAATTTCTATTTTTGACTTGTGAAGGTATTAAAAATTCACTTTTAAAAAAATGACTTGAAACACTTGAAAGGGTTAACAAAGGGGGGAGGCGGATGTGCCACTTTTTGAAACCAAAACTAAAAGTCAAAGAAACTCAACTAAAAAAAGAGTTACAGGTCTGAGATTTTGCATAGCAGTTGCTTTATAGGGTTACAATATGGAACAGTGAAGAAACTGCGGCGCAACCGCCGAAAACCGCCGAGAAATTGCAAAAAAAAATTCAGCGGGAAACGGCGGTTTTCGGCGGTTGCACCGCAGTTTCTTCACAGTTCCATATTGTACCCCTATAAAGCAACTGCCATGCAAAATCTCAGACCTGTAACTCTTTTTTTTAGTTAAGTTCCTTTGTTGACTTTTAGTTTTGGTTTCAAAAAGTGGCACATCCGCCTCCCCCCTTATAAGCTTTAAACATTAAGTTTAATCAAGGTATAAAAAATCTTTTTTTTTCCAGATATTTTTTAGCTACCCCCGGAGCCGGAGCCACTCAGAAAATAACGGCTCCGGCTCTGCAACCCTGCTTTTATCCATCTGTCTTAAAACTACAATGGATACCTTGACATAAAATCTTAATTGGCGGATTTTTTAGATCTAATTGACGAATTTTTATTTGTTTTTGTAGGATGGATCCACGCAGTATTTACAGCCAAAGATTCCATAGCATTCTCTGGCAGTTTTCTACACAGCTTCTCAATTGAAAACCAACTCAAGGTGACTTGTACAATAATTTACAGGATGATTGTTTGTATGTATGTATTGCGTCAATTTTTATATTCAATACGTCAGACGAATTTGCTAAACATTGTTTTGATACAGATTGATAATATGTTAAGTAAAATATATGAGGTAAATTGTTTTTTTTTCTAACTCTGCTTTTGTTATTTTTTACAACAACAACATCAAAAAATCATTCGAGTAAAAATATGCTATAGGTTTACTAATAAATTTATTAAAATAGATGTTTAATACAGACAACTAACTGGTCCAAGTGGTGAAGACCTTTTTCGTCTGTTATCAAAAATTGCTTTCTGTTTTTTTTTGTAGGGCCTAGTTTTGTTTAGGGTCAAGCGGGGCATTAACCGGTAAGGGGCATTACCGGTAATTTTTTACCCACCTTCAGAAAATGACATTATTCTCCATGTTCTAATCGACTGACAGAAAAAAACATAAAAGCAAATTTGTTCCTTATTAAATTGCCTACAAAAAAGTATAAAATGAAATTTTTGTGAGATAAATTTTAAGGGTACTTTTTGGGTCTCAAAGTCGGACGAAAATTTTTTTTCTTCAAAAATTTTTTCACCTAGGTGTATAAAGATCGACCTACACAAAAATTGGTAAGACCTAGAACTGATCCGTAAAAACCTTTTGAACTAAGAATTGCCTACTTTTTCTAAATCCGTTGAGAGCTTAAATGTAGAGTTAATATTTTTTTCAAAAATGACCAAAGTTCGCGCGGGGTATTTTTCGGTAACGTCGAAAAAAAAATTAAAATTCGATTTTTAAGATCAATTTTCAGGTTTTCTTTGGTAAAATCTAAAATTCAATATGGGCTTTTTAAGAATTAGGCCAAAAAGTGAATAGAACAGGTTTTTTTTATATAAAAAAATTAAATTTTATTTTTTAAGAAAATTTTTGTGAAAAAAAAATCGAAATTTCTCGTCTTTAAAAAAAATGATTTTTGACATAGAAGGAATAGTCCTATCTTTATGAAAATTTTTGTGGATAATCCCTATAACCTATACTAATTATGATTATTTATGTTTGACTGGCCGCTTGGCCGTTTTTCATCGATTTTTTTTAGGTTGAAAAGACGTTACCCACAATGCCCCACCGTGGGGCATTTATCGGTAATTTCTTTGAGTCCAATTATGACAAACTTCTAAAAGTCCTAGGATAACGTCCTATTAGGACCTGATAGTCCTTTCCGTAAGCTTTCTAATGGTCTTGGTCCCATTTAAAAATATTAATATTTACCCCATTTTTTTTTCAAAAAACCAAAAAAATTACCGGTAATGCCCCGCCTCACCCTATATTACCAACGCATTTAGCATATTTAAGGATTTAATACAAAATCTAGCAGAGTCCCCGTCCTGAGGACAAAGTTACATTATTACATACTATACAATTCATGCCATACTTTCACATTAATATTATACTTTTAATCTAATGCAATGTTTCAGTTGTATTGAATATGTAATATTTTAGGTGAATTATATCGAAGACACTCTTGGAGTTTTAGAAATGCACAGGTATTGCCTTTAAAAAAAAAGAAGTATAAGGGTGTCTGTTTGTCTTTTTGTAAGTAGTACTTAGGGCATTTTTATTTTTATCAGTATTTTTGAAATTTTACATATTATGACAGTTTTCAATAGATTATCAATTCTGCTACAAGAAACAGTCCTTTTATGAAATCGCCAAACTTAGCGTAGTGGCATATACGAATATTAGATTTCTATAAAATACAAATATGTCCAATGAGTCAAAGATTTAGGTTGTCTATGCACTGAACTGTCTGTATGGTTAAAGGGGGGGCCCGGGGAAGGGGCGGGGAGTGAAGTGGCTTCAATATTTTAATTCAAATTTGGCATGAAAGTTGCATTAATGGGATACAATGTGAAACTGTGTGGAAACGGCGGCCGATCCGCCGCTCCCGCCATAAACCGCCAATTTTTTGTGCTTTTTAACGCCAACTTAAAAATTTTTAAATCATTTGAGGCAAAACTTTGGGGTATCTAAACCGTTTTGTATATTTAAACTGTGTTCAGGTTCCCCTTCTTTGTTGAGATGTGTTGGTATGTTCTGGACAGGTATGTTACCTGTCTCACGGGACAGTCCAGCTTGGATCTGCCAGAAGAGGAAAAGAAAAGGATGCGGCTTGAACGAGGTAAACGATATTTTCAGACGATTTATATCCGGTGGATTAGAACCGGTTCTCTGCAAATTATGTAGGTATAGCATCGTGTTATATCCAATTTTCTACAAATATAAAATGTACAATCATAAGATAAATAAGCATTATTGCTACTATAAAAACCCTAAATGTTGCTTCGTATGAAGCATACTGATAATTATTAGCTTTGCTATTTATGGATGTTGTCATTCTTGTTTCAATGTCCAATTTCAATAAATTGTTTAAGGTGATCATATTGATCCGAACCAAGAGTTTCTGTACACTGGGCTTGTCAGTGAAGCACCCACTGTTCCCAAAGCACATGTTCATCTCACTCAGGTAAGAAAAGTACATTTGTACATTTTAGGGAACCTTGATAGGATCTAAAGTGCAAAAACAATTGCCGATAAATTGTTTTACACCCCCAATTGTGATACACAAAATTACCCCTTCTGTAAAATAAAATTAGTCGTTGAAACGTTTGAACACGCAACTTAATTATCAAACCAATCAAAATTTACAAAATATTTAACCCAACGAAAAAAAAAACGTTCTTGTAGAACTTTGGGGGACTACTGTAATAAATATCCCCTTATCCCCTCTCTCTCTGGTAATCTTGTCCTATTTATGATTTAATCTTGTCCTATTTATGATTTAATCTTGTCCTATTTATGATTTAATCTTGTCCTATTTATGATTTAATCTTGTCCTATTTATGATTTAATCTTGTCCTATTTATGATTTAATCTTGTACTATTTATGATTTAATCTTGTCCTATTTATGATTTAATCTTGTCCTATTTATGATTTAATCTTGTCCTATTTATGATTTAATCTTGTCCTATTTATGATTTAATCTTGTACTATTTATGATTTAATCTTGTCCTATTTATGATTTAATCTTGTCCTATTTATGATTTAATCTTGTCCTATTTATGATTTAATCTTGTCCTATTTATGATTTAAAACTTCCTTCTCTAATTGAGGGTAAAAAGTTTAGAGTATATTATCTTAGGAGGGAGAGGACACTAGAATTAAATTAAAAATCTCCCTTTCTCTCTTTATAAGTTATAGGTAAATGTTATTCTTAAAGGAAGCCTGCAAGAAATACCACGCTTTAACTGCTGAAAGACTGCCACAAGTAGACCCAATACCCCAAATTTGAAGCCTTCAGCTTCTATAACCAAAAAGTTCTAGGCATTTGTTTCCGCTATGATTTTCGTTTACAAATGCAATTTAAATCGAATTTTTTTCATAGATTTTGACTATGAAATGTGGTGTTTTTATTTTAAAAATGTAATCAGTAACCGGCAATCTAAGTTTCTGACAAAGATAAGGTTATAATTTTGTGTCTAGGCGACATAATTTGATATTGTTTTTTTCTTTTATGAGCATTGGAAATCTTTCAAAAATTTCATTGTACATAAAATGCTATTTTGAAATGCCTAGAACTTTTTTGTTATTGAAGCTGAAGGCTTTAAATTTGGGGAATTGGGTCTACTTGTGGCAGTCTTTCAGTAGTTAAAGCGTGGTATTTCTTGCAGGCGTCCTTTAAATACACACATCTATGATCATTTTCTTATATTTTCAGGAGGAAATAAGAGGACTTGGTTTCATTGTAATGTATTTATACCAAGTAAGTTATTCATATTTAAACCTTTGATGTATCCTGTTAACTATACAGTATACATCTATCTGTGATCGATTTTCCCTATTTATGACTGTTTAGTGTTTATTGATATATCAAGTAGGCTGAAATTTATCCTTTTTTTTTCTATTCAAGTAAACAAGTAATAAATCTATAGCGGTTTTCTTTATATTTCGTCTTGACAACAGATCTATAGTATAGATGTAAATACAGATAACTACCTGCCCACCTTTTCAAAGGACCTTTTTCGTCTGCTAGCAAATTATTTTCTGCTACTTGCCTGTGTTGATTTTCCCGAAATTATTGGTTGATTTTTAAAGACCCAATTGAGAGTCCGTACAAGGTAATTGGGATGGGGACATACAGTTATTAAACCCCTTCCCCCTCCAGTGTTACTCTAAAGCCTTGACTATATTTTTGTTGCTTACTTTTGATAGGTTAGGTTAAGTAAAGGTTTGATGAATCCCGCAGGAATAGTACCCAATTGGGTAACCCCCATCCCCCCCGTCAGGCGCTAAAAATAAGTTTCTTTTAAAATACCTAAATGTTAGCATTATAAATTATTATAAATATAGGCAACAAGCGAAATAAACCCAAAATAATATTTTTTTGGTTGGGGTGGGGTGAGTGGGGGGGGGGTTAAGATAAATAGGTCGTCCTTACTATGAAGCGTTGCCCCCCCTAAAAAATCAAGAAAAAAATCAGCTGAAATTATCAAATATTTGTTCGAATTACTTCAGTTGTTGGTTACAGCTGTAATCTATTACCTGTTTATTTGTTAAGAAACCCGCAGAACTACGAAGTGTACCTGATATTATACCAGATCCTGCCAAGTTAATTGCTGCTGTTAAAAATCTTGTTATGGAACATAAAGACGATTGTCCGGAGCAGGCCATAACAGGTTCAATTTTTTGCAATATTTTAGGGTCAAAGACCTGGATGACAAACAATTCTAAGTTATAACTTGTCACTTGCTATATCCCTTGGAATACTCCAAAACCAGTTTAACCAGATAAAATATACAAATTTTCGTCTGTTTAAACTTGCAGTGTTGTGGATCCGGATCCGGAACCGGATCCGCATTTTTTGAGTCCAAGGATCCGGATCCGGATCCTGGGGTATAAATTTATATAAAATAGTCACTTACAAATTTTACAAAGGAGGACATCATCTCAGACATTCTCGTGATGAGAGCCAATCTTTAAGGTTTAGGTTCAGACTTGAAAATTAAAAGTATTTTTGACTTCGAGATTAAAGAATAAATATTTTTTGAAAAATTTGGTAATTTTATTTTATTGTCAAGGATCCGGAGCCGGATCCGGTTCCGCACTAACCAAATTTGGAGGATCCGGATCCGCACGCATACAATCAATGCGGATCCGCAACACTGGTTTAAAGTTGAATTGAATTGCTGATTTTTTGGCCCTTTTGTAACATATTTTTTTTTATATAAAGTAGTAAGGTTTTTTGTTATGTATCTTAAGATTTAGATAACTTACTACTGAACCTAATAGGTTTTCCATTTGGGGATGGTTTTAGTCTGTTTTATTTTTAAATGTTTTATGTGTTGTGGTTTTTTAGACCACTATTAATCCTTCCTTACCTTCGAATAAATAGCCAATAGATGCTAGGGAACGCAACCGCTAGTAAAATAAAAAAAACACACATTTTAATTCAATTACCATTACAATATCAATTTATGATTTAGGGAATTATATTCTGAGATGGACCCAGAAAGATGATGTTGAAACAGATTTCAAAATGAAACGCTTGATACCAAAACCAAAGAGAAAATTAAAATCCTTGAAAAATCCGTTCCAGAAAAATTATCAAAAAGTAAGTTTTAACATTTTTATATATTTTTTAACAGATTTCAGAAAAATTCGATTTTAGTTTTAAACAGAATTTTTGTTTGTTTGTGGGATAATCATTTATTTATAAGGGCGGTGATACCTCCCCGAATAGATATAAACCTTCCCAGGACCTATTTGAAGCTACCCTGTAAAGGAGAACTACATCGGTTTACCGTTTAGCGAGATCCTTTAGTACAGACAGACAGACATTCTTTTAATTTATTATATGGATACTGTAATCTGTACATTGTCTCCTTAAGACCCAACTATCACTTGAATGATTCTTGTAGGCCATGGCATATCAACGAACTGAGAAAACTACCGAAGCCCCCAAGAAACGGCGACGAAGATGTATGGAATGTACGGGATGTAAAGAGGAAGATTGCAAGTAAGTGCGCTTTAACCTTCCACATTTTCCTCTCCCCCCTCCCTCTTATCAATTTATTTTGAAACTTTTTAGAATGTGATTTAATAATAACAAATATTATTTTTTTTAACAAAAGTTTAAATTTTCTTGACTTTTGCAGAGTATGTGGACCTTGTCGTGATATGATCAAATATGGCGGCCTTGGACGGTTGCGCCAAAGCTGTGTAAAGCGGCGGTGTCTGCAGCCACAGCTGCCAATAGCCGCCAGCTGTTCCCAGTGCAATTTGGATGGATGGAGTGAAACGCCAGATTTTAAGAAAACTGTTGACTATGTAAGTTTTACATGTTTATTATGATTTCATCATCAAGGGGGGGGGGGGGAAGTTCTGACACTTTTGCGTAAACGGTGAGTATAGGCTTTATCTTTGGACTGAGAGGATAGGTTATTAGGGATAAAATCATTCTTATATGATGAATTTCCCCCAGATTTAAGATTTTTTGGATAGGCCTCCAGGTTCCGGAGCTCCAGGCCTCCTGGTGGTCTCTGTACAGGTAAAATTGAAAAAAAAAAAATTTTTTTTAAAGTTACAGGTCAACTTATAAAACAAAATATGCATCTTTTTTAATATTATTCACATATTTGAAGAAAAAATATACATATTTTGTTTTATAAGTTGACCTGTAACTTTAAAAAAAAAATTTTTTTTTTTCAATTTTACCTGTACAGAGACCACCTGGAGGCCTGGAGCTCTGGAACCTGGAGGCCTATCCAAAAAATCTTAAATCTGGGGGAAATTCATCATATAAGAATGATTTTATCCCTAATAACCTATCCTCTCAGTCCAAAGATAAAGCCTATACTCACCGTTTACGCAAAAGTGTCAGAACTTCCCCCCCCCCCTTATTTTATATACGTAGCTGAGGAATAGGGTATAGCCAACAAGCAAAATTAATCTAAAATGATATTTTTGGGCATAAAAAGTTGTCATTACTAAGTGTTTTCCCCCAAAATTGCTCAAATCACCAAACCCAATAAACACGTATTTTTTTCTCGAATTAATTCAGTTCCTAGTTACAGCTGCCTTTCGTTACAGAAAGGGAGGGAGGGGACATTGGGCTGTTTATTAAACTAGTGCCCAAAGTCTTATAATAAAGGTTTCTTATTCGTTGGCTTAACAACTTTGGGAACTTTTATTAAATTATGATCTGTTGGTTCTATAAGTTGAGTGTCCAAACGTTTCAACTACAAATCTTAATCTACAGAAGATGTTATTTTTTGTATCATCTTTGGGGATATCGTATATCAATTTATCGGCCATTGTCTTATCCCTTTATATCCCTGCTTCCCTTAACTATTAACTTAATTACGGAACGTTGGAAGAATTCCTATTTAAATAGTTATCTAGTGGTTATCGAAATTTGAATTGATAAAGATTGTATTTCAGGCAAAAAATGCACCAAATTTGTATGAATGTATCCAGTGTTTTGATATTAGACATCCGGAATGCGTTCAAGAAAAGGGAGAGGTAATTATTTCCTATAATATTTACCACCTATTAAAAAATGATTAAAATTAACAACAGGGCAGTTGTTCGTTTGTTGTTTATTACCTTAGGTTCGGTTAGATTAGGTTATTTTGGGTACTGGAAAGTCTCATAGGGTGACTGATTAACCACAGGACAAAACTACCTCCCCGGCCCCAACTTGCTTAATTTTCAATTTATACTTTAAAAAGGTAGGGGGTTAAGTATTTGATAGGCACTCTTAAGACAAAGCACCAATTATTATTGCTATTTTGTTCAGGTAATCACAAGTATATCAAACTGTTGGAAATGCGCGGATTGTTTGAAAGGAAAGCCTGACAAAGTAACTGAGATGGAAACATAAAGGATGTTGGGGGGGGGGGGGGAGGAATGAAGGTCTGATTTTGTACATACTGGGTGTTGTCGTGTTTAACAAATATTATTGGTTTATTTACTAAAATGTACCCACAAAACAAAGTAATTTCTAAAATTAAATCTTATTTAAATTTTTAAAAGCAGTAGTTTGGTAGTACATGTACATTTTTAACTTGCTTTGCGTACATTATCGGTCTACAGACTTTCTGTCATCAAAAAGATCATGTTTTTTTACACTTTTAGTACAAACAAAATTTTCCATTTTAATATCAATGTTATCATATTGTTTTGTAATGTTCATACTTATGTATTTTTATTATTTATTTTTGTATTGTTATCTTAGGTTTTGTATTTTAGGTCTTTGCTCAAATTTTCAATGATCTCATGATTTTTAAAAAAAATTTTAACTTGTTTACTTATGTCAGAGAGGTAGGGTACTTAATGGACTGTAAATTATACTGGTACCCAAAGTTTTATAAATACGTTTTATCATTCGGTGGCTTATTTTATCTTTTATTAAATCTTTATTGATTGATTAAAGGTTAATTTAATCTACATAAGGGGTAAATTTATCATGCATAGTCTTATCCCTTAAGAAACAATGAAAAATCAAACTTTGTACTACTCTATGGTAGACGAAATAAATCTTATGAATCTCTAAAATTTTCAGAGATCTTCAGGGATGATACAATGGAAGATAAAATGATGTTTACCCCCTAATTACCTACTTTAGATAAAATTGACCTACCTGTAGATTAAGATAAAAAAAAGTTAGACCACTCCTATTTAGATTTTTCTGCCCAATCAAGATTTAAGCAAAAATATATTGTATTTATAAAACATTGAGGACCAGTATCTTTTCCAGTACCCTTCCTCCCAGAGAATTGTACCTAGACTAATTGTAATTGTGGATGTAATTATTTAATATTTTGATAATTGTTTGTACCTATGTATTTCAGAATATTTATAAAAATGGAAGAATTAGATATAATCATAAATGCTTTTCCAGATTTAGATTTACAAAGGTAACTTTTTGCCATATAAAAACGGAAATACAAAGCAGGGATCTAAAGGGAAAAGACAATGGCCGATAATTAGATGTAAATCCCAACTGATAATAAACAAAATTTTCTCCTCTGTAGATTACAATTATTGTTTGAAACGTTTGGACACTCAACTTAATGAATTAACCAATCTAAATTCATTAAAAGTCCTCAAAGTTGTTAAGCTAACTAATGAGAAAACGTTTCAAAACTTTGGGGGCTAGTGTATAAAACAACCCATTGTCTCCTTCCTTCCTGAATACAAATAAATTATTCATCTTTGTAATTTTATATTTTTTCTTCTAAATTATCACCATTTTTTCTAGGGAACGAGGAAGAGAAATTTATGAACAGGCGAAGCAAGGGTTATTTAATTCTATTAAAGCTTCAATAAGCCAATATAACAATGAACAAGATAGGTAGGCATTATCTTTTTTTATTTACACAAATGGATATAAAATAAGTGAATATTTTGAGAAATTTTCGCCAAACCTGATAGAATGTTTCTCCAAGCTGGCTAATAAAAATCCCCCCCCCCCTTCCATTATAAATTCGAATCTGTGCTTAGACCAAGACACACGGGAGAAAAGTCGCGTCAAATGTACATTAAGTTTACAAGAAATGCTTTGGGTCAAAAACAGGCGCTTTACTGTATTATGCTCTGTTAGAACCTCCTAACTTAGGTCTTGGAAATGCGGTCCATTAAATTACACAATATTATTAACCAGAAAAATGATTTTTTTGCAGGAGTCGAGTTTTAAATTGTTTATATGAGGACGATGGACAAAATTGTACACCACTTATTATAGGAATATTTTCAAACATTTATCATTATTCGTTTCAAGGCCAAGCTTCGAATTTAAGGCTATTTTAACCGGCTTTGCTAGTCAAAAACCGGTTTAGGAAAGCAAAGCTCATATTTAGAAATAAAACCTGATGATACAAATATTTAAGTACAAGTTGCTTTAGAATCAATTTTAATATGTCTTACATTGAAATTCTTTTTAATGTTTGAAATTAATTTTGAACAGCTTCAAGAAAGGGACATTTAGACGTAGTGCGGTTACTGTTAAATTCAAAAGAAGTCGGTAAGAACCATTACATTAGAATTGTAGGAAGCAAAGTTTTTCTACAAGAAATAGTCACTTTGTTGGTCAGTTATTTCTTATTAGACATGATTGACTGGAAAAGGTATCTAGGCGTTTCACCTCAAAGTGCCTAGTCGAGCATAAAACACTTTAATTACCTATTTTAAAGTTAAGGGAAGCTTAATTTTTCGTGTGTGTTTTACTTAACGTCAGTTCAGGTTCGGTTACAATGAGTACAGGGTAGTCTCGGACCCCGCAGGGTTAGGACATCGCAAGTAAAGGTCCCATCAGGGTATACACCTGAGGGAAAGCACCGATTTCTGTATATTGTACTAGGGACAGATGAATCTGGCAAATTAATTCAATTTAAGAATGAGATCGTGTGTTCAGCTTAAAAGAGCTTAATTAAATGATTTCTCATTTTGATCTTTTAGGTTGTAATGTAGATAAAGAGGCTGAAGGAAAAGTAAAATTCGAAGGACACGCCATCGAAGGTAAATTAGAATAAAGTTTGCTGTTTGTTTACTAAAATACAGCTTTGTATAAAGTTTCGTCTGTGATTCATTGGAATGGTTCACTTTTAGCTTAATGCTTCCTTACAGGAAAACTAATTTTGGCAATTTCTTATAAGTATTGGTTAAAAATGTTTAAATTAGAGTTTTGTTTTTTTTCCTTTTTATAACCATACCTAATGTGCTTTTTAGTCAATTTATAACAAAACTAGCGGCTTCGCCCCTAGCCTCTAGGGGCTTTGCCCCAAGAGGTTTAATCAAACCAATTTTTCGTATTTTAGATTTTAAAGAAAAATTAAACAAAAAAAAATTTTGTGGGGGGGAATTTTTTTTGGGAGGGGGGGTAGTCGACCGCACTATTTTAATTTTAGTTCGAAAAAGAAAAAAAATTTAGGGGTTTTTTTTGGGAGGGGGGGGGGTTGGTGGTGTCCCACCCCCTAAGAAAATAGTTATAAACCTTCCAAGGACCTATGAGAAGCTACCCTGTAAAGTAGAACCCGATCGGTTTAGCGGTTAACGATATCCTTCGCTACAAACAAACAGACAGACAGACAGACATCGTTCTACTTTTTATTATAGATGTATGATTTTAGGTGCAACAGCTCTCTGGTGCGCTGCAGGTGCTGGTCATTATGATGTCGTTCAAGAGCTTATACTACATGGGGCTACCATAGACCATGAAACTAAAAATAAATCCACTCCTCTAAGGTATAACAGACGTGAAGGGGGGGTGGGGGGCGAATCTGACACTTTTTGAAACCAAAACTCAAAGTCAATTAAAATAAGAGTTACTGGACTAAAATTTGGCATGGCAGTTGCTTTAAAGAGGTACAATGTTGAACTGTGAAGAAACTACGGCGCAACCGTGGTTATCGGCGAAAGCTTTGGTTTTGGTTTTAAAAAGTGTCACGTCCACCCCCCTCTTAGTTTTTTTTCCTTCTATTGTCCTAAACATGACATAAATTTTGGTTGGCTGCTTTACAACTCCTTCTCTGAATCTCTTTAATAAAATATAAAAATAAAGATTCTTGTAATTTTCAGGGCAGCATGTTTTGAAGGAAGATTGAAGATTGTTAGTTTTCTATGTGAACACGGGGCCGACCCTGATAAGGAATTGGACTCAACTTTTAAATAATATCAGGAAGGTAGGGGACATTTGGCTGTTTATTACAATAGTCCCCAAAGTTTTACAATAACATTTTTTTCGTTCGCTTTATACCTTTAGGGACTTTTATTGATTTTTTTAATTGGACGGTTGGTTTATTAAGTAAAGTTGATTGTCCTAAGTTGAATGGGTAATTTTTTGTATTATCATTGTGGATTTATATCAATTTATCGGCCATTGTTTTATCCCTTTAGATCCCTGCATTATATTTGTTTACTTAATAATTTTAATAATTTCATACCAAAATATGTTTTAAAATCTTCTGTGGCATTTAGTTAAATCCCTTTTCTGGAATAAATCTTAGTAATTTATACCTAACGAAAAGGCTAAAACTATTTGAAAATTTTATCATCTGTAAAAGTTGAGTAATCATTTGTTACCACAGGCCAATAAATATAACAATACCTGCCTTATGATATCAAGTTATAACATGCATGAACATGTAGTTGACTACCTTCTTCAACACGGTGCTAATCCTAATTTAAAGGTAGGAAATTCTTTTACATATACATTAATTTTTAGTACTCCATAAATACAATTCATTTTATCAATCCCATGGATTAGGGTATGTGATTCAGACAAACAATTATCAGTAAAAATTTCCCCACAACCCCCCCCCCCCCTTCTTATCCACTTCCCTTCAGCTACATCAAAAACAAAGTTTTACGCCAACCCTACTCCAACAAAATATTTAATTTTTGTTAATTTCAAATGGAATTAATTGGCTGAATCACATCCCCTGAGCAATCCCAATATAAATTTTTTTGTGACAGTGTTTTTTTATGATTGCTTTAAATTCAACAAATTTTGTTTTAGAGACAAAGTAAGTTGCTAACTTAACATGTTAAAGACAACTATAGTTGCTCTCTGAACATCTTATAGACAACTATAGTTGTTGTCTAAACATAAAAAAAAACAATAGTTGTATAGTGTAATTTATGTACACTACCATTCTTAATCATTTAGGCTTTGTGTGGTGCAACTGCATGTCATTTTGCCGCAGAGAAAGGAAATGTTAACATTGTTGAAAATCTTCTTAAACACGGTACTTAGTAGCTATTTGATTTTGTACTCTTATTATTACTTGTAATAATCTAAATAAACAACACTTACTTTGAGAATTATTGTTATTCCTATTTGTAATGTATATTTAATAGGTGCTGAAATGACACCAAATAAGCATGGAATGACTCCATTGTTGTGTGCAGCTGAGCGCTGTCAGGCTATGATGGTTGAACATCTGATTGGCAGGTAAAAGGACTGGAAAGAAAGGCTTACCTACCTTTTCAGAAATTTTAAAATTGCCCAGCTTGTATTAATAGTAAAAAATCTATTTATATTTTTATAACTGTTATAAGCTTCAGATTTTTATATTATATAAGTGCCATTTTTGTAAGATTTGTAGTTTTGGAGTTATGTTGTAAAATATGATAAAAGTTTGAAAATGCAACTAATCATATGATTTTAGGCCAGAAGTGAGCAAAGAAATGGCTATTGAGGCACTGGAGCTCTTAGGAGCAAGTTTTGCTAATGACAATGTTCAATATGATATAGGTAAACATTTTTATAAACATGTGTGCAACAGTTCAAATCCTTTTTTCTAATACGTAGCTCAATTTTATATCAAATGCGGTTAGAATTTTTTTTTTCAGGATTAAGCTTAGAATATTTGCGCCGAGCTATGAGAATGAGAATGGCTCCACCTGTGGTAAAGAAACAAAATCTTGTTGGCATTCCAGCCTATGAAAATAGGTAGTATAATTTAGTGGTAGGAAAGCTACAAATTCTGAATGTATGTAGGTATGACTCTAACATTTTGGGAAAATTGTTATTTTTTGCTGTTTAAGTGATAAGGGGGGGGGGGTTAATGCAACCATCTCGTAATCAGTGATTAAATGGCACTTAGAATTCGAATTTTCATCTGAAATTTTGCATGAATAATCCTTGGTGGGTCTATTTTCTCTAAATCGAACAAAAAGTTGATAAAACAAGGATGACAACATCCATAAAAGCGAAGCACTGAAACGGTAGGACAAACGGACATTAACACTTGTATAGTATCTAAACTGAAAAATCGGAACATAAATTATAAATGTCGAATCAAAATTGTAGGTAAATTTGTTGAAAAACTGCTTAAAAACAGGATAATGTTTATGGACATACTTACATTTTTGGACTTGATTATAGAGTTGCTTCGCTTATGATATTGTTCTTTGTTGTCCTTGGAATCAATATACCAAAAATCAGATCAAACGGATAATTAAAACAATTGAAAATTTGTTGTTAAAAAAGTAGAAAAATCAACATGTTCAGGGTGACCACTATGTACGTTATGTTCAATATGTTCATATTGAACACCATTCTTAGGTTTTTTGGTACGTTTTTGTTCGTTATTGATTTTTGTGTACAATATGAACATTTCAGCATACGTTATTGTACGTTTTTCTGTAATGTAAGGTTAGTATTAGTAATCATTAATGTTAATGTATTTCATAAAAACTATTTTTTTTAAATTTCTGCGCGCTTCGCGCGCCATTTTACCAATTTATCCCGGGATCTATGACGTCATTGTGAAGCTTCCGTAAAATAAAAAAACTCAACTCTATCAAGTATTTCACTTAATATCAAAAAAAATTTCCTCTTAACTAATTGTAATTACAAACCTTATTAGGACATATGAGAAGTTACACTTTCAAGGAGTATCACATTTGTTCATCAGTTAGTGAGAAAATTTTTTGTTGATTTTTATGTTTTCATGTACTTATAGGAATGAGATACTACTTTCTATAATACAAAGTAGAACAATGTCAGTCTGTCTATCTGTCTGTCTTAATCTAAAGATCTCGGTAACCGATGAACCGATTGGGTTCTGCTTTTCAGGTAATATACCTACTGGTCCTGTTGTGGTGTTAGGTTATTTATTTGGGGGTTAAGACAACCCCAACCCCCCAAAAAAAATTCCCCCGCAAAAAAAATTCTAGAATTTTTTTTGTAAAATATAACAAGTAGGTAAACTCCCTTTAAAAAAAATTTCACTCATTTTTTTCTTTTTTTTACAAATTACAAACGAACAATTCTATACCTATAACTTTACAATACCTCTTTGGGTGACGCCCCTAGAGGCTAGATGCGAAGCTGCTTGAATTCAATTGTACTTAGATAAATGAATAAAAATCTCATTATTAGGTGGTACTATTTACATGATTAAATTGGGGTAAATTTTCTTAGGGGAGGTAATAGTAGTTAACACCCAAAACAGATTCGAGAGGGGTAGAAAAATTTATGCCTTTTTACCCTTCCACCCCCTCACAAATTAAGTTTTTTATACACCCTCCAATGAAAAAGTTTGGGTATCCTTGGATAAGTATACTACTTTCTATATATGCTAGCAGCTACGCCCCTAGAGGCCTCTAGAGGGGGGGGGGGTTAATTTTTTCTAGGGGCGATTTCTCTTGGGAGGGTCATGGTACCCTCCCTCAAAATAGTTATAAACCTTCCCATGACCTATGAGAAGCTACCCTGTTAGGGAGAACCCAATCGGTTCAGTGGTTAGCAATATCCTTCTTTACAAACAAACAGACAGAAAGATATTGTTTTACTTTGTATTATAGACTAGCGACTCCTCCCCTAGCATCTAGAGGCTCTATATTGGAAGGAATTTGGAGGACAAAAAAATAGCCTAAAACCCGGACTCTATAAAAATGTAATAGCCTAAAGCCATCTAGGGACCTGTAAGAAGCTTCCATATAAAGGAGGACCACATCGGTTCAGCGGTTAGCGAGATCCTTTCCTACAAATAAAAAAGCTTACTACTTTATATGTATAATAGGATATCAATTCCCTGAAGAGTAGATCCCAATCAGTTCATCGTTTACCGAGATCTTAAGCTTCAGACAGACGGAAAAACATCCTTCTACTTTGTATTATAGATATATGTGTATTGTATATGTGGTTTATGGTACGTTATTGTACGTTATTTTTTCAAAAAATGTACGTTATTGTGTTCATTGTAATTTTTTTGTAGTACGTTATTTTCAATATTAATATAAAAAAGGCGGTGGTCGCTCTGCATGTTTAAAATGGACGTACGGACATTCTGGTAATGATTATAGAGTTGCTACGCTTTCTAAATCGTACTCAACTACTACAGGAATCATCATGCAAAGTTTGAAATCGATAGGACAATTCTAACATGCCTAAATTAACGAATGAAAGCTATCTATCTCGGACAGACGGACGGACGGACGGACGGACGGACGGACCGACCCTAATTATAGAAAAGCTTCGCTTTTAAAAAAGGGTTAAAGGCTGGCGGCTCAGCCGTTTTACCAAATTTGCCAATCTTAAGAGCATATTAGTCACGAAACCTCTCTCCACATAATTCTTTTTGTCGCTCCAAAACCTTATCAAACGGTTCTAGCCGGTAGCTGTTGGTACTAGAAATTTATAAAATGGTTATTGCTACCATTTAACATGAATTTAACCAAAAATATGTTTTAAAAGTTGATTCCAACGTAATTAATGATGAATTTGCCCTGAAAATAGGCAAAAAACGGCTAAACGGCTGAGCCGCCAGCCGTTTCTTTTCCAACGTTTGTTCGATTTAGGGAAAATAGACCTACCAAGGATTACTTATGAAAAATTTCAGATCGAAATTCGAATTCTAAGTGCCATTTAATCATTGATTACGAGATGGTTGCATTAAAAAAAAAACCCCTTTAATTTCGTTAGCAGCTGATGTTTTATTCCTACATAATCAAAAATCCACCTGTGAAAAACTTGCCATTGTTTTAGGATTGAAAGTCAGAGCTGTGAGGATCTTGAATCAATTGCAGACAATCCTGATGCTATTCATATGGAAGGACTTTGCATTAGGTTTGTTCTTGTTTTTGAAATTACATTTATTGGAGAAATGTTCATAGATATTGATTGTGTATGGTTAATATTGTATATTTTAGAGAAAGAGTGATGGGTAAAGACAATCCAGAACTTCCTTATATTATCATTTTTAGGTAAGTTTAATTTTTATGACTGATAAGAAATTTGGCATATCTGAGCTTATTTTCTTCTGATTTTTAAATTCTTTGGTATTAGAAATAAATGTTAAATGTTATTTGCTGCCTAAGTACCTCAAAAAGAAGTAAATATATTTAGGTCTCTTCAGATTATACTTATCTTAGCCATTTTCATCGAATTTTTATTTTTTGCTTTGTTTATAGTATCAGAAAATAATTTTCAGCAGTTTGTATGTCTTAACATGATAGGGCTAGGGCTACTCTTTTTACCTACTCCTTTAGTTACGAACTAGCGGCTACGCCACTAGAGGCCTATAATGAGCTTTAAATGTTTTTGTTTGTTAAAGTCTCTACGATAATTCTTTACGTACGATTCCTCTTTATGTTATAATGAAGTCTCCCATATATTAAAATGTTTTTGATTTTTTTGTCATTTCTCTTGGGAGGGTGGTGGTACCCTCCCCCAAAATAGTTATAATCCTTCCTGGGACCCATGAGAATCTACCTTGTTAAGGAGAACCCGATAGGTTCAGCGGTTAGCGAGATCCCTTGGTACAGACACACAAACAAACATCCTGTTACTTTAGTATAAGGATATGTTAACTTGATCTGATATTTTTATAGATACTTTATAAAATACTCTAAATAACATAAATATGTTTCAGAGGAGCAATATTTGCTGATAGCTTAAGATTTGATCGGTGCACAGCTTTATGGTTGCATGCACTTGAACTTAGAAGAGCTTCTGATACTACAGTTACCAAGGTAAACTTGCTTATCTTTTGTAAACACCTAGAGTTGTCTCTGCAATATAAATATAGTTATTATATGATTTTTATCATAAAGGTGTGTACATTGTTGAATTTCATCACAATTGTGAATTTGATTAATTTCGATGAAAGCAACTTGAGTTGTCACCTTATTGTAAATAAAGACAAACATAGTTCAAGTTACAAATTTGAACTTGAATAGTTGTGTTATGAACAACTGGTAATGTCATTTTAGTGTATATAAAAACAACCAAAGTTGTTCTTCCAGTGGTATACAATGTTGAAGTTACAAATGTAAACTTAATTAGTTATGTTATGAACATCAGGGATTGTCATATTAGTGCAAATAAAGACAACTATAGTTGTTTTTGCAAACAAGCAACAATTTTAGTGTTAGACTATGTTATTAAGATTTTTAGTCGTATTTGTAATATTTCAACTAGACTCTAATGTTATAATATTTTAGGATTTATTGAGATTTGTTCAAGTTTTTAGTCAGATGTTTACTACAGGTCATGAAATTCCTTTAGACCAGGTAATCATAAGTTTTTTTTTCAAATTTACTTGAATCTTCTATAATTAGAGGCACCTAAATACTTGCTTTTCGTAACATCAAAAATGTTTTTAGGTAGAAAATGTGTTAACAGCAACCGTTGGTGAAATAGAGAATCATATCAATAAACTGAAACAGGGACCAGAAACAGAGGTGAACATATTTGTAAATTTTCTTAGAAATTAAAATTCTTTTTCAGTATGGCTTTGAAACCGATTAATATCTGCTGGTTTAGAACCAGTTCTAAGCCTTACAAAAAAATCATGTATTGTATCGTATTATATCCAGTTTTCTACGAATATAAAAAATTTTAATCATAATATTAAAACCAGTTTTGTTAAGGCGTACCTTCAGAATCTTGGGTTAACAAAACTGGTTTTAATCTTACAATTGTACATTTTTATATCCGCAAAAAGCTGTTATAATACGATGCGATAAATAACTATTTTGCTCATATATATAAAGTTTGTTTTATTTTATCTATAGGAGGATGTCCATATGTTACAAGAAGACCTAAAGCAGGATATGTTGACTGCTCTTTACTTTATCAAGATTTCCTTAGCTGTGGAGAAAAAAGGCCAACCCTTGCCAGACTCAATAATTAAGGTAATTTATTTCTTAAAATAGACCACCTAGCTAATTAATTTGGTACTAAAGGAGGAGTTGCACCAAGTGCATTTAAACTTGAATTTTTGAATTGTATATTTTTTTCAATTCTATAGTTAAAACTACATCTATATTTATTGTAATACAAAATTATATACCTATGTTAGATGGTATTCTTGTAATAAAACTTGTTAAGTGCACTTCATGCAACTATCCCTTTAAAATTTACACATCAGCCCATCTTAATATAATTAGCGCCATTTAGCCTATCATATCCTTCGCCTGGCGGATAAACTTTTAACTTAATTTAGGAAGTGTACAGATTAGTGCATCTTGACCCACGCACTGCAAGCGGCGCTAGTTTGCTACATCTAGCGGTAAATCAATCAACTCCTGTGGATGATTTTCATACCAATGAGGTTGTCAAGTTTCCCTGCTTCTCTACAACTAAGCTTTTACTTAAGGTAAGTTTGATACTTAGTTAAAATGCCTTGTCTTTTTTTTAAATGAAGTTGAATTAGAGGGGGGGGGGGGGTGGTTAATTTAGATCAGGTTAGGTTAATTTTTAAACATGCCCCACAGTAAAAAATATCAGTAAACTGTAAGACAGTAAAAAAGTAAATCTTAGTAAATTGTATGTTGTGCTGCAGTACTAAAAAAAATTAAGGGCAAAAAGGCTTGAATCATGAAATTTTAATTACAGTATGGTGCTAACCCCCAAGCGATGGATGAGAAAAGAAACACCCCTCTTCATGTTATTGTAGGATATACGGTAAGATTCTACATCTCTATCTTTAATAGCTGCCGAGAAAATTACATTTCACCCATAACGTTACAATTGGACTGACGGACAGCAGAAAATAATTATAAAAGCCGTTAGTTTAAAAAATCTCTTTCGACAAAAGTTCTTCTCTAGCACGGTTATTTAGTCTGATTTGGTTTTAGGGCAGCTTTGCCTTGAGATTTTTTTCTGGGGGCAAAAGGTAAATTGATGGTAAATTATCAAAGATGTGGTTTATTAAATTAAAATAACTTGAAATAGATCCACTAGATTTTATGAAAATCTTACGGAGAGCAGGATTAAAGTTCTTTATTGGCAGCGAAGCTACTCTATAATTTACTTTGTCCGTCCGTCCGTCAGTCACCCCGTAACGCTATAGGGGAAATGTTTCGGCTGCTTTTTCAGATTATATAGACTGCTGTTTGTTTTTCAGTAGCGAAGCTATTTATAATTCACATTGTTTAGTAGCGGAGCTACTCCTTAACTAACCTTGTCAGTCAGTCCGATTTATGAGCATCATTCTATACGTTGTTTTGTCCGCCTGATGATTCACAGGACCTATAAGAAGTTACATCGTAAAGGAGAACCATTTCGGTTCAGAGCTGTTAGCGGGATCCTTTGGTACAAACAAACAGACAGACATCATGTCACAGATTTATATAAGAATTGTCTTTGACAATTTTTAGTTATTTGTTTTTGTTAAGAAAATTGTTGAAGACTTTGTGACCCTTCATACAATCATAGTCAGCTTACTAGAAGCAGGTATGCTTTTATTTTTACGTTCTAAGAAGTAATAGGATGTCTTATCTATGTGGATGTAGTATGATGCTGATGTAATCATGAAATTTAGCGTACCTTAGTTGTTTTATCGGATTTTTAACGATTTGCATTGAGGGGGTTTAAAGGAAAAGAAAATGATTTAAGAAGCAGTTAGCTTTTTCATTTTAAAAGGCATAAGCTCTCCTAATCCTTTTTTAAAACACATTTTAACCTAAAATGAGCATTAAAATACACTTAAGATTTTTTGTTAGTAGAATTGATAGACAACCTTTAAGCTCAGTCTAATTTTTGACCTTAATAATTTACTTTAGGTGCCCATATAGACTGTGTTAACAGTTCTGGTCAGACTGCTCTGGATGCCGCCACTTCAGGTACAAATAGATTTAAACAATATCCATCCAGCCAGTCCGCTGAAAAATGACCGCTTGAAGCGGAAATTTATTTAAATTTTAGCATTAACTTCCAAATGTACAAACAACGCCGCATTTTGCATTTTCAATGATCTTAGAGGTTAAGACAATGTAAAAATTGATATGAATCCCTAATGATGATAAATAAAATTACCCCTCCTGCAAATTAAAATTATAGGTTGAAAAGTATGAACACTTTTAGTTTGGAAACAACCTAGCAAAATTCAATAGGAATACCCATAGTTTTTGAGCCAACAAATAAGATAACGTGGTTATAAAGCTTTGTAATTTACAGACTAATGTCCTCCCTTCCTTTTTAGCGTATATAATCTAGTTGCTGCGCACCTTTCCGTAGATAAAGATAAAAAGTTCGTGGAAAATTGGGTGTAATAAAATACGATAAATTATTTTCTAGTATTCATTCGAAACCGATAAAATCCGGTGGATTAGAACCGGTTCTCATCCATACGAAAAATCATCGTATTATGTCCAGTTTTCTACGATTATAAACCTGGTTTTAATCTTATAATTGTTAGGGTTGGGCCGGATACTTTTTTGGCCGGATACCGGATATCCGGCTGATTTCAAATGCCGGATATCCGGCCAACGCCGGATATCCGGCAAATATCCGGTTATCCGGCCAAATTACCGGATATCCGGCCGGATAACCGGCCAAATTACCAGATATTAAAGTAGTAAAAAAAAAATTTCTTCAGAAATCTTATATAAATTTACATAAAGTTAAACTTATTCAGAAAAAATGTTCTTCTAGCTTCAATAATAAGAAAATTATAGCCATTTAAGATTTTAAAAAGCAGAGATTTTTGGTGTAAAGTATACAAAATTATAGAGCCGGATATCCGGCCGGATAGTTTCAATATCCGGTATCCGGCCGGATATTGAAAATGGCCGGATATCCGGCCACACCGGATATCCGGCCCAACCCTAATAATTGTACATTTTATATCCGCGGAAAGCTGTTTATAAAAATTACGATGTGAGAAATAACTATTTCAGCATTTCTCAGAAATGGTTCTAATCCAGCGGATATTAATCGGTTTCTTTCCAGGTGTGGCAGAAATAATTTTGAAATCTCAGTCCAAGATGAGCTTAAAATGCTTGGCGGCCCAATCTGTCAGGAAATATAATCTCTCTTACCAGGGACAGGTGAATTTTTTTTTTGAAATTTTCCTGTATTATTCAATACTACGCCCGTAGAGGCCTCTAGGGCCACGTAAAGTGTTTTTTTTTTTAAATCTATGTTAAGATCAGCTGTGTTTACCAAACAAATATTTTTACATTCTTTATATTTGTTTGTAATTTCTCTTTGGATGGTGGTGGTACCCTTTCCAAAAATATTTATAAACCTCCCTTGGACCTATGAAAATCTTCACTAGAAAGAAGAACCGTATAGGTTCAGTGGTTAAAGACATCTTAAGTTACACACAAAACGACACATTTATCTACATAATGAAAGGTAGAACGATGTCTGTTTGAAGGTTAGGTAAGTTCTTTGTAACCGCTGAACCGATTTGGCTACACTATTCAGGGAATTCAGTGGTGGTTAAGGTCCTGAAATACCGAAGGCACGGGATAAAAAACTGGTTTTAATCTTATAGTTGTACATTTTTATATTCGTAGAAAACTGGATATAATACTAGGCTAGACATAGTTTTTTCGTATGGATAAGAACCAGTTCTAATCCACCTGATATTAATCGGTTTCGAATGAATACGAGAAAATGCTTCTTCCCATCCAAAATATCCCTTTTTAAGTTTGACGAAAAATGGGGTCAGATGGCATATCTAGATATATTACATCTATTGGTTGTACCTTAAATCTCCACAGTAGAACTCTATAGTCAACACAACACAATATTGATATTAACTGTTCATTCCTATTTTAGGTTCCTCAGAGTCTTGTGTCCTTCATCCAGATTCACGGACCCTAACGTAACCTGCTCGAGTCCTGGCTTACTGTGCCTCAATGTCAGATTAAAATTAAGACTATATTAGATGAAAAGAATTTTAATATAACAGGTAGATTTGAAATCTGCATCAAATTTTAAGGATTTTTTTTATAAAATTAAATTTTCGTATAGGTAATTCTTCATTTAAAAGCGCAAATACAATTTAAGTTAATTCATTTTGACATCTGTTATTGGGTGATTGAAAACTACCTGCGCTCTGATTGGTTGAATGATGTATGACACTTAGCTTCTCCAATCACAGATGTCGGAGTTAATTACATAAAACTGCATTTGCGCTAGGGTTGGGCCGGATACTTTTTTGGCCGGATACCGGATATCCGGCTGATTTCAAATGCCGGATATCCGGTAACCGGCCGGATATCCGGCCAACGCCGGATATCCGGCAAATATCCGGTTATCCGGCCAAATTACCGGATATCCGGCCGGATAACCGGCAAAATTACCAGATATCAAAGTAGTAAAAAAAAAATTTCTTCAGAAATCTTATATAAATTTACACAAAGTTAAACTTATTCAGAAAAAATGTTCTTCTAGCTTCAATAATAAGAAAATTATAGCCATTTAAGATTTTAAAAAGCATCCCCCGTTTTAGTTTATGAACTTCATAAATTAATGACCTACAAATGGTTTTTTTTTCTCAATAAATTACGTTAATTTACTTTTTGCCCCCCAACTTTTCTTTTAGCAATAACATAAGAAAACTAATAAATTTTGTTTCCTTGATAATTTTGAATATTGATTACGTTGGAGGCAAAATATTTTTCTTTTGATATTATATCTCTATTAATTTTATTCATGTCATTCTTTATCTTTGTTCATTGAAACATGTTAAATTTTTTATTTTGTTTATAACGATTATAATGCTGTTAAAATTACTGATAATAAAATAATATATTAATTTTGGGTTGTTTTCTGTATAGAAAATCATTGAAAAATTCATAGATAAAATCCTAATTTCGTTATACTTCAGCTACTCTATGCTTTAAGATTGTCTGTACGTCCGTCGTTTAATGTAAACTGCATCAACTCAAACATTTCAGTTTTCTAAAAGTTAGGCATTGTATAAGAAATGGTGTAATTAACGTAAAAAATCTAACTGTTTAAAATGGTTCAAGTTTCTAAAGTGCACCTTATTGTCACTGGAATCATTTTGCTAGATTCGATATTGAAATGGCTATTTTAATACCTGCAATTTTTCATTTCAATTTCTCATTGAAAAAAAATACTTTCGAAGTTAGAAATTAAAATGTTGTAAAAAGTTTATGGAATAAATCCCTTCAAATTTTTTTATTTGGTTTTACAATAATTTATAAACGCAATTGTCTATATAGCTCGCAGCATTTCAAAAAAAGGTCAAACCAAACCTCAAAAGATTTTTAAAAATTAAAAAAATCATGAAAATGGAAGTTACGCAGGAGGTAAATTGTGTAAATAAACAGTTGATTTTGCTTATCTTTTTGTTTTTTTTTCTCAAGGATTTTAGTTTTTTTTTATGGCGGAGATATGTCACAATTCTTATATGTATGTATGTTGCTTTTGTCTTATATTTTGATTAGGGATGGGAATCCGTCGAATTTTTGGGCCGGATTCGGATTCCGGATTCTGAAGGAATCCGTCAAAAAAAGTGACGGATTCTTGCGGATTCGGATTCCGGATTCTAGCAGTATTTTAAAAGGCCGTCCGTCACAGAGGGATAGCTTTTTTCATTAATTTAACACTATGTTACTTGGTTGAAGCCTTGATTTGGTTAAAGTGTTAAACATTTACATCACATTAGTAATTATTAAAATTTGTTATGTACAAAAAAATTTAAGAGGGAGTTGTAAGAAAAAACTCAAGACGGTAATTTTAGCCTACCAATTTAGAATCCGCTTTAAAAAACAGATTCCGGATTCGGATTCCAAAATAGGCCGAAAATTGGGCGGATTCCGGATTCGGATTCCGGATTCCCATCACTAATTTTGATACACAGTGGGGTGACGACAGTTGTTAAAATTCGTTGCTTGCTTCAAACTTTATTTTTGGTTTACCACATCAGGCATATTCTAATATATCGCTAGCACCGGCTCCCCATGACGATAAGCCAGATTTCTGACAATTGGTATACCAAGAAAAAATGACAGAATTCAAGTTTGTGACAATAATTTTTTAAAGATATAATTATCCCATTCAAAAGAAATGAAGAAACTAAGGCATATTTCTTAATTATTAGAGATTTTAATGATTCATCTAGTAGCCCAACTGTGATTAAAAATGCCCCTCAGAAATCTCAAAAAATTAATGGAGCACACATTGAGGTAAATTGATGGTAAATTATCAAAGATGTGGTTTATTAAATTAAAATAACTTGAAATAGATCCACTAGATTTTATGAAAATCTTACGGAGAGCAGGATTAAAGTTCTTTATTGGCAGCGAAGCTACTCTATAATTTACTTTGTCCGTCCGTCCGTCAGTCACCCCGTAACGCTATAGGGGAAATGTTTCGGCTGCTTTTTCAGATTATATAGACTGCTGTTTGTTTTTCAGTAGCGAAGCTATTTATAATTCACATTGTTTAGTAGCGGAGCTACTCCTTAACTAACCTTGTCAGTCAGTCCGATTTATGAGCATCATTCTATACGTTGTTTTGTCCGCCTGATGATTCACAGGACCTATAAGAAGTTACATCGTAAAGGAGAACCATTTCGGTTCAGAGCTGTTAGCGGGATCCTTTGGTACAAACAAACAGACAGACATCATGTCACAGATTTATATAAGAATTGTCTTTGACAATTTTTAGTTATTTGTTTTTGTTAAGAAAATTGTTGAAGACTTTGTGACCCTTCATACAATCATAGTCAGCTTACTAGAAGCAGGTATGCTTTTATTTTTACGTTCTAAGAAGTAATAGGATGTCTTATCTATGTGGATGTAGTATGATGCTGATGTAATCATGAAATTTAGCGTACCTTAGTTGTTTTATCGGATTTTTAACGATTTGCATTGAGGGGGTTTAAAGGAAAAGAAAATGATTTAAGAAGCAGTTAGCTTTTTCATTTTAAAAGGCATAAGCTCTCCTAATCCTTTTTTAAAACACATTTTAACCTAAAATGAGCATTAAAATACACTTAAGATTTTTTGTTAGTAGAATTGATAGACAACCTTTAAGCTCAGTCTAATTTTTGACCTTAATAATTTACTTTAGGTGCCCATATAGACTGTGTTAACAGTTCTGGTCAGACTGCTCTGGATGCCGCCACTTCAGGTACAAATAGATTTAAACAATATCCATCCAGCCAGTCCGCTGAAAAATGACCGCTTGAAGCGGAAATTTATTTAAATTTTAGCATTAACTTCCAAATGTACAAACAACGCCGCATTTTGCATTTTCAATGATCTTAGAGGTTAAGACAATGTAAAAATTGATATGAATCCCTAATGATGATAAATAAAATTACCCCTCCTGCAAATTAAAATTATAGGTTGAAAAGTATGAACACTTTTAGTTTGGAAACAACCTAGCAAAATTCAATAGGAATACCCATAGTTTTTGAGCCAACAAATAAGATAACGTGGTTATAAAGCTTTGTAATTTACAGACTAATGTCCTCCCTTCCTTTTTAGCGTATATAATCTAGTTGCTGCGCACCTTTCCGTAGATAAAGATAAAAAGTTCGTGGAAAATTGGGTGTAATAAAATACGATAAATTATTTTCTAGTATTCATTCGAAACCGATAAAATCCGGTGGATTAGAACCGGTTCTCATCCATACGAAAAATCATCGTATTATGTCCAGTTTTCTACGATTATAAACCTGGTTTTAATCTTATAATTGTTAGGGTTGGGCCGGATACTTTTTTGGCCGGATACCGGATATCCGGCTGATTTCAAATGCCGGATATCCGGCCAACGCCGGATATCCGGCAAATATCCGGTTATCCGGCCAAATTACCGGATATCCGGCCGGATAACCGGCCAAATTACCAGATATTAAAGTAGTAAAAAAAAAATTTCTTCAGAAATCTTATATAAATTTACATAAAGTTAAACTTATTCAGAAAAAATGTTCTTCTAGCTTCAATAATAAGAAAATTATAGCCATTTAAGATTTTAAAAAGCAGAGATTTTTGGTGTAAAGTATACAAAATTATAGAGCCGGATATCCGGCCGGATAGTTTCAATATCCGGTATCCGGCCGGATATTGAAAATGGCCGGATATCCGGCCACACCGGATATCCGGCCCAACCCTAATAATTGTACATTTTATATCCGCGGAAAGCTGTTTATAAAAATTACGATGTGAGAAATAACTATTTCAGCATTTCTCAGAAATGGTTCTAATCCAGCGGATATTAATCGGTTTCTTTCCAGGTGTGGCAGAAATAATTTTGAAATCTCAGTCCAAGATGAGCTTAAAATGCTTGGCGGCCCAATCTGTCAGGAAATATAATCTCTCTTACCAGGGACAGGTGAATTTTTTTTTTGAAATTTTCCTGTATTATTCAATACTACGCCCGTAGAGGCCTCTAGGGCCACGTAAAGTGTTTTTTTTTTTAAATCTATGTTAAGATCAGCTGTGTTTACCAAACAAATATTTTTACATTCTTTATATTTGTTTGTAATTTCTCTTTGGATGGTGGTGGTACCCTTTCCAAAAATATTTATAAACCTCCCTTGGACCTATGAAAATCTTCACTAGAAAGAAGAACCGTATAGGTTCAGTGGTTAAAGACATCTTAAGTTACACACAAAACGACACATTTATCTACATAATGAAAGGTAGAACGATGTCTGTTTGAAGGTTAGGTAAGTTCTTTGTAACCGCTGAACCGATTTGGCTACACTATTCAGGGAATTCAGTGGTGGTTAAGGTCCTGAAATACCGAAGGCACGGGATAAAAAACTGGTTTTAATCTTATAGTTGTACATTTTTATATTCGTAGAAAACTGGATATAATACTAGGCTAGACATAGTTTTTTCGTATGGATAAGAACCAGTTCTAATCCACCTGATATTAATCGGTTTCGAATGAATACGAGAAAATGCTTCTTCCCATCCAAAATATCCCTTTTTAAGTTTGACGAAAAATGGGGTCAGATGGCATATCTAGATATATTACATCTATTGGTTGTACCTTAAATCTCCACAGTAGAACTCTATAGTCAACACAACACAATATTGATATTAACTGTTCATTCCTATTTTAGGTTCCTCAGAGTCTTGTGTCCTTCATCCAGATTCACGGACCCTAACGTAACCTGCTCGAGTCCTGGCTTACTGTGCCTCAATGTCAGATTAAAATTAAGACTATATTAGATGAAAAGAATTTTAATATAACAGGTAGATTTGAAATCTGCATCAAATTTTAAGGATTTTTTTTATAAAATTAAATTTTCGTATAGGTAATTCTTCATTTAAAAGCGCAAATACAATTTAAGTTAATTCATTTTGACATCTGTTATTGGGTGATTGAAAACTACCTGCGCTCTGATTGGTTGAATGATGTATGACACTTAGCTTCTCCAATCACAGATGTCGGAGTTAATTACATAAAACTGCATTTGCGCTAGGGTTGGGCCGGATACTTTTTTGGCCGGATACCGGATATCCGGCTGATTTCAAATGCCGGATATCCGGTAACCGGCCGGATATCCGGCCAACGCCGGATATCCGGCAAATATCCGGTTATCCGGCCAAATTACCGGATATCCGGCCGGATAACCGGCAAAATTACCAGATATCAAAGTAGTAAAAAAAAAATTTCTTCAGAAATCTTATATAAATTTACACAAAGTTAAACTTATTCAGAAAAAATGTTCTTCTAGCTTCAATAATAAGAAAATTATAGCCATTTAAGATTTTAAAAAGCATCCCCCGTTTTAGTTTATGAACTTCATAAATTAATGACCTACAAATGGTTTTTTTTTCTCAATAAATTACGTTAATTTACTTTTTGCCCCCCAACTTTTCTTTTAGCAATAACATAAGAAAACTAATAAATTTTGTTTCCTTGATAATTTTGAATATTGATTACGTTGGAGGCAAAATATTTTTCTTTTGATATTATATCTCTATTAATTTTATTCATGTCATTCTTTATCTTTGTTCATTGAAACATGTTAAATTTTTTATTTTGTTTATAACGATTATAATGCTGTTAAAATTACTGATAATAAAATAATATATTAATTTTGGGTTGTTTTCTGTATAGAAAATCATTGAAAAATTCATAGATAAAATCCTAATTTCGTTATACTTCAGCTACTCTATGCTTTAAGATTGTCTGTACGTCCGTCGTTTAATGTAAACTGCATCAACTCAAACATTTCAGTTTTCTAAAAGTTAGGCATTGTATAAGAAATGGTGTAATTAACGTAAAAAATCTAACTGTTTAAAATGGTTCAAGTTTCTAAAGTGCACCTTATTGTCACTGGAATCATTTTGCTAGATTCGATATTGAAATGGCTATTTTAATACCTGCAATTTTTCATTTCAATTTCTCATTGAAAAAAAATACTTTCGAAGTTAGAAATTAAAATGTTGTAAAAAGTTTATGGAATAAATCCCTTCAAATTTTTTTATTTGGTTTTACAATAATTTATAAACGCAATTGTCTATATAGCTCGCAGCATTTCAAAAAAAGGTCAAACCAAACCTCAAAAGATTTTTAAAAATTAAAAAAATCATGAAAATGGAAGTTACGCAGGAGGTAAATTGTGTAAATAAACAGTTGATTTTGCTTATCTTTTTGTTTTTTTTTCTCAAGGATTTTAGTTTTTTTTTATGGCGGAGATATGTCACAATTCTTATATGTATGTATGTTGCTTTTGTCTTATATTTTGATTAGGGATGGGAATCCGTCGAATTTTTGGGCCGGATTCGGATTCCGGATTCTGAAGGAATCCGTCAAAAAAAGTGACGGATTCTTGCGGATTCGGATTCCGGATTCTAGCAGTATTTTAAAAGGCCGTCCGTCACAGAGGGATAGCTTTTTTCATTAATTTAACACTATGTTACTTGGTTGAAGCCTTGATTTGGTTAAAGTGTTAAACATTTACATCACATTAGTAATTATTAAAATTTGTTATGTACAAAAAAATTTAAGAGGGAGTTGTAAGAAAAAACTCAAGACGGTAATTTTAGCCTACCAATTTAGAATCCGCTTTAAAAAACAGATTCCGGATTCGGATTCCAAAATAGGCCGAAAATTGGGCGGATTCCGGATTCGGATTCCGGATTCCCATCACTAATTTTGATACACAGTGGGGTGACGACAGTTGTTAAAATTCGTTGCTTGCTTCAAACTTTATTTTTGGTTTACCACATCAGGCATATTCTAATATATCGCTAGCACCGGCTCCCCATGACGATAAGCCAGATTTCTGACAATTGGTATACCAAGAAAAAATGACAGAATTCAAGTTTGTGACAATAATTTTTTAAAGATATAATTATCCCATTCAAAAGAAATGAAGAAACTAAGGCATATTTCTTAATTATTAGAGATTTTAATGATTCATCTAGTAGCCCAACTGTGATTAAAAATGCCCCTCAGAAATCTCAAAAAATTAATGGAGCACACATTGAGATTAAACTTTTGTAGGTCTAAAGTTGCTCTTACAGATATAGTCAACTCTCACCAACACTTGTCATTTTCTTTTTTATTCCTGTCAACTCTTGTTAAGTCTTATATCTAACTATAAATAAGATGAAAAATAAAAATCCCTATCCAGAAACAATGTTGACTAAAGCATTAATTGGTGTTACAGGTTTACTACTTGGAATCATTCCAATTAATTTGGGCCAAGATACTGGTCTTGAAAACACACAAGAACCTGCAATCAATCAAATTTTTGCAGAGTTAAAATATCTTCGAAAAGAAGTTGAACGCCTTAGTGAGGATCATAAAGTAAAAGGAATTGAAGAAGATGTAGCACAGCTTAAAATAGATGTTGAATTAAACTCTCAGTTGATTAAGGCTATAGAAGATGATGTTGAGGAAAACTACATGTCGATTGTTCAAAACAAGTTTGTACAGGATGGCTTGAACACAGAGTATACAGCCAAGATTGAAGAATTAGAGAAAAAAGACGAAGAATTAGACACAAAGATTCTAAATCTACTTCCTGTAGGTTCAATAATTCCATGGAGTGGCCAAACTGTCTCTCATTCACAACTTCCAGGTGGATGGCAGCTATGTGATGGATCCATTATTTTCCAGGGACCAATGAAAGATAAACATACCCCAAGTCTAAACCTTGAAGGACGATTCTTACGAGGTGGAGATGCATTCCAATCGTGGGTTTACCAGGACCAAATGATGGGAAAACATGGTCATGCAGTTAATGACCCTGGTCACAAACACATTGATACAGGTCACAGTCATAATGTAATAGATCAATGTACAAATTGTGAAGAAGATATATTTATTGCGATATATGAAGGAGGTAGAAAAAATTTTGCGGGAAAAGTAATATTAGATGGTCATGCCAATATCCAGAGCAGCAAAACTTTAATTACAGTAACAGATGCTACAGGAAGCATTCCTATTGGAGAAGAGGTGCGCCCCAAGAACATGCTGGTTCAGTACATCATCAAGATTTACTGATTTTTTGAAGACTTGGAAACCCTAGCCATATGAAAATACTTCAAACACATTGCCCCTTCTGGCATTAACAAAAACATCAATTCCTCCCATACTCAGTCTGTTAAATCCTTATCCAGCAAAGTAACTCCACCAGACAAGCAAATCCAAGTCCTCATCCTCAAATGCCCTTTAATAGATTACAAAAGTTGTATCACCATCCAGAAAAAAAACACTACAAAACGTTTGAACTACCCATACACTGAAGAATCCTCAGTTCCTAGTTAAGACCAACTAAATGTTCAAAACTCCAATGTTACATCCATTCCATATCGAACAACACATCACTCCCTCCTAACTGTGCATCCTGTCCTGCCATTACCACCCCTAAAACTATCAGTCACCTTTTTTCTTAATAATACCACCAACCATAATAACCACTCTATTACAACCCACTCTTGTAGAGTCCTTCTTCAAACAGCCAAATTTTACCAAACGGCTCCCTCTAAAGCTGACCCTACCCACCAAATGATTTTGGAATAGAAAACGGACTATGATTAGCCTAAACAACAACATATTCAATTTTTTTAAAGCCTTACTTTTCTTAGATTAATTATTTAATCTTTTAAATATAATAAATTTTTTAAAGAATTTTGATTTTAGTATTTTTTTATATTTAACAACTAATATTTGTTAAAAACTGTAATGCTCTAAACTAATTAGTCATCATTATTTAATTATAAACTGTTCCTACAGGGAAATATGATTCTTTTTAAAAGCGAAGCTTTTCTATAATTAGGGTCGGTCTGTCCTTCCGCACGTCCGTCTGGAATTTCGTTAATTTAGGCATGTTAGAATTGTCCTATCGATTTCAAACTTTGCATTGCTACCTGTAGTAGTTAGGTACGATTTAGAAAGCGTAGCAACTCTATAATCATTACTCAAAGTCCGTACGTCTATTTAAAACATGTTGATTTTGAGCTTTTTAACAACTGATTTTTATGTGATAAAAAAATTATTCAATTAATCTGATTTTTAAAATACTGATGCCTACAACAACAAAGCTCAATGTTATAAGCGAAGCAGCTCTATACTCAAGTTCTAAGTGTAAGTATGTCCTTAGAAATATCCTTATTCTAGCTGTTTTGCAACAAATTTTCTTACAATTTTGTTTATACTTATACATTCATATTCAGATTATTCAGTTATGACACACTACAAGTGGTAATGTTCGTTTGTCCTACCGTTTTAGAGCTTCGCTTTTATTGATTTTGTTAACCTTGTTTTGTAATAAATAATACTTTGCCGTGAAAACAATGCAGTTCTAAATTTAAGGTTAGTCCGTCCGCATTAAAGAATTTTTACCATAAATTTAGGCATATTAGAATTTTTCGTATTGATTATGATTGCATGAAGATTCCTGTAACAATTTAATATAACAATGAAAGTGTAGCAACTCTGACATTCAGAAAGTCCTATCTCTATGTATTGAGAGTTGCAGTGCTCAACAAGGTACATTGTGGTCAAGTACCCATATTTGTTACATACATTTGTTCCAATTACCAAAGTAAATTAGAGAGTAGCCTGTCTGTACACTTGAATTTAAAGATTTACATAAGCTGTGAAAGTTTTCATTATCATCAATGCTTTTATGTAAACTATTTAGTGTCCATTCAATATAACATACATTTGTAGTTTTTCATATTCACAAAAAAATATAAAAACAAAATTAGTTGTTTTTACAAATCAGGTAATGATTTAACATTTAATAACCCGAATATGAGTTTTTACACCCCCTACCCCTAAAAAACCTAAAACCATCAAAGCCAAAGAGTGCAGGGGTAATGTTTCGCGCTTTATAAACAATTACCCCCCCCCCCCCCGATTTTTTTATGTAAAATATGTGCGTTATTGAAAGCACACCAAACCATTTCAATAATCATCTAAAAACATTAGTGTTCATAAATTTTTACAAAACTTAATGTTTTGATAAGCAAAGATAATTTAGGTAAAAATGTTAAACATAGTGGCACTTTATCTGCTTGGGTCCATAAACAGGTCTAACTCATTACCATGCACAGACAAAGTTCGTGCAATCAAGAGTTGGTTGCCTATTGCATGTAACTTAACCTAATATCCTTGGGTGAAAGAGTATCGCATCCCATTACACGCGGAAATAATGCTCTGGCTTATAACTAAATGATCACTTAAAAATCGAAGAAGAATCCCGCCCTTGCGAGGTAAGGTAAGGTTGGCTGATGTTAGCAGTGATTTTTATTAACTTAGGCAAAATGTTTGATTTTAAATTATCGGCAGTTAAAACAATCTGAAGCCGCACTAGATTTGTTTAGCGGCTAGGAACTGTAGAAAAAAGGAAATTTACATGTCACCGCTTTTTTATTATTATTATTATCTTTTATTTTATGTTTAATTCTAGGAAGGGAGGGGATTTTGGACGTTAAATTGTACTGTTCCCAAAGTTTTCCATTGACGTTACCTTATTTAATGGCTTTAAGAACTATAATAATGATCTAAAATAAGGGATATTTTTCTTTTTTATTTTATTTTCCAATGTCTTATCCCTTATCACAAGTCTTTTTTTATTTAGAATATCTTTAGTATGATGCAGTTTGTGAAAGACTTGGAAACCGACACTTTCTAGAGGATATGTTTTTATTTACTGTTTCGTACGCACACCTTATTCAAGATTTTTGAAATGAAAGCTTGTTTTCTTCAGAGAAAGGGAGAGATATACAGAGAGTTTTATCATATTGTATCATGAAATTTTTTAGAAAAATTATAGATATTTTTTTTCCCCTGAAAATGGTAAAAAACTAGGAAAAGTTGAATGAAAATCAGGCAGAAAAATAACAATAATGCCATGAAATTCATATCTTTTTAAGCTACCAAATGTAGAATTTCATAAATTAATTGTACTATCTCTGTGTATTTAAATGCCCGGAATAGTTATTTCTCGCATCGTAGTATAACAGCTTTCCGCGGATATAGAATGTACAATTATAAGATTAAAATCAGTTTTTTTAGCCCCGAGGTGCCAAAGGCACCGGCTAAAAAACTGGTTTTAATCTTATGATTGTACATTTTAAAATTCGTAGAAAGCTGGATATAATACGATGCTAGACATAGTTTTTTCGTATGGAAAAGAAACGGTTCCTATCCACCGGATTCGAATGAATATGAGAAAATACCTTCTACCAACTCTTCGATTTCATGAATTTTTTTCGGACAGTTGTAAGGTGAGCTGCGCATGTTTTAGGTCAAAACATTTTAGGTCCAATTTAAAACATTCAAAAAATACCAATCATATTTTAACTAGAGGATGCGCCCCTAAGATCTATGGGGCTTATATTATAAGAAGTAGCAAAAGGCTACCAAATAGCATAAAACCATTCCTGTACCTTTGTGAAGCTTCCCTAATGTGGATAACTCAATCGGTTCAGTAGTCATTGAAATTTTAACCTCGGAAAAAAAGTCTTTACTACTTTATGTGATAGGATATACATCCATATCCCTTTTTTTCTTTAGTTTTATAACCTTCTTGTTGATTTCTATTCAGTTAGCTTGTTGGTTATATCCAGAATGGTCTTCTCAAATAATTTCGTTTGGTAAGTTATTTTTCCAGTATGACTTCAAAACCGGTTAATATCCGTTGGATTAGAACCGGTTCTCAACCATACTAATAATTATGTATAGCAATGTATACAGACATTTTTTGCATGAATATTAAAATAAAACTTCGGCTCTTAGGGCTCACGAAACTGGTTTTAATCCTATAGTTTTAACTTACAATATCCACGGAAAGCTGTCAATAATACGATGCGATAACTAACTATTTTAATTATCTATTTTTAATTGAAAAATAATGCCAGTTTTTTTTAAAGAAGTTGATAGATTAGACCTTGAACCCAAAAACCCAATAATATTGGGAGGGGACATGGATCTAAAATTATTTATTTTCATACACTTTTTCTTTTTTTTTGGGTAACTCTTGGTATTATCACAGAATGCCGTTAAAAAGTTACTCTTCTACCACACTAAGCTTACTAAAATATCAACAATAAACGGTAGCAGAAAATAAAATTCTCAAAATGAACAAGATCATTAGTTAAACTTTTTCCCCTTTAAAGTATGAGCACTAACTAACAGAATATTCACAGCATTGTAAGACTAAGCTAACCTAATGATAACTCTTAGTTCATTACAAAAAGTCCATGTTTTGTTATTGTAAACTTTTTAAATAGGTTAAGTGTATGTATGTTTGTATCGGTGTGTTGTGTGACTGCATATCCAGACCATGCAGGTTAGTTCATATTATTAGTAGCTGTCTATAGTGCCCTAGCAACATTGGGATAGAAGTCACTGATTTTGGCCTACCTATTGTATGGACGGCAGGGAATAGTTATTTCTCGCATCGTATTATAAACGGCTTTCCGCGGATTTAGAAAGTACAATTATGAGATTAAAACTAGTTTTTTTTAGCCCCGAGGTGCCGAAGGCGCCGGCTAAAAAAACTGGTTTTAATCTCATGATTGTACATTTCTATATTCGTAGAAAGCTGGATAAAATACGATGCTAGACACAGTTTTTTCGTATGGATGAGAACCGGTTCCTATCCACCGGATTCGAATGAATGCGAGAAAACCCTTTACTAGCCCCATCTCTTTTTTAGGGAGTTTCTTTCCCCCTTCCCTTTCGCTTTCCCTCTACTATGACTAATAGAATAGGCCAAAAGTGGTGACATCTATCCCCATTTTCCTAGGGCACTAACACAGCTACGTTTTTTTTATCCTAATATGAAAGTAAAATGATGAATGTAGCTTAAGATCTCACTAACCATTGGGCCTCCACCTTTTCAAGAGAAATCGCCCTAAGAAAAAATCAGCACTCCCCCCCCCCCACAAAAAAATATGTACTTATGTAATTAGAAAAAGTGGAGGGTCAACTTCACCTTTTCCTAGAGGCCTCTACTATAGGATATTGTAGCTTTCAAGTTTGTGTTATGTCAAATGGACTTAAAGATAAAGTCATTAATGTGGCTGGAAGGCTTCTACCAGAGAGCGCGAATGCCGCGTAGAATAAAAATATTCAATCAATTAATTATGATATCTTATTCAGAATGTAAAGTTGACTACAATATTCCAGTTGGCTGTGATCAAGTTAAAGCAAGATTACTCCAACAGGTTATTAGTAGCGCAGTTACTCTATTATTAGGGCATGTGCATACGTTTGTTCGTTCGTCCGGCACTCCGTGAGTGACATCGTAAAAGTAAAGTTTATTTACTTTTACTATATTTTTTTATACTTTAGTATAAGGATAAGGTTGCCTGTTTTTTAGTTCATAGATTACTTTTTGTCATCCAAATGATTGTAAACTTTTATGCTGCTCCTCTTTATGACGCAAATGTCCTTGTTACAATGCCATAGTGGGCACAGAGCTACTACACACTCTCTAAATCAGCAAATAATAGGATATCAGTGGAGGAATAATCCAGCCATAAGGGCATAATTTTTTGAATGATTCATAACAAAAAATAAACAAACGTGTTTGTCTGCTACAATTTCTTTTTTAAGTTTAACAGATTATTGTATCAGTTTGGTCATCTAGATATACCGTATCTATTCTAATATTAAAGACTATTTTAGGGAGGAATCTTAAATTATACTATTACTAGCGGCTTCGCCCCTAGCCTCTAGGGGATTTGCCCCAAGAGGTAAAATTATATTTTTTATTACCTGGAGATCCCCCACTCCACCACTATTTTAAATAATTAAAAAGAAATGGCGTTGGGGTTTGTTTTAGGGGGGGTTGGGGGTATCCCTGGTCCCACTCCCCAAGAAAATAGCCTAAAATCACCACAGGACCAGTAGGTATATTCCCTGAAGAGTAGAATCCGATCGGTTCAGTGGTTACCGAGATCTTATGGGATAGACGGACAGACAGACGGACGGACGGATAGACATCATTCTACTTTGTATTATAGATATCTTCTTTTTAAGTGAGACAGACGGCTGAAATTTTCGGAGATTGAATAAGTTTACATTCTACATATTTCAATTAGGTTTCATTATGATTTGTGTATTAGTTGGGGTGCTAGATCGATGCCTTAATTTTCACGTTTCCCTTTAAAAGAAAATTATGAATTTGAAAAACGTTTCGTGATTTATTTCATCAAATTTAATTCATAGTTTTTAACTTCGCTACTTATGGATGTTTTCATCCTTGTTTCTATTAATTTCTTTTTAGATAAATGAGTGGGATAGAGGATCATCTTGTCCTGGAGATTGTCATCTGGTATATTTTTTTTTTATTTTTAAGCAAAGCCACTCTACAAATCAGTTGCATTAGTTGGTCGGACTTTTAGTGTGTTTTGTTCTAGATGAATTTGAAAAAAAATCTAAATAGTGTTGGAACAAACTTTTACCAAAAATTTTAATTTAAAACAGTTATTTTTGTTTATCGTAATTGGAATACATCAATTTATTATCCATATCTAAAGAAAAGTGTCGAACAAAGAAATACTTATTAAATAGGAATCGGATTGGCAATTACACTTTTTAATGATTTATAATAATGGATATGGAATATGACATGAAAACATTGAACTCTTTTGATGGTTAGTTCGTTCATCCAGTAGGAGGGGTATGGGATGGGGCAAAGAGGTGGATAGAGAGGTATCGTTAGTTTAGCCCACTGCGAGTTTCACTTTTTTATTGAACATGATAAATTCATTCTAATGTTTGCAGATAACAGAAAGGAGAGGGGCTCCTCTAGTTGAGAATAAATATGAAGGAAGCAATAGGACTTGCACAGCCTGCCCTTGTGGACAGAAATGCTTGTATCAGCTTAAATCTTCTCAATTTAATATAATCAAAGGTATGTTATCAGGGCGACGGGGGGAGGGGAAGTTTATAACAGTCTTTTCCAAAGTTTTCAAAATAAACAGATAGAGCAGATTTAGATGGTTAATCTGGCCCTATATTCCGTCAAACATAAAAAAGGATTTCTAGCCGACAACAAAACGAGTAACACATTTTTTCAACGATATAAGATACACTCAGACAGCAAAATAGAAAGACACCCTTTTACTTTTTATACAGAATTATTATTCAGAATAATATGTTGATTAATTATTTTGTTTTCCTAAAATCATCCTATCAATTTTAGGAAGCCATTTTACACCAGTAGCAAAGTATGAGGATGAAATTAGTTTCAAGTAAGTTTATTTTAGGAACTATATAATTAACTTTGTCTGTCCGTCAGCCATTTTGTCAGTCCATAACGCTATAATGGAAAAGTAATTTTCTCGGCTGCTATTTAGTATAGACAATTGAAATTTCTCATGACCTATGTGGATGTAGTCTATGCAGTGTTTAGTCTGTATGTCTGTCGTCCATGCTGCAACAGACATAAATATTTATTAAAAATAATTTCTTGAATTTCTTATATATTTTTTGCATTTACTCTACTTTTCTTTATTTATGACCACTAAACATCTGCTCTATAACTTATAATGTTTTTTTTTCCAATCCATGATTGTTTATTGCTTTGCTACATATTGATGTTGTCATCCTTGTTATACACATTATATATACATATATTGATTTGAATTTAGAAGTAAACATATTTTTAAGACGCAAAGCAACTCTATAAGTGCTTTTGTCTGTATGCAATGCTATAAAGGCCATATTTTTACTATAAATTACGCTGGCTACTCCAAAGGGTGCGCACAGCAAATCAATACTGCTCTCTATTCAGTTCTCTTTCTCTTATAGACACTGAAGTGTATGAAAAAGCTTTGCAACCATTGGGTGTAATTAATCTTGTTGCAGGTTAAATCCCGTGTCTGAGACAAGTTGCAGGGTGAATGGATTTTCTACTGCGACGGTAATTCCCTCATTAGTCAATAGCTTTGCAGATTTTTATTTGTAAGCTTATGCCCAAATTTTCTTTTTGTTTTTATTATCTTTTTTTGTAAAAAAGACATATAGTTTTTACTTCTTCCACCAATTAATTTCTTGTCATATCTAAAGTGTGTTACTTTATTTTATGTTTTATTATTATTTGGCCACAACTTGGTCAAAAATGCTCACAAATCAGACCTTTTTCGACCGAAGATGCTCAAATGGTTCCTTTACAAGCCCAATCAATCAGTTTTAAGATATCTTTATATTTCAAGAAAAATCTATGAAAATACTAAAAAACAGCAAATTTGGGTGTTACCTTTTATATGCACAGATACCATAAAATGAACAGAAAAAATACTTATTTTTACTTTTCTGTCATTTTTAAAGTTTGATTCTGTTAAATTGGCTATTCTTGAAGGGATTTATGCATTGAAATATACTGAAACATAATATTGGGCAGAAATTAATGTATTTCACAGAAAGAAAATTTTAAAAATAAGAAATTCGACCTCTATCACTTCAGAGGACAGCTGCCAACCTCCAGTTGACAGGATATAGTTTAATACTTGTTAGCAATAATAATTAGCCCAAAAAGTAAAACAAAAAGTTTTTTAATATGGTAAAAAAATGATAATCTAAATCTTAATTTTTGGGATGATGATCTGGAGGACTCTCTTACTGGTGGTGATGATGACCCAGATCGTATCCAAGTACATGAGCATTATGACAACTCATTTATTGAACTATGGTCTAATTTTTGTATTTGTAGCAGCCTCCAATTAAAAGTTGTAACAAGAAATATAACCATCTTTTAAAAACTACTATATTTACCTTATGAATTGGAGAATTTAAAAACCATGATTGTATGTTTTGGGATTTCTCTTGATTGGAGAATGCTACAAATACAAAAACCGGACCATAGTTTAATAGATAAGTTGTCATAATGATCATGTATTTGGATACCATCTGGGTCATCATCACCAACAGCAAGAGCGTCTTTAAGATCATCATCCCCAAAATTAAGATTTAGATTAACATTTTTTTACCATATTAAAAAACTTTTTGTTTTACTTTTTGGGCTAATTAATATTGCTAACAAGTATTTAACTACATTCTGTCAACTGGAGGTTGGCAGCTGTCCTCTGAAGTGATAGAAGTCGAATTTCTTATTTTCCAAAATTTCTTTCTTTGAAATACATTAATTTCTGCCCAATATTATGTTTCAGTATAATCAATGCATAAATCCCTTCAAGAATAGCCAATTTAACAGAATCAAACTTTAAAAAAGACAGAAAAGTAAAAATAAGTATTTTTTCTGTTGATTTTATGGTATCTGTGCATATAAAAGGTAACACCCAAATTTGCTGTTTTTTAGTATTTTCATCAATTTTCCTTGAAATATAAAGATATCTTAAAACTGATTAATTGGGCTTGTAAAGGAACCATTTGAGCATCTTCGGTCGAAAAAGGTCTGATTTGTGAGCATTTTTGACCAAGTTGTGGCCAAATAATAATAAAACATAAAATAAAGTAACACACTTTATAATCCTTTTACGCAGTAATAGGAAGTTTATCAGCAAAAGTAGTAGGATATGTGTGTGTGTTTGTCTAAATTTGGGTAACTTTGTTTTTCTTCGGATTTTCATTTTGTAGCTTGGGTGTTTGCCAAAGAACAGTACTCTTTTTTTTTTCATTTAGAAAAGGCCTCTGTTTTCATGAAAACTAATATTGTTCTGATTGTACATAATGTAGCTATGTCAGATTTGCAACTTTTAATGTACAACTTTCTAGCATACACATTTAGGACTTCCAGACAAAGGTCAATTAGAATGTTGGTTGTCTTACATATTTAGTAAGAAAAGAGAATATATTTTTTCATTTGTAGCAAATAAGGAACATTTTATAATGTAAAGAAAACTTTTAAATTGCGATAAATATTCATTTATATATTTTTTTCAGCTTTCCTATGCTTATTATGATTTTGGGACCAACTACTGTAATCTGAGAAATCTGGTAGATGGAGCTGGTTTAAGTGTGTTGCAGGGTTATTCAGAAGAAACAAACGAGGCAAAAATCTTTTTATCTTATATTCTATTAGCGTCTTCCCCCCTAGCCTCTAGGCCCAAGAGATAATTAAAAAAATAAGTACCTCTGGTGCTGCGACCACCACATTTTCAATTAACTGTGGTTACCTAGATCTTAATCTTCAGACGGACAGACGGACAGACAGACACCAAGCTACTTTGTATTACAGATTAAGAGAAGCTACTCTATAAATCCGTCTGTCTGTACGGCTAAAGAAAAACAGCGTAACTTTTTTCTGGTTTTATTTGAGAAACAAACCTGATATTTTTGTTGTTTAGTCCACGAATAAGAAAACGTTATTATAAAACTTTGGAGACAAGTGTGATAAACAGCCCATTGTCCCCTTTCTCTATGGAAATAACTAGAATATTAAAAAGATTAAAAGATTATTTGTTTTCAGAATATTTGTATGCAGCTGGATCAAATTAATTGTGCTAAATATTAATTTAAAAAAGAATAAAATAAATGAATATTTTGCAAGTAATACACCACTACCCCCTGTCAATAAATAATTTTCAAGTATTTTTCAATAATACAAACGGTTGAACAGGTTAGAATAGTCCTATTGATTTCAAACTTTGCATGATGATTCCTATAACAGTTAGGTATAATTTAGAAAGCGTGGCAACTCTATAATCGTTACCAGAAAACTTAAAACATGCTCATTTTTTACTTTTTTGACAAAATATTAAATGTTAAAATTATACTATTTATCTGATTCCTATTACAACAAGGTACAATGTTGTAAGCAAAGCATCTCTATAATCGTGTCCTTAAATGTCCTTTAAAAGCATAATTATTTAAGCAGTTTTACAACAAAGTTTGACTTATGCATTGATATTTTATCTTATTTAGTTCTGACACTCTACAAGTGTTTATATTCGTTTGTCCTTCCAATCCAGAGCTTCGCCTTTATGGATGTTGTCATCCTTGTTTCATTCACAAATTACTCAAACCCCCCTAATGAATCACTGTGCACGTCACTGTGTAATACTTGTGAAATGTTTCTTAAAGATTACATATATAAATATATTTTTTTTGGATAATGAAATAAAATAGAATTTATAAAAATATACAAAGCATAAAATAAGCAAACACCAAACAAAATTTTATAACCCTAACAAATTTATCCCAAATTTGGGGTGCTATACGCCCTATGTACATTTTACCTTTGGGGTGGGGTGTTAATTTACCGTGTCGCTTTATTTTTTTATATCCCCCCAGACAAAGCTTGGACGTCCTAACTTTGTATCAAGATTCTTTAAACAGGTGCGTTTCAAAACATTCCATTTCTAAACATTTTCTTGATTTTCAATCAATTTTCAAATCTTTCACCCCCCCCCCTTAATAATAAGAACACCCCGCCCCCCCCCCCCCTTAATTATATTCTTTACAATTGGTTAATAAAGAAAATAAAGCCAATTTGTTACAAATATATTTACAGTATAATGAGTTTTGATTTTTTACAATTAATTACCTACATCTGTACATGCTATGACCGTTTCCGACCTCGTTGTTTTTTAACGAGATTTTTTTTAAGTTTTGGCTTTTTTATGAATCCACAGAACATCAACCAAGTTATAATCAAGTCTGAAAATAGGAAAGTAAAAAGTATGACAACAGCACAAAAAAAACAGGGTTCAAAAAACGGATATAGTTAGTTATAGAGTAGACATTTAGTTGTCATAAGAAAGAAAAAGGGGTATAATCCCTTTCGTGGCAATGCACCTTAAGGAGCGATTCTTCGTATTATTAACAGTAGCTTTTCTCCTATTCCTAGCCCCTGCGGGGGGCTCTAAACCTGCGGGGCCAGTTGCCTAACCCTGTGGGACAATCACCTAACAAAATATTACCTAACCTAAAATAACATATAAAAAAAGCCATTTTGGAAATCCGACGAATTGCCCATTAAGGAGCGTTGCCACGAAAGGGACTATTCCATGAAAAAGAGATAGTATGCTGTAATTTAATGAAAATCACGATACCTTTATAATTAAATAAGTATGCAAGACAAACGGGCAAAATAAATTATTTATAGTTACAGGCAATCTTCACCAAAAAATAAGTTGTGTCTCTCAAATAGCAGCCGAGAAAATCACAGTTCCCCCATAGTGTTACAGACCGACTGACAAGCAATCAATTACCCTAAAAGTTAAAGTTAACGAATGAAAGAACAATTTGATAAACTTTGTTTAAATAATTACCCGATTGTAATCAGACATAAAATTGCTTAAATGCAGAATGCTAAGACGTTCTTGTAAAAATACTTACTCAGTGGGATGAATATGCCCATTTGAATAGTTCAAGGAAAACGGAGTATAACCACTGTCAAAAAATCCCTGAAAAAATAGGAGAATGTATGAAAAAATGCCTCTTTTAGCAGTAACTTACAGCTATATTTTTTTTGGACACAAACTATACCTGAGTAAAGGTATCATACTCAGGACACATTCCGTTTAGATTTCTCATCAAATGACACCACTCCATGAAGATATACGGAATAAATTTTGTCTGAAATTAGATGGAGTAAAGGATGACAACATCCAAAATTAGTGAAGTACAAAAACATAGATGGACACTACAGTGTTCCGTCCTAGTAAAATTGGTTAAAATTTGGCCCCCTGCCAAAATATGGTTGATTTATGCAAAAAAAATGACCCATACAAAATATTTTTTTTCTGTAATTCAAATATTGTGACGGTACAAGCACTTTAAAATTTTGAGGCCCTTTTTATGGAGGTCAAAAATTCATTGCATCAGAACTATGGCTTCATGGTGCTCCCAGGAAAGCCCTGTAGTAGTAGAATCAGGAAACTTAATCCGTTTCAAAATATCTTGTTCCTAGCCTTAGAAATGACTAAAAACCACCATCTTAAATGAATTATATACTTTATGTTTAATGATACAAGGAATCTTCACAAAAAATGCAGCCGTCTATCTAAAATATCAGTCAAGAAATCACATACTGACTGACGGACAGAAAAAGTCAAATATAGATTAAATTTTTGTTGGTACCTTATTCGTAGAGTGTAAATATCTTGTTAACACCTATAAACATATAAAAATACACTTTTTATGGGAATTATTACTCTCCCAAAAGAAATCTAACACCTAAAATTACCAACCTCCCCCCCCCTCCCAGAAATGAGAGGGGAAATGAAACATTTATATATTCTTTTTAAGGAGGGTGTTAATACCCCTACCTTACATTCTGAGCCCTCAGCATCTATTTTAAGTATAACATCATCAGTTGGAATTTGATCAAGTATGTCTTCAAATGTTATAGAGGATACCGGATCAAGAATCTCATTTTTCTAGAGAATGAATAAAATTAAATATAAATATTGCTGTAACCGGGTTATAATGAAAGGTTCTTTCCCCGTGAAATCTAGAAAATAATATAGCAAGCTTCATGATAGCAGGTATTAAATAAAATATTTTTTATAAGTAGTAAAGTTTTGTTTGTTTGTCTTTTAAGATCTAGCAAAACTTTGAACCCTTATAGCAAATTTTGCCTAGGTCCCTAGTTGGTTTTAAGTTTTTTTTTTAATGAAATCTTAGGATGGTTTTAGATATTTTTCTAAGTTATAATTGACCACCAAGCATAATAATAAATACCATTTCATAATAAAATTTAATTTTACCAGCTTTCTGAATGTACAAGTGGAGTGGATTACAAGAATAATACATATTCTGTAGAAATAAAATTTTTGCGTTTTCATCTAACATTTTTTTTGTATTTGATTACTTACAGGTTTGAAAAAAGCTTCTTCTTCAGGCACTAGAATTGTGTAGCCTATAAACAAATATAAGAAATGGGTCCTTCTATAAAAGATAAAGTTTTCAAAAAAGATAAATAATAATATTGGTTTCATTGTTGGATGTACGTACAGAAAAATTACAAGGGGGGGGGGGTGGTGTAAGGGATTATACCTTAAGGAGTTGAAAAAGATTTTAAAGCATTTGCATTCCCCCCCCCCCTCTTACTCCCAAGACAGAAGTCATAAACCTATTGTCATAACTTACATATGGGTAATAATTCATAAGAAAATGATGATTAGTATATGTCCGAAATTACCTTCATTATTTGGATTATCCTGCCAGGGGTATAACAACTCTCCCCTTCTATCACTTAAATACAGGTTTTAATGACATAGGAAAAAATAAGATGAAAATCAATTTTATTTTATATAAAATATATGACAGTAAGTGTAACTTGGCAGGGTGATTTCAGCTAAGAGTGACTGATTATTCCTTTATCTAATCTGCATTATTTGTTGCGGCTTGGACTACAGGTTTTTCTAGACAGCATGTATAAATAAGACCTCTTAAAAAGTCTCATTGCTGAAGTTGGCTGAGTCTGAGAGTGGCTCAGGCTTAGGTTAACTGCGGCTTATTTGATGGCATAATAAGCCTCGTGAGTGTAAAGCCCCAAAAGCAAGCACAATTAATTCAGTCTAATATTAGCAAGAATTTTAACATGATTGAAAATAAGAAAATAATGCATGCCTTAATTAAATATAAAAAGAGTAATTAAAAGCGATGGTTTCTTTCCTTGAATAATAGAATAATATTTACCTAACAGCTTTTTGAATTAAAGTTACATTTTCTTCAGTTCCTCTTAACTTTAAACTTAAACTAATAATGATATATGAATTATTTTTCTAAAAAACTTTGATTGGTTAATTTTTTTGGTATTTATGATTGTCTTATTGACAAGAATATAATGCAAATTTATACGATGATGATAATTGGTTATGTTTTAAGGAAACGAACTAATAAACTTTACCTAATAAAGGCAAGATTATAGGCCAAAGGTTCCACTGCATATACTCTAAAAATATATTCACCTAATTATGTATAAATCAATTAAAGAAGAAAAGGAAAAATAACTACAGGAAGATGATGACCTGTAGAGGCTATCATAGTTACATATGGTCCTAGATTAATAATTACCAATGTCCTGTAGAGGCGTCATTGTTACATATGGTCCTAGATTAATAATTACCTATGTCCTGTAGAGGCTATCATAGTTACATATGGTCCTAGATTAATAATCACCTATGTCCTATAGAGGCTATCATAGTTACATATGGTCCTAGATTAATAATTACCTATGTCCTGTAGAGGCTATCATAGTTACATATGGTCCTAGATTAATAATTACCTATGTCCTGTAGAGGCTATCATAGTTACATATGGTCCTAGATTAATAATTACCTATGTCCTATAGAGGCTATCATAGTTACATATGGTCCTAGATTAATAATTACCTATGTCCTGTAGAGGCTATCATAGTTACATATGGTCCTAGATTAATAATTACCTATGTCCTGTAGAGGCTATCATAGTTACATATGGTCCTAGATTAATAATTACCTATGTCCTATAGAGGCTATCATAGTTACATATGGTCCTAGATTAATAATTACCTATGTCCTGTAGAGGCTATCATAGTTACATATGGTCCTAGATTAATAATTACCTATGTCCTGTAGAGGCTATCATAGTTACATATGGTCCTAGATAAATAATTACCTATGTCCTGTAGAGGCTATCATAGTTACATATGGTCCTAGATTAATAATTACCTATGTCCTGTAGAGGCTATCATAGTTACATATGGTCCTAGATAAATAATTACCTATGTCCTGTAGAGGCTATCATAGTTACATATGGTCCCAGATTAATAATTACCTATGTCCTGTAGAGGCTATCATAGTTACATATGGTCCTAGATTAATAATTACCTATGTCCTGTAGAGGCTATCATAGTTACATATGGTCCTAGATAAATAATTACCTATGTCCTGTAGAGGCTATCATAGTTACATATGGTCCTAGATTAATAATTACCTATGTCCTGTAGAGGCTATCATAGTTACATATGGTCCTAGATAAATAATTACCTATGTCCTGTAGAGGCTATCATAGTTACATATGGTCCTAGATTAATAATTACCTATGTCCTGTAGAGGCTATCATAGTTACATATGGTCCTAGATTAATAATTACCTATGTCCTATAGAGGCTATCATAGTTACATATGGTCCTAGATTAATAATTACCTATGTCCTGTAGAGGCTATCATAGTTACATATGGTCCTAGATTAATAATTACCTATGTCCTGTAGAGGCTATCATAGTTACATATGGTCCTAGATTAACAGTTACCTATGTCCTGTAGAGGCTATCATAGTTACATATGGTCCCAGATTACTGCCAATGTCTAGAATATATCTTGCATTATTAAGTATGAGGATGTTTTCAAGTAAATTGTATGTAAAGGTGTTAACAATAAAAATAATAATTTACTCCAAAAGTAAAGATAAAAATATAATTACCTAAGTAAGTTGCATTAGGATAAATCTGAAGAAGATCCAGCAATACTCTACTTGCAAATTCATCATAAATACCTGACAAATTTTGGAAAAAAATATCTTTTTAAGTATGTTATTTCTAAAATATGTTTTAAAAAGTTTACCTTCGTTCAATATTTTAGCTGATATGTACTGAAAAATATTAGAATTTTATTATAGTAGTTTTTTAATAATTTAAAAGTGAAAGGATGTCTTTTTTTTTGCAAAGCGATATGGTTTTCTTTTAATATTTAATTTTTAACTATTGAATTACAACCCCTCTAAATCCCACACCCTCCTACACTCCCCTCGATTTTGGTTTAAGGTGGCTGGTAAAACCCTCTGCACGTCACTAGCTGTGTCCATACATAGTACTTTAGTTAGGAAAGTGAAGTTGTATAGAAATTTCGGGTATAGTCCCTTTCGTGGCAACGCACCTTAAGGAGAGATTCTTCAAAGTTTTCACAGTAGGTTTTCTCACATTTCTAGCTCATGCGGGGGGGGAGGGGGGGCTCGAACCCTGCGGGGCCAAAAGCCATTTTTAAAAAATACGACGAATAGCCCCATAAGGGGCTTTGCCACGAACGGGACTTTTCCCGAAATTTCTCCATCTGTTTACCTCCAAATTTTTTTTTACACAAACAAACCACCACAAATTTTTTCCGCTTCTTAATGCTAGATTGCATCTAAATAGAGATTGATTTCAACAAAGTATTTGATTAACTTTTAAAATGTGATTTTACTCAAAGTGCTTGTCGAGAAATGGACCCTCCTCCCATATGGATACATTTATTATAGTTTGGTTGGTTGGATCAAACTTTTCAGCAACAAATTTTAATATACAAAAAGGGTATTTTGTATATCTTCATTGGGAATTTTCCATTGTCTATTCTATGAGGATTTAAAAAAAACCTGACACATGAATGTGGGTAAATCTTGGGAAGATCCTTATCTGAAATAAAACAAGGATGACAGCATCTATAAAGGCGAAGCTCTGAGGTCAAACGATAGGACAAACGAAAATTAACGTCTAAACTTGATAAGCAGAAATTTTAAGCTAAAAGAATAAACAAAATTGCATATAAACTAAATACAGGATTCTTTTATGGATATGCTTACATTTGTAGAACTCAATTATAGCGATGCTTTGCTTAAAATATCGACCTTGTTGTCCTAGGAATCATTGTTCCAAAAATCAGATAAATAAGGAAATTATATAATACTATTAATTGTTGTCAAAAAAGTTAAAATTCTGGCAACGATTATAAAGTTCTTAAGCTTTCTAAATTGAAAATAGCTAACAGTTACGGACGGACTTACAGACGTCGCTTAATAAACTTTGAATCTAATGATTGGGTGAGTGGTCAAACCAAACAGATATGGCTAATTATTGAAAAGATTCTCCTCTCAAAAATCATAATTTTAGCAACAAACTATCTTTTCTATTTGGCTGTTTAATTAAGCCTAGTGGATTTATCTCCATGATAGGTTATTTTCAAAAAGAACCTTTGTAACTCGCTTTTATCTAATTTGAAATTTATAAGATTTAAAAGGACATTAAACCAGGCTCTACAGTTGCCCGCCAGTCCCGAAGAAGACCCAAATTAAAATCAATGATGTGTCTACTAGATATTTTAAATATTAACTATTCTAAACCCTAAACGTATCGTATTTCGAGTAAATTTGGAAGGGAATTTAGACATATGAAAATATTGAAATTGGGGAATATTTATATACGTGTGCAAGAATTCTATTTCAAAAATAGGATATTAATTCCCCTCTCCCTTCGTTCAAAAATACATCCCTATTTCTATTTTTCTAAATATTCAAATTTCTTAATATTTATATACGAAGTACTTGGTAAATAAATAGAAGATTTTGAAAAATAATAAATTTTTACGTTTTATATTTCTATTTCGAAATAAATCACGCAATCTTAAATTAAGTATGTTCGTTAAACAATTCCGAAATAAAATTTACTAGATATATTAGACTTTTAGGTTCTTTCTATGAAATTAATGTGATGACATAATTTCCTTACTCCAAAAAGTCTACCTGTTAAGAATACGACATTTTAGACGTCTTACTTTTTTCATTGCTTTTTTTACAGGGTAAAATAAAAATTCTTCCTAATATTAAAAAAGGATAATTTTGCATTACGTAAAAAAAGTATATAACGATAATGAAATATATTAAAGTTAACTTATAATAGTTTGTAATTGTATTTGTAACAATATATTTATAGATTCCCTGTTATTTGATATCATCCGTTTCCGGTGTATGCTGTTATATCAGGGATAAATATATACACAAAAATTCCTCCAACAAATTTTTATTATTTACCGTGGTCAAAACATATTAAAAAATCTTATTTTAAAAAATGTAAATATAACGAAATAAATTATATTGAAGTTTCTAATTACCCATGTACATTTCTACCTCGTGCACCTCGTGCACACACACACAGTTCTTCAGTCATTATTTGAATTTCAGAGTGTATTGACACGTCATACTACGCGTTAGTTAGATACAAAGAAAAGTGAAAAATAATAAAAAATTTAATATTCAATGTGAAAACTTCAAATGGAATTATATTAATACAATAAAATAAAGTGATAAATATTATTTGCATAGTTATAAAAAAAAAGAAGAAAGAAACAAAGTCTTAGTCAAGTGTCAACACAAGAAGATCTAATTCTGTTCTGTACTGTCGTCCGAAAAAAATTATTGTAGTCTATTGTTTTGAGTGAATGTCATAAGAGTACATACACGTCAAAATAATAGGCTATGTTTTCTATTTCGGAAGGCAGTACACATAATCATTTACTGTATATTAAGGTAAGGATTTTGTAATAATTTGTAAATATAAAGTGATAAGTCTGTTCGTTATAACTTAATTATTCTTATTTTGCCTTTTGGTAATTTCAATTTTAAACGCACAGATTTTATACTGTGAATAATTCGGCAAGCTCCATACTTTGTTTTTAATTATGTTTATTTTTTATTTTTTTATATCGTTCCAAAATTACAAAGTATCGGGTGTGTTTTATCGATAAGTCTTACCTAAAAATATTGAATCCCTGTGTTCGAAAAGAATTTCCGTGCATTTTTTTACGTCGTTCAGAACGGCTCGGCTCCACATTAGTTAAAAGTGAGTTTTTACAGTAATAATATGATTTAACGGTCTATTTCCTTAAATTAAACTTAAAAACCATATGTTACCAAATATACACACATCCGCAGCCGTATTTCTAGATTCGGCTCCGCGTTTTTTTTGCGTTGAAACTCGGTTTTAAATGTACGCTCATATTAAACCTGATTATCAAGCTGTTTTTAAACAAATTTACTTACAATTTTGCTTAGACTCTTATATATTCGCATTCTGATAATTCAGTTCTGACATTAATGTCCGTATTTTTTTTACATTTTAACAACAAATTTTTATGTGACCTAATTATCCGATTGGTCTGATTTTTGGTTTACTGATGTTTGAATGTACAATAATATAAGCGAAGCGGCAAGTACGCATTTTTATTTTTTTCCATCACCCTTTAATTGAAATTCAAATTTATTTTTGGATATTTAGTATTTACTTTCATTTGATGTCCAACTTATTTACTCTAGAACCTCGAGCAAGAGACCATCCACGCATAAAGACACAAGACAAGTATGATTTGAGTAATGTTTTTGGCTTCGCTACTTATTGATTATTCATCCTTGTTAAATTAAATAACAATACTGCAAAAAAAAAAATATATCAATAAACAGTTTTTTGGGTTTTATTACAACATTTATTTTATAATGGTAATGATACAGATATTTAAAAAACACAAAATTATTTCATTAAATTATTTGTTTTACTTTACTTCTACTTTATTTCTTTCCAACATAATTAATATGATAAACATATTTACAAAAATTATTTCACTTTTCCAGTTCCTTGGTTGCTGTCTTCTTGGTAACTTTTACCTGCCTATCCCAAAATGCTTGGGACTTCTTGGGGACTAGCTTGTTCATCTTCAAGAACATGATGGCGTGGATGGTTTCTTTCTCTAGGTTATACCGCCTCGATGAGTAAACTAATTTGAGGTGTGAGAAAATTCTCTCACACCTCGCATTAGAAACAGGTAAGTTGTTGAAGTTGGTCATCAAACTGACAAGTCCAGGTGGATAACATATCTTCTCTGCAACATGTTCATACCTGGCAGTAAGCATCCTGTGGGTTGCGGTCATTGCTCCTTGTTTGTACAGTTTCTGGCGTTCTTCAACATCGAAATCCTTGGACTTAGATTTTTTGACTTTCGCAATTTCCTCCTTTATCTTAGCGACTTCACGTTGGTAACCGTATGTCAAGGCATGCAACTTGGATTCTTCTATGTTACTCCAATCCTTCAGCCCAGCTTTCAGGTGTTTCTTCATGACGTCCAGGGGATCCTTCTGTTTGTCACGTTGTTCTTTCTTTTTCTTCTTGGCTGCTGCTTGAGCCTGAATTTCTTTGAACTCTTGTTGTTTGTTCCAAAACATCTTTTGGATGGGTGTCATCATGCCTGTAATACATAAATATAATTAATAAAAATGATAATTGAATTATTTAACTAATGTTATTATTATTATCTATTTTAATTAATATTGTATATCTTTACCTGTGGGAGGTGCAGTTTCTGGAGATTCGTACTCGTCAGCTTCGGAATCCTCATTGTCGGCATCCGCATTAGCTCTACGCAGGTCGGCCTCTTCATCTGCCTTTTCTTCAGGACTTAGGTTGGCTCTCAGTGAGATTCGGTGTAGCCGTTCACCCAACAACCTACAATTTTTGGGTGCTTGTTGTAAAATTGTTTTTGCTTCATCCTGTGTCACCGTAAAGCTTTGTGTGCCACTCGCAATCATTTCCAAATGACTGCGTGACAGGGGGTGTAGGTAGAGACAGACTTGCCATCCTGCATTAGTACGGACAATCTTGTTAACTCTCAGGTGAAGGAACTTGAATACACGTCTAGCGAATAAGTTGCCAGGCATACTTGTCCGTAGGGTAAAGAACACCGTATCCAGCATGGTGAACATCTGGACGATTGTGGCCTCATGGGCTTGTGCAGGAATTGTCAGCATGGTATCCACACACTCCAACACTTCCAGGACTTCTCTGAGGGCAAGAACCTGGTCAGGTGTTGGCCACAGATTGTCAAACTTCTTGTTGACTAAAATAAAAATTAAAAATTAAAAATTAAAAATTAATTCTATTGATATATACAGTTCTAATTTTTAATTAAGGGAACGAGAGAAGAAATAATTTATTTAGTTTAAATTTTAATAAACTTCTATTTGTTACCTTTCTCTTTTGTTTAATTAAGGGACAGAGAGAAATTTAAATTGGTAATTTTGTTAGTTTTAAATTGTTGTTTAAATTATAATTAACTTTTTTGGGTTTACCTTTCTGATCCTGCACGGATTTTTTCACCTTCTGAAGTAGTGGTTTGTTGTCAAACAACTCTAAGAACCGCTTTATCATGTTCATTCTGGAGCTCCATCTCGTCTCCACGTATCTGGTAAGCATACGTTGTCCACTCTCTACCAAAATGCGACGCAGCTTCTTGTTATTCATAATTTTACTGACCAGCTTTGCCAGGTTAATTATGGTTCTGTTGTACCCCTTCCCTTTCTAAAAAAATATAATATTTGTTAATTTTCACGTTTTTGTATAATTTATTATTTAACTTTTTAAGTTACTGTATAAGTTATTTAGTTGGTTCTATTAATCATTTAATTAATTTACTTACAACTTTGGCAGCCTGCTTCAACGCCAACTCCACTTGGTGGTTGAGGCAAACACCTCCCACTATAAGTCCACATTTCTGCTCATCACATTTCATTGTTCTTTGGATGTTCTCTTCTATTAGTTTCCCGAAATTTGTGATTGCTGAAAAGAAATAATTTAATAAATTAATATAATTTAGTTAAATGCATTTCGTGAAACTACCCCTGTAAATCATTAAATGTAATTCATTGAATTTTTTGGGAATGAATTTAATTTAACTTTACTTACCCTCTCTTTGTTGTGGATCTTTGATGGCGATGGACCTGTAGAAAATCGCACTTGATATGCCGCCATCGCCGCCATCGCCTTGTCTTGTTCCTGCCAGGGTTTCTTCATCTCCATCCTGACCCTCACCTTCGGCTTTTACAACACCATCCTCAACCTCATCTAAATCTTCTATAAACAAATCCAACGGGATTTCATCTTCACTATCAGCCTCAGGTGTGTCTTCCTTATCACTATCATCATCACTGACTCCCTCATGGTTCATGAAACTTGTATACTCTGTGGGGGTTTTCCCGTGCTCTTCATTGAGTATCTTGACGGACTAAAGAATGAAAAATAAATTAATGATTTACTTTCTAATGGTATTGTTTTATAATATTAATTCTCGTATTCATTCAAATATTCATCTAAAAAAACTGGTTTTATCTTACAATTGTACATTTTACATCCGCGGAAAGCCATTTAAAATACGATGCGAGAAAAAACTATTAAATAGTTATGATTTTATAATTATAATTTATAATTTTTCATTACCTTTACACAGTTGGCAGCCGAGTCGGATGTGGAGCTGAGAAGTTGATAATGCTCAAGCCCAAACCTTTTCAACAGTTCTTCGAAATATTCGTAGATGCTGCGGCCGGAAGCATCGGGTTTAGGCATCTAAACATAAGTAATTAATCAAATTATCATTTAGGTATTTGTGGTCATTCTAAATTTCTAAGAATTAATTTTAAACTTATACCTGTTCACAGGCGAGCAACAATTCTTTGGGACCGTCTGCATCGGTATAGTTTGCAGTTACTGAAAAATTAGTAATTCTTTTATATTATTCATTCATAATAGTTTACTTTACTTTATTTAATTCAGGTTATGTAGCTGCTGCAGTTGTAATTGCATTAATAAATAATAATAGTTTATTTATTTTATTTAGGTTACCTGCAATGAAGTCGGTGTGGTGAACATTGCCGAAGTCGAAGGAAAGGTGCACACCTGCGGAAACAAAGATAATATTGATTATTTAAAATAATTAAATATTAACATTTTTTCCGCAGGTGTGCACCTTTCCTTCGATTTCGGCAATGTACACACCCGCGGAAGTGAAGATAATTTAAATTAATTATTTGTTATTTCTTTCAGATTTTGAAATTATTTAGTAATGTTTTAGTTTATAAATTATAATACTTAATAGTTAATAGTTATTAATACCTTTATTTTCTAAAATCTTCTTGAAGGATTCCATGTAATACTTGTGCTGCCCCTGCAGCCAGTTATGAAGCTGTTTGCTGGTGGGTGCATCCTGCTTCTTGCCTTTCTCAAGTAAACCGACCTGCTTGGCGACGATATGGTCAAAGGCATTGGCATCCGTATCCTTAAAGCGAATTTTTTAAAGTTAGTATGTTTTTCAACCTATTTTTAAAAAATACACTATTCTAACTGACATGAAGATATATTTCGATTTTAGCAATCATTTTCAATTAATTTTGTTTAAAAAAATATAGGTATGAGACATTAGATAACAGCAAATATGATCAAAAATATTAAACATACATTTACCTTAAAGCGAAGGAAACTTTCATTATTAACCAGTTTTCCTGTTATGTGGCGCAGCGCTTCTAGGGCAGTGACGTATATTTTGACTTCATGGATAACTTCAGCATCTGCCTGGGCCTGTTGAAACTTCCTCTGAAAGCTGGCCAGGTTCACTCCCTTCCTATACTCTCGGTAAACATCTCTGTGGTCAATGATCCAGTGACGGCTAAACCTCCTAAACAGGTAAGCAATTAATATTATTTTTTTTAGCAAAGCTACTCTATAATTCACCTTGTCTGTCAGTATATATTTTTAATCAATGTTTATGAATACTTAATACCAGTGTTCTGGAGCCGGGAGCAGCAACATTTTTTGTGGAGCCGGATCCGGAGCCGTATTTTTTGTTAAAAACGGCTCCGGCTCCGGACTAGGTAAAAATGATTTTTTAAAGTAATATTATAATTTGGCAACGGTCTATTTCCATATAATAAACTGAAAAACTATTGTTACTTAACAAATAGACACACATCCTTCTACTTTTATATAGCTTTAATCAAATAAAAGCAAAATATTTTATATTATTTATCTTATTTTATCAAATTCAATAATGGAAAAAAATTGATATATTAATTTTAAGGTAGGAGCCGGAGCTGGAGCCGGAGCCGGGAGCCGTATTTCCAAATACGGCTCCCCGGAGCCGGAGCCGCATCAAAATTATACGGCTCCGGCACGTTGCGTTAATACATCATGTTATTTTATGTCAACTTAATATTATTACCTAAGAAGGTTAGTTTCTTGCAGTATAAATCTCTCTAATGGTTTTCCCTCTTTGGGGTATTCTTTCACGTGGTATGTGCCATCCCAGGTATGGAAGTTACAGTATTTGCACCCCCGCCCCCACGGGGTCTTATTCTGACCCTTTCCAGGGTAGTTGGGGATCATGTAAGCATGATCTTCAAGCACTTTAACCAAGTAGACATAAACCTGAAGTAATTTTAATTTTATTAAACATTTTATTTAATAATCTCACACCTGTAACTCTTTTTTTAGTTGTGTTCCTTTCTTGACTTTTAGTTTTGCTTTCAAAAAGTGTCACTTTTGCCCCCCCCCCCCCTCTACATTTTATTATTATTTTTAGTATTTATGTTTGTACCTTATCACCATTACTATATGTTATCCTCTTCCCATCAAGGCGGTCATAGAGCGAGTGTGTGTCCCCTTGTACTGTACCCACGCAGTCTAGGTAATCAATAGAACAGTTAATTTAATATATTATAGGTAAAGTAAAACAAACTAGTATTCTAGAAATTTATGTATTTACGGTTGAGATTGTATGGTTATTAATTATAAATATAATATAATGTATTTTATTTAAGTACAGACAAATAGACATCCTGTCAATTAAATTTTTAATGTTACTACCTATGTTATTGATATTAATTATACTAATTTAAGCTTACCTCTGATGAACATATGTTCCGTACTGTCACTGTTCATCTTGGGTTTATTCTTGGATCCTTTTGTACGGCCACCTCTCCCTTTTGGCTTTTCTCCAGCTGGGGATGACTGTGCTGAAGAAGGTGTGTCTCCAGCTGGTGTTGTAGGTGTGGCTGCGGCTTTAGGTTTGGCTGCGGCTTTAGGTGTGGCTGTTGTACTTGTACGGCCACCTCTCCCTTTTGGCTTTTCTCCAGCTGGGGATGACTGTGCTGAAGAAGGTGTGTCTCCAGCTGCGGCTTTAGGTGTGGCTGTTGTACTTGTAGGTGATGGAGACGGCGGCGGCGTTACGTTGAGTGGGCGCATTGGTGATGTATCTGGTGTTGTTTGTGAAGCTGGTTGTGGGCTTGCTGGTTTTGACCTTAAAATAATTAATTAATATTATTTTTCCCTTGCCCTCTGGACAAAATATAAAAATTATTTGGCTACTTGTTTTTTTTACCTCGATTGGGGAGAAGGTTTTGGGGGTGAAGTTGGATTTTCAGGTTCTGGGCTGTCAGGTTTTGACCTTAAAAAAATAGCCTATTATTTTAATTATTAATTAATATTATTTTTCCCTTGCCCTCTGGACAAAATATAAAAATTATTTGGCTACTTGTTTTTTTTACCTCGATTGGGGAGAAGGTTTGGGGGGTGAAGTTGGATTTTCAGGTTCTGGGCTGTCAGGTTTTGACCTTAAAAAAATAGCCTATTATTTTAATTATTAATTAATATTATTTTTCCCTTGCCCTCTGGACAAAATATAAAAATTATTTGGCTACTTGTTTTTTTTACCTCGATTGGGGAGAAGGTTTGGGGGGTGAAGTTGGATTTTCAGGTTCTGGGCTGTCAGGTTTTGACCTTAAAAAAATAGCCTATTATTTTAATTATTAATTAATATTATTTTTACCTTGCCCTCTGGACAAAATAAAAAAAAATTATTTGGCTACTTGTTTTTTTTACCTCGATTGGGGAGAAGACTCTGTTCTTCTTTTCTTGACCCTTGGAGGTGAACACAACTTTGTTATTATTCGCTTGCGTTGTGGATCAGCTATTTTTGAAGTGACTGGAGTGCAACTGAAATTAAATAAATAAATAAATTTTCAATTTCTCTGGTTCTTTTTAGAACCCACCAAATTTACCAAATTTGGGATTATATTCTAAAAAAAAATGGCCTCTCTTGGTGTGTAGAGCACCGAGAGTTGCTGAACATGGAAGGAATGCGCCCCGGAGGATGGATGGAGGACCCAACCTAACCTGACCAAAAGTAAGTAAGGATATTTTTTTAACATTTACCTACCCTAAGATAAAGGAACCCACTACTTTTCATAATCCCATTTATTATAATTTTATTAGGGGTATGCATTTGAGCTTAATAGTAAATAAAAAGTAAAAATACGACGAAACCCACTAATTTTATAAGGGGTAGTTTCACGAAATGCATTTGAGCTTAATAAATAAAAAGTTACTGTAAAAATCCCATTTCTATACTTTTTTTAGCATGGGTAGATGCACTTCGTGAAACTACCCCTTTTAGTTTTTTTATAACATTATTAAATATAAAATGAAAATATTATTATTACCTAATGTTATCACTGGGGGTTATTTTTTTTGTGGGGGTCCCCAACCCCTCCTTCTCCTCCAACATTACCGACCCTGGAGTGCAACTGAAAATTAAATAAATAAATAACATTTACCTACCCTAAGATAAAAAGTTACTACTTTTCATAATCCCATTTATTATAATTTTATTAGGGGTATGCATTTGAGCTTAATAGTAAATAAAAAGTAAAAATACGACGAAACCCACTAATTTTATAAGGGGTAGTTTCACGAAATGCATTTGAGCTTAATAAATAAACTTCGTGAAACTACCCCTTTTAGTTTTTTTATAACATTATTAAATATAAAATGAAAATATTATTATTACCTAATGTTATCACTGGGGGTTATTTTTTTGGGGGGGGACCCCAAACCCTCCTTTTCCTCCAACATATCAAGGTCAACCTCATCCAAAATATCGGGTATTCTTGCATCGGGGATCGTCTTACGTTCACGCAAACTACGAGTACGCGTAACTGAAGAGTCAGGCATAGCTTGGACAACCTCACTGTCATCATCGTCACCTATAACTTTATTAGAGTCAGGCTCAGCCATTCTCTAACGATGTTGTAACTGAACTAAAACTAAAAAAAAAGATTAATATTAATTATGACTTTATGACTTTAAGCCTAAGGTGGTGAGAATGGCCAGGTTACCGCTTACATTGGATGATTGGGGGAAGAAAAGGGTTAACAACTTAACAGTAACTCCACCCATAATTTTATTTTTTGGAATAGTAAGGGATAAAATAAACACACATAAAAGAAAGTGTGGGGGGGGGGGGGGGGTATAACTATAATCCGTATCCAATTACTACGAAGTACGAGGGAAATCATGGGATGTGTTGGAAAATATTTATATGACATGTAAGACTAAGAATTCTCCTAATTTCCCCTTGAGGAGGGGGGAGGATTTGATGCTTAATCTGCAGAAGGGGTAATTTAACACTTAATTTACCCTCCGTAAAAGATTAAAGATTAAAAGATTAAAGATTATTTGAAACCTGCCCCACCCCCCTTTTTCAACACTTCTTATTTGAATATAATTATATGTAATCTTTTTTTCTCCACCCATCATAACGTAATGGTTAGGAGGAGGGGGGGGGGGGGGAACCAACAAGATTTAATTTGGATTTAATACGATGAAATTTTAGTAAATAAATTAGCCGTTAGAGGCTGGATATTTCAAATTGTTTTTCAATTTATACTTAAGTTTCATCATTCATTGGTAAGAAAAGTTAAAAATTATATTTCAAGTTTTAGAAACCTATTTTTAAGAAAAGTTACATTTGAGATGAATAGAATTAAAAAAGTATTCGGTAATGTAGACAAACAAAATTGCTTCATAGTTACATATTGGAAGTTACATAACATTCAAGGATTACCATTGACATTGTCAGCTTTGAGGTCACTTTATGAAGGCTTTTTGGCCAATTATAGAATAGATTGATGATAATGATATGATGAATATCTGTATCATTTCATATCTTTTAAAAACAAAGTTTTATACCAACGTTTTCTTTTTGGTTTGCTCAACAATTTTGGGGAATTTTGGGACTTGGTTGCTTCATTAAGTTGAGTGTAAAAACGTTTCAACTATGAATTGTTATTTACAAAAGGGGTAATTTTGTGCATCATCATTGGGAGTGTACATCAATTTATCGGCCATTATAATATAAGGTTATAATTTATAAAGGTGTCATATATATAAACCTTTCTTAAAAGTTAAAAAAAAAACTCTCTCCCGTCACCCAGCATTAGTGGAAAATTTTTATAAAGGAAAATTTAAATAAATAAAGGGGGGTTATAATAAAGGTGTCGTCATATATATATTATGGAAAATTTTTATAAAGGAAAATTTAAATAAATAAAGGGATTATTCTTTGTATTTTTTTTTTGGGGGGGGGGGGGTTATATTCAAAATCAAGTTCAACCCTTTCTTTTCATATATTCTATGTATAATAAAGGTGTCGTCATATATATATTATGGAAAATTTTTATAAAGGAAAATTTAAATAAATAAAGGGATTATTCTTTGTATTTTTTTTGGGGGGGGGGGGGGGGTTATATTCAAAATCAAGTTCAACCCTTTCTTTTCATATAGCAACCCTCCTTAAAAGGGGAGGGGGGGGAGACTAGAGTAAAATAAACAGCCCATTGCCCTTCCCTTTATTTTGGGGGGGGGGACTATAAAGGTGTTAACTGTTACTTACATGTAAAACCCTTTTCCCCCACCCATATATGTTTGGATATTGACCTCTAGGCTTTAAATGCGGATGCCACTTATTTTAAAGGGTATGTAAAGATAAAATTTTTTCATGCTATTAGACTATTAGTATTAACAAATTAAAAATCTTAACATTTTCTAAATAATAAATATCGAAGATTGATTTTACGGCATTAGGTTGGTTTATTCGAAGATTGATTTTACGGCATTAGGTTGGTTTATAAAGATAATTTACATTTTACAAATTTGTAATTTAAAGTTAAATAGTAGGTTGGCGACGAACGAGAGATGGGCCAGCCAACTTCAAGTTACTTGGATACTAAGGGGAGAAGAAACGGCGGCGCAACCGCCGAAAACTGCCGAGAAAAGGCAAAATAAATTTCAGCGGCTTATCGGAAGGTAATGAGGAAATTACATTTTTGCATACAACCCCTTTATTTTAATGGCTTTCTCTACCTTTTGACCGCCTTTCTCTTTGTTTTAATGCGTAATTAGTTTTTATATACGCATAAAATAAACTTATAAAGTTAATTATTTTTTAATATTTGATTTTGCAGTGTTTTTATACGTATATTGTGAACGTTTTGATGAAATTGAATTGAAATTGAAATTAATTATATCTGCATTTGCATTATGAAAAATAAAATACTAATTATTAAATTATTATTTCAGTATAAATATCCGAACGAATAATGAAATCTAGAGTACCCAGCAGCACGAAACGAAGGAGCCAGCGAATACTTGAACGACGTCAACAACTTGACCCAGGTATAATATATATTGAATTCTATTTATTTTTAGTTATTTATTTATTATGATGTAGTTACGTACGATTTAGAAAGCGAAGCAACTCTATAATCATTACCAGAATGTCCGTAAATCCATAACCATAACCATAAACAATTATAAACATGACATTATACAAGTGTTAATGTCCGTTTGTCCTACCTTTTCAGAGCTTCGCTTTTATGGATGTTGTCATCCTTGTTTTTATAGTTATAACTTATTCCACCAAGTGTAATATAATGAATAAATAATCCTTATACTAAAGGATCTCGCTAACCGATGAACCGATCGGGTTCTCCTTTTTACCTTTTTAAAAGCGAAGCTTTTCTATAATTATGGTCGGTCCGTCCGATTTAGAAAGCGTAGCAACTCTATAATCATTACCAGAATGTCCGTACGTCCATTTTAAACATGTTGATTTTTCGTCCGAGATAGTTAGCTTTTATTCGTTAATTTAGGCATGTTAGAATTGTCCTATCGATTTCAAACTTTGCATGATGTAGTTACGTACGATTTAGAAAGCGAAGCAACTCTATAAGCATTACCAGAATGTCCGTACGTCCCTTTTAAACATGTTGATTTTTCTACTTTTATAACAACAAAATTTTATGTGATCTAATTATCCGTTTGATCTGGTTTTTGGTATATTGATTCCTTGGACAACAAAGAATAATATTATAAGCGAAGCAACTCTATAATTAAGTCCTAGAAATGTAAGTATGACCATAAACATTATCCTGTATGAAGCAGTTTTCCAACAAATTTACTTAAAATTTTGCTTCGACTCTATACATTTATAATTTATTAAGGTGTCGCTGTTCCTCTTCCTGTTCCTGTTGAGGCCCCCCTCCGAGATGATCCGGTTGTGGCTGCTATTGCACCCCAGCCTGATGACCAGCGTCGAGTTCGACGACAACGACGCCGTAATGCTGCAAGACAATTAGGTAGGTATTATATATAATACGTTTGTCCAGTAACCTTACTCTAAAATAATAAATTCACCTTTTGGAATTAATTTAATTAATTAATTGCGTTGAGATATTTTATGGTTTGGAAAAAATAACCATTTATTTTAAATTAATAGTAAATATCATACAGAATTGCTTACATGATTATTATAAAACAAGGATGAAAACATCCATAAAAGAGAAGCTCCAAAAAATGCGTCAAAAAATCTAAGCTGGATCTTTAATTAAAATGTATTTTTTTTGGCTTTTATGGAACTAATTGTAATCTACAGAAGGGAAAATCACTGGGGATGTACATCGATCTATCGACCACCCTCCTGAGAGATTTTAATTTTAATTTTGATTTAATTTATTAAGGTCAACAGGTTATCCAACAGATGGGGAACAACAATAATGTCAATGTTCCCCATCAACCACCACAACCGGACCATCCTCAAGAGCCGGACCACCCTCAACAGCAGGACGACCCTCCAGAGCCCCTTCCCGACAACAATCCACCTCCCCCACCCCCGCCACAGCAAGAACGTCAACCTCAACGTGGTCGTGTTGCACCTATTTTCAATTTGACAATAGGTGCGCACGCCACAGTAAATATCAACAATAATACATTTCAATTCTATTGATTATTGTTGATATTTACTGTTAATTTATTGTTATTTTGTGTTGTTATCCCCACCCCCCCCCCCCCCCCCCCGACTAAATGACTGGATTAGGTTAGGCTAGGTTAGGTTATATGGCTAGGGGGCCGAGCGCCCGCGGTTATTTTTATTGGTGGGGGGGGGGGGATAAAAATTGTAAAAATCTATTTTGTATTTTGTATATACTATTTTTGATATATTTACTTTATTTACTAGAATTCCAATTATCCCCCCCCCCCCCCCCCCCCGACTAAATGACTGGATTAGGTTAGGCTAGGTTAGGTTATATGGCTAGGGGGCCGAGCGCCCGCGGTTATTTTTATTGGTGGGGGGGATATTTTCAAATTTTGTATATACTATTTTTGATATATTTATACTTTATTTACTAAATTTGCAGATTTTTTAAAGGGGTAGTTTCACGAAATGCATTTAAACTTAATTTAGTGAACCGCATATTTTATCCTGGTTAAATGGTTAAACTACATTTATATGGCATATATTTGAAAAAATTTCAATTTTCTACCACATAGTTTTTAAAATGTCAAGACTTGAAAATCGTCTTTTTAAATTGCATATATCACAAAAAAGACAATTTTAAGGTCTTGATATTTTAAAAACTACGTGGTAGAAAATTGAATTCATTTCAAATATATGCCATATAAATGTAGTTTACCCATTTAACCAGGATAAAATATGCGGTTCACTAAATTAAGTTCAAATGCATTTCGTGAAACTACCCCTTTTCTTTAGTTTTAATATTTTCATTTAATTTTTTTTTCAATTTCATTGTTTCATTTTTTAGTAGCAAATCTACTTTATATTTCTAAATGTAAATATGTCTGTCTGTCTGTCTGTTTTTTTTTCGTTTTTCAATTTCATTGTTTCATTTTCATTTTGTATTTCATAAATTCATTTCATATTCATATTCGTGATAAAAATAAATGTGATAAGAAACTCGAAATAATACACTTTTTTATTCATTCTTATGGTCGGTCCGTCCGATTTAGAAAGCGTAGCAACTCTATAATCATTACCAGAATGTCCGTACGTCCATTTTAAACATGTTGATTTTTCGTCCGAGATAGTTAGCTTTTATTCGTTAACGATGCAAGAAATAGCTATTGATAATTTTAAATACGTGGAACGCTTACCTAACCTACCTAAGTTTTATCAAATAACTATATCAAACGTCTCTCTTCCTTCCTTGGATACAAACGGCTGCGCCCCTAGCATTTAGAGGCTCTATATTCGAACCTACCTACCTACCTACCTAAGTATATCAAATAACTATATCAAACGTCTCTCGAGTCTCTTCCTTGGATACAAACGGCTGCGCCCCTAGCATTTAGAGGCTCTATATTCGAAGGGATATGAAAGGGCAGAAAAATAGCCTAAAACCATCTAAGGACCTATACGAAGCTGTACTGTAAAGGAGAACCATATAGGTTCAGTGGTTAGCGAGATCCTTAGCTACAGACAAACAGAGCTTACTTCTTTATAAGTTTACTAGCGGCCTCTAGTGGCACTTTAAATGTTTTTGTTTGTTAAAGTTAATACTATAGCTATTGATAATTTTAAATTTATGTCTTCAATTCAAAGTTAAAATAAGTACACAAATAAAACCATCTAAGGACCTATACGAAGCTGTACTGTAAAGGAGAACCATATAGGTTCAGTGGTTAGCGAGATCCTTAGCTACAGACAAACAGAGCTTACTTCTTTATAAGTTTACTAGCGGCTACGCCCCTAGAGGCCTCTAGTGGCACTTTAAATGTTTTTGTTTGTTAAAGTTAATACTATAGCTATTGATAATTTTAAATTTATGTCTTCAATTCAAAGTTAAAATAAGTACACAAATAAAACCATCTAAGGACCTATACGAAGCTGTACTGTAAAGGAGAACCATATAGGTTCAGTGGTTAGCGAGATCCTTAGCTACAGACAAACAGAGCTTACTTCTTCAATTATAATTCAAATTATAGAGCAGCATCGCAATTACAAATTAAATTAAATAAAAATAAGAAAATTATTTTTCATAGTTTTATTATTATAGCATATATATGTCAAGTTATGTTATTTATGTGGAATCTAACTAAATATTCACAGGAATGCGATCTCAACTCAATCGATAATGATCACTGACTCATCAGAGTCATCACCTTCACCTTCGCTCGCGCCACCTTCGTGTTCCAGAACTTCCAGGATGGCGTCAATATCTCCATCATCGGAAGATGGATTTACATCGCCGGAGATATCGGGATATTCGTCTTCATCTGATGATAGATCTACTGTGCCATCTAATCCTATCGCACGGTCATAGACAGCTAACGCCTGGATAACGTCGTCACGGTAACCGTTGCATTTTGCTTCCATTTGCTGCAGAACAAGTTGGTTTTGTTCGCGTGTACGCTGAGAAGATGGAAGGGCTTGGTGAAGGAATTGGTATATACCAATTCCTTCACTAAATAGTCTGATCGCCTGCATATTCCGAACACTCTGAAACCCCGACCTGTAAAGCAGGTTAGATATATCTTTAAAAGATCTGTGAAGGACCTGATAATGGGCGTACCATCCAGGCATCAGGTCGGGGTATAAACTTGGTTCTGGATCTGTACAGGTAAGTGTACGGGGGAAGTAAGGAACCAAGTCATCCATCGCTACCGGCTTGCGCCTGCGCCCAACTGTGACTCTCTGTCCTTGTTCCGCCATAATAACGATAGCAAAAATAAAACAAATGTTCAAATGTTGTCACTTCAAAGGTCTGTAAGCAAATGAAATTTCAAGGAATCATTAATTACCCCCTACAAATTTTTCTTTGTTGTTGGTTTCCAAGAAATTATTAAGATTTATAATATTCTAGATATCTTCAATGGGATGTGTGAAATATTTTTAACAAGGATGACAATATCCATTAAAGCAAAACATTAACATAAATGCATTAGTATAATCAAAATTATAAGTAAGTATTCTGTCTATAAGTATAAATTATATAAATACTAACATACTGACGTCTATAACCAACACAAATTATAGAAAAGCTTCGCTAATTCCTAGTATTTTGAATTTTCCATATGTTTTGTTTTGTTTTGTTTCTTGGGGGGGGGGGGGGGGAACATTAACATAAATGCATAAGTATAATTATAAAGTAAGTATTCTGTCTATAAATTATATAAAATAGTAATACTAACTGACGTTTATAACCAACACAAATTATAGAAAAGCTTCGCTAATTCCTATTTTCCATATGTTTTGAATTGTTAACTTATTTCTTGGGGAGGGGGGGGGGGGGAGGGGTCAATATTTGTATCGTAAGTTGTAATGTAACGGTCAACCTTCAAATAGGGGAGGGGTGAGACTACACTAGTATAATAAATTATAATCTTACCCACTCCCCAAGTTAAAAATTAATCGTGACCCCCCCCCCCCCTCTCATATATATAAACATAGTGAAAATGAAATTATAAGAATCCTTGTTACTCTATAATTAAGGTATGTCCATACGTCCCTCCGTCCGAGTCTTTTTACGGAAATACACTATATTGTTATATATAGAAAAAGATTGTTATAAATGTGTTTTTTATCACGTATTTTACAATTTTTTTGTCCATTTTCACCGCTCATTATGAATATGGGCGGAGTGGTAATGCGCGCCCCCCCCCCCCCATGTAACCCCCTAAAATTGGGGTTGGTGTTGTATGTAATAAATATTAGGAGGTAATAGGATATCTGTTTAGCTCCCCCCCCCCCAAAAAAAATAGGGGGAAAAACATAAATATTAGGAGGGGATAGGACAGTTGACAATAATAAATAATAATCAAAAATCAAAATGCTGAACTGATAAGAAATAATTAATAAACAATTTTAAGTTTAGGCAAATTTAGGATTATGTAATTGTAAATTCAATTGTTTAAGTTTTAACGTTTTTCTATTAGCTTAATGCTTCAAAAGACAACCATACATTGTTCCAAATGGTCTATTTATTATTCATAATTTTAGAGCTTCGCTACTTATGTATGTTTTATAATTATTAGGTAGACATGTAAGAATTCTGCTAATTTCCCCTTTGAGGAGGGGGGGAGGATTTGATGCTTAATCTTTCATGTCACACGGTCCACGGATAAAAAACAAATATATAATATCGTAACCAACCTGGTAATGGTATGGTAATAATTGGGGTGGGGGGGGGGGGGGGGAGAAACAAGATTAAATTTGGATTTAATACGATGAAATTATAGTAAATAAATTAGCCGTTAGAGGGTAAATATTTCAAATTGTTCTTAAATTTATACTTTCATCATTCATTGGTGAGAAAAGTTAAAAATTATATTTCAAGTTTTAGAAACCTATTTTTAAGAAAAGTTACATTTGAGACGAATTGATTTCACAAAGTATTCGGTAATGTAGAAAACAAACAAAATTGCTTCAAAGTTACATATTGAAAGTTGGAATATAGATAACTTCTCTATATGCTTTATAACACTTTATGAAGGCTTTTTGGCCAATTATATTATAGATTGATGATAATATCTGTGATAATATCATTTCATATGTTTTAAGTTTTAAAAACATTCTTTCGCAAGGAAGGGAAATTTAAATTTTTTTAAAAAGGGTCAACTAAATAACATGACACGGATATGAAGCAAAATTGTAAGTGAATTAGTTGGAAGACTCTAATTGCAATAAAACCTACTCTTTTTGAATAAAACAAATATACAAAGTTTTTACTTTTTAATTCGTTCGTTCTTTAAGACAGATAGCTATTTCTTTCATAGTTAAACGGCTCCTCGGGGCTAAAAAAACTGGTTTTAATAATCAAACGATTGTACATTTCTGTTCTGTCTATATATCATAGTTATCATTGAAAACCAAAGAATAAAATAATAGGATGTCTGTTAATCTCCACGGATAAAAAACTTTCCTAGGAGTTTTATGAAGGCTTTTTGATCAATTATACAAACTACAAAGATATGATGATAGTAACCAAATTTAGATAATCACTTTAATAATTTTAGTTCTTTCTTTTTGTCTGTCTATCTTTTATTAAATACAAATCGTAAAATTCGGAATAACTATATACGGTTTTTTTGGACTTCAGTTGAAAGAAATCGTTTTTACTTTCCGGTCATACGCTTATAATACGATGTGATAATTTGATAAATATCTATTTTTTGAATTAAATTTATCGCCTGGACAGACATACTTACAAAGCTATGTTCATATATATTTAAGATTTGAGATTAGTTTGTTTCCCTTCAGTATTTTATTTTTTTTGGAGCGAAGCTATTTCATAATTAAGTTTTTTAAAATTTTTATAGACATTTTTCCGTGCATTTTAAATTTGTTTCAATTTTCCCATAATTACTAAAATAAAAGAATAATGTCAGTTTGATAATAAAAGTACTCGTTTTTATGGTAAATAAAATTAACATATCTTCGCGCCTTAATCGCTGTACAATATTTATTTTTGGGGGGGGGGGCGGGGAGGAAAAATTTATGTCACCTGATTAAGGAAGGGAAACTGGAAGGGTCAACTTAACTGAACTCACATGAGAAATATGAGATCTTCAAGTTCATACAGAACAATAATTTTCTATAATTAGGGTCAGTTTGTCCGTCGACTATTTGTCGACTATTCTGAACTATTTAAGTGTTTGTGTTATTATCCGTTTGTTATACAGTTTCAGAAATCGTTTTAATCTTACAGAACAATAGCTTTTTTATAATTAGGGCTGGTCAATCTCCGTAAGAAAGCGGATAGCTTTTTTCATTTCTGGTAATGTAGGCATTTGCTTCCTGTATCCGTTTGTCATAAAGTTTCAGTACTAGTTTTTATGGATGTTTTAATCCTTGTTAATATTCCCCAATATACAAGGTATATTGATAAAAGCGTTTTTTTTTTGGGGGGGGGGGGGGAACATTTATGACCGCATAAAGCTAAGGGTCAACTCATGATACAGGAAATATGAGACCTTAGAGAACAAGGACAAATCGTTACAATTTACAAAACTAACTCCAATCCAAATAAAATAAAAATATTTATTTTCATTTTATTTAAGTCAACATAGTTTATTTATTTATTTAGATTATTTATTTCATTAAAGTAAAAAAAGTTATGATTATTGTTTTGTTAGTATGTTAGGTTAAATAATAAATTAGTACATATTACTTGAGTTAGAATGATTAATACATTATTTAATGGTTATTGGTGGTTTATTTTTTAACTTTTCTTTCACTTTATGATATTAGCAAGTTTGATATATGGTTGAGTTGAAATGTAGAAGACAGTAAGCAGGGTGGAGGGTTGGATAATGTAGGGTGTTGGATCTTTGGAAGGTGGATTATTATAGAGTAGATACGCTGAAAGCCTGAAACAAAAAATCTTAAGTCTTAACAGCTATGTGAGGGAGAGGGGGGGGGGTGGTAATTTATCTATCCTTTACAACCCTCTCACATACTCACACGACAATACAAATACACATAATAAATACTAGGATATGACAATGAAAGAAAAATCGAGATTTTTGGAATAAAGAAAGGGGAGAATAAATTATTTAAAAGTCTTATCTATTATACAAATTTTATATCTAAGTTTTCATATTTATTGAATTGTTTACAAGTAAAACTGATATGGTTCTGATATCGCAAAAACCAATCAACCAATATTATTTTTTTATAATTCATTCTAAAAAAATAAAAAAAACTCATCAATATTTAATTTTTAAAGTTTTCATATTTATTGAATTGTTTAAAAGTAAAACTGATATGGTTCTGAGTTCTGATATCGCAAAAACCAATCAACCAATATTATTTTTTTTATAATTCATTCTATAAAAATAAAAAACTCATCAATATTTAATTTTTAAAAAAAATTGTATAAAAAGTAAAAAAAACACTGAGAAAATATTAGGTGTAGAGGTTTCGTGTTTTTTCTAGACAGCCATATTGGCTATTTTTCCAAATTTTGACGAAACGAAAAAATTTATTGGAAAATATCAGTAAATATTAACTTTCAGGATCGTATAAATTTAGAAAAGATTTTAATATTTAGGTTTCCTGTCCAAATTCAACCCTTTCCCTAATTGTTATAAACGTCTTTGGACAGTTAGAAACTAGGGGGAATATTAAAGAAATATTGACCCGACAGTTTCAAATTTCCATCGTCTAAGATCTATTGAATAGATTTCTAGTAGACATATGTCTGATTAAAATCCGTTTTGATGCTTGATGAAATTTTTTCTTGAGAGAGGTAATGTAATATTTGGGTCAGGTCAATACTTCCTTCTGATTTTTAAAATTGTGAGAGGTATACCCCTGAGGTTTAAGGATGCCTGACGCTCGGCTGCCGAGCCCTGCTATTAAGTGGATGATATTTCAATAAGATTTTTATAAGACTCACCTGTAGTATACCATTGTAAGTTTTTGGCTTGTTTTATTGGCTCCAGTTGCAAAAGAAAATCTTTAAAAAAAATCTAATTTTTAAATCTTTGTCTTAAACCCATTTACTTTATGGGCCAAATGATATCTATGTAAAATCTCTCCTAGCCTAACCTAAGAAATATACCAAATATATAGAAAATACTAGTCTATAGTTCCAACAAAACAAACTAGAAAACCGAATTCTTAAAAAAGGCATAAAAAAATTTATTTGGTAATTAACAGTCCAGTCTTTAAGAAGGTATTAAGGTCTGAAAAACGGACACTTTCTTCATATTTGAATTGTAAAGTCGCTTTGCTACCCAAATTTTCTAGATCAAAAAGATATTACCTCTATTTATCACTATAAGTAGCAAAATTAGCAGAAAAATCTTTTTTTTATATGACTTTTTGAATCATCCAAATACATTCATATTAATAATTTACTTTTTTTGACATTAAAAAATGAGAAAGAAATAGGGGCGATAAAAAAACTTTAAAACAATTTACTAAATACTTTTGGGTAACAAAAAGTCATTCCATGGGTAAATAAAACATTTTTCTGCATTCATTTTGCTTTGTAAACATTTTATACATGTTATATGTATAATCTTAATAATAAAATTTATTAAACAAATTCAATAATCATTAACCCTTACAGATCGGGCCCCAATTCCCACCTTAATAGATCGGGGGGGGGAGGGGGGGTCATATTGACCCCCCCCTCTATCTCGGCTCCTGTTACAGATAAAGACGTAAAATTTTTTTTCTGGTGGTTCATGTGTATTTTTAGAGAAAATTACTTTTTCTGCCAGACCGCTCCTTAGCCGCTTTTTAGCGGCCAGCCGCTAAATATTAAAACAGCTGTAGAGCGGCCAATTTTGCAGCTAGGATGACCAAATTTTAGGACGAACTTTTATTTTTAATAACAAAAAAATTACTTTTTCTGATCATCGCCGAAAAACGGCAAATAATGGAAACCGCCATTTTCGGCGGTTACGGCGGTAAAACGGCGGTTGGCGGCGCCAATTAATATTTTATCTGTTTATTGTTGCTCAAGGATTTACCAAAAAAATTTATAGGTCTCTAGCTGTAATAGAAGCCACGATATTCATGATATATGTCTGTTGTAAAAGCCGGACAAAAATCGGTCATAAAGTCGATCAGGGAGCGGTCAAACGGTCATAACACCACTTTTCTCAGAAGGTCATTGATATCTAAGTATTCACTAAAAAAATTTTAGGTTTCTACCTTATACACAAAAGTCATAATGTAGAAATTAAGATTTATTTAGAATTTTTTTCTAAATTTGGTGCCACCTAACCGACTTTGACCGGACGCCACGACCGACACAGACCAGATATCCTTATAAGATCAACTCTTGCCGACGTATAATTACTAAACTTAAAAAGTCATGAAGTCACAACTCTCTATCTTACCTACAAAAAAAATGACATTGAAAAAACTAGAGGGGGGGGTCAATATGACCCCCCCCCCCGATCTGTAAGGGTTAATATATAGCAGCTGCGCCCCTAGCATCTAGGGGCTCTGTGTTTAAAAAGGTAATATGGGGACAGTAAAAGAGAATAGCCTTTAATCATCCTGTGATCTAAATCTAATAAAAAATAACCTTAAACTATCCTAGTTCTTATATGAGGCGTCCATAAAAAGGATAATTCAATCTAATGTAGAAATCTTAAGCTTCAGACAAAAAAACCTTTAAACTAAACGAAGATTGAAAAAATAGCCTGAAACCATCCCAAGACTTAAATTGTAAAATAAAATAGCCTAAAACCAGTCTGAGAACATTGTGAAGCTTCCCTAAATTTGACAAACTCAATCGATTCACAGTAGTCATCAATTATCTTTTATCCTTGTTATGAAGTAGCTAACCAGCAAAACGTCCAACTCTGGTTAACTGTTGAGTAGCCGCCATACCAAGGAAAAGAAATAAACAGAAAAATCACACATTTATTGAATACTTTAGAAAATTATTCATACCTCTTAAAGATATATGATACACTAAAATATAAAAAAAACATTAAGTATTGCTTAGGTTTAGGATTACTAAAATGTTTTAGAACTAAAGCTGCTCTAAAAAAATTAAAGAATGAAGCAATGAAAAGCTATAAAAATGTCTGTGAATTATATTTTTTTTACAGTATGCGAACTTATATTTTTTATATAATGAACTTTCTTTCAAAATTTTTTTTTAGGTTATTCAAATCTTTCTAGAATTTACCATTGTTGTTGACATATTCAATAAAGATAAACTTTCAAAGGTAAAAAAATTCCACCCTTCCAAGAAAAAAGACCCTCCTCTACACACAAGTGCCCCTAGTGGAGAGTTATATGTAGCTCATGCCCCCTCTATTCTTTTACTTTCATGTCTAAATGTTAACTTTCATAATTTTGTTACATTATGTATATAGGTTTTCCTTATTTCGTTTTATACTTATTATCCAATATTAAAACTTAAGATACAGTAAAAAAAAATTTCAAGTTAAAAGGGGGGTTGAGGCATTTTTCACCAAAAGAAAGAACTGTTTGGGTAGCCTTTGTCCCCCAAAGTTTGGTAATGGTTCAAATCTAACTTCCCAAAATTTTACAAATATATTCTTTCTGAGCAAAAGTCAGAGTACTTTTTGCTACTGGTTTTGCAACTAGGTTTTTTTTAAAAAATGTTTGAAAAGATCTTAAATGTTTAAAGAAATACACAGATATTAGAACAAACATTACTAGAATATTCAAAAATAATTTTTTATTTATTTATCAATGGATATTAAACATACGTGGATATTATGACATGACATGTGTAGGATCTAAGTTTGAATAAATGTATTTTTTGGTCATAATGTTATTAGAGTTTTCTTAAAATGATTAACGTGTCGTCGACAGTATCAGTCAGTTTTGGAGGGGCAACATTTTCCTAAAAAATGTTTTCAAGGAGGCTTCATTTGAATCCTATTATAATTCATTTACAAATAAAAACTCATTTCTTTGTTGCGACTCTTTACTTCCATCTTTCATTACGTTTTGGGGAAATCTTGCTTATTTCAGCTGGTATTTAAGATAGACGACTGTACTGCTAGAAGCTAAAATCGAATACTTTGTTGACTTGTCTATTTAACTCTATTGGTCTACAGGTTAATATTATTTTGCCTGTACTCTACCTCATGCTGAGACCAATAGATATATCCAGATACCAACCTAAAGTTGAAGTCGTCAACAAAAAGATGGGAAGATGGAGTGACAATCTGGGAACTAATGGGATAAGACAATGGTCGATATATTGATGTACATCCCCAAAGATGATGTACAAAATTAGCCCTATCCAGAGCTAGTGGGGTGACAATCAGGAAACTAAAGGGATAAGTCAATGGCCGATATATTGATGTACATCCCCAAAGATGATGTACAAAACTAGCGCTAATGTAGATCACAATTTGTGGTTAAAAATGAACCAAATGAACCAAGGGGGGGGGGGCGGGGTTGAGGGTACTCAATGGCACTTACTACCAACAAAAAAACGAACGTATAAACCATCAAATAAGGCTTTTAGAGTACCTTGCTTTAACGACAGCTCCTGCAGGGAAAAATAAATCAAAATGCTTGAATATTGGAATGGTCATTGACAGTCACAAATATTCTACAAACTTATAAAGTAATTGTATGTTTGTCTGTCGCTATAGGTCTAAAAATGAACTAATCTTCAATTTTGTAGAAGGTCTTTGTATTGGTCACAGGTAAAATTCTCTTTTTCCTTTGCCCGTCCTATTTTCATTATTCATTTTACTGACAGTTTTCCACGGAAAATAAAATAAGATTTACAAAATCTATGCAAATTGTATTGGTCCCTCGGGACCGATAAAACTATGATTAATGATATATTTTTATTTTATTTTACTATCTGGGTAAAGCTGTCGATGATACTAGGCAAATAATTTTTCTTAAACTCTTTAATTTTTTTTGAAAAATTGTTCTCTTACCATTGGCGTAACATGTACTAGTAGCAATAATCATAAAAATAGCTTCATAAGTCTGTCAAATCATATTTACATAGATTTACAGATAGGTCAGGAGTTGCAGGGATCTAAAGAGATAAGATAATAGCTGATAAATTGATGTACATCCCCAATGATGATACACAAAACTACCCCTTCTATAGCGTAAAAATGTGTTTGAAACATTTTAACACTCAACTTAATAAACCAACCAATGAAGCTTCAATAATGTCCTTAAAGTTGTTAAGCCAGCGAATAAGAAAATGTTATTACAAAACTTTGAGGACTAGTGTAATAAACAGCCCATTGGAGTAGTTGATTAAAACAGGGATCCATGATATCAAAGCTTTATTGATACACAACCCCAATGATGATTATCAAAATTAGTCCTTCTGTAGATTGAAAATAATTAGTTGAAAATATAAACACCGCTATATTGAACCAACCTATAAAGATTTAAGAAAAATTCTAAAACTTTTTAGGTAAAAACTTATACAACTAATGGTGGAAACGTTTGGACACGCCGCCTAATGATAGCCTATATTACCCCTAAGTAGATTAAAAATATTGGTGGAACCGTATGCGCACTTAGCTTAAAGAACCTTAGATAAAAATTACCCAAAGTTTTGAAGCCTATGAATAAGAATGTGGGTACTAATACAATACTAGTCCAATGTCTTCTCCCTCCCTACTCAAATTTCAAATAATTCAAATATTTGCGCCATAATTGAAATTTGGCTGGCCAGGCCAAATTAGGAGGCCGAATGGAGCTATGTTTTTATATGTGTTTCTAAAGCATAAAACATAAAACATAAAACAAACGACTTTGAACGCGCAGTTACTCTATAATCGTACGTATATTTTAAACAAGCAAAATTTTTAGTTTTTTTGACAACAATTTTTTTGTGTTTAAATCATCAGATTTTTGTACTCTGATTCCTATGACAACAAGGTACAATGTTATAGGCGAAACATCTCTATAAAAAGTCCTAAAAATGTAAGTATATTCTTTGTTTGTCCTTCCATTTCAGAGCTTCGCTTTTATGGATGTTGTCTTACTGGTTTAATAAATAAATATCTAGATTATATATGTATGAATATTTAATGTATAATTTCTAATTTGTATATAGAATTAAAGAAGTGTAAAGAATAATAAGAAATTTATGCAAATCCATAGAACTGAACAAATTTCTTGCAACAATTTAAGTTAAAGGGACACCGATAATCTTGGTTTATTTGCTAAAGAAATATCTTTGAAAATAAGAGAGAGGGGGATAGTTTTTTCCCCTTAACCCCCTGCAAGGAGGCCTAGCCCTGTGGGACTTATACCTGCAGTGCCCGAATCCTGCAGGGCCACTTTGTACTAAATATTTCAAGACCTTCGATAATCAAATAAATACACAAAATCTATCCAACCCCCATTATTTTTAGTTTATTTAAAAATAAAGATTCTATCCTCATAAATAAAGTTCTATCCTCATCAATTCAAAGGCCCTGTCCTGGTTTTATATTTGGTCTTTAGAAATCAGCTGATAACAGCGAAAGTAAAATTTCAAATTGTTCTAAAAATTACTTATTGATCTTATAAAACTTATAAAATCCTATAAAAAATGTCAGCTAGCCTAAGAATTCTCACATTTTCCTGTAAATATATCTAAGTTAGGCAAAGGAAACCCTAACTAACTAACTAGGCTGTTCTAAGAAATTTATTAGGATTTAATAGCACATAGATAATTTGCCATTACTTTGCTTTTAACCCTACAGTGAAAAACTAACCAAAACAAAAAAAATACACTAAAGCTTCCAAAGCAAAGTGAAATGAATTTGATATTCGTCTGCTAGCGAAAGGGTCCTGGTTCTTTGGGGGAGGTAGTTGTCTGAAATATACATATTTACTTATACATTTATTGCCAACTCAGCCGCAGCAAAAGCAAAAATATGAAACCAACAATTAAGAAATATTTATAATTTTGAAGTTAAAACCACAGAGATTCCCTTGAAGAAGCAAGCAATAACTCATTATTATCATTATTTCTTTGAATAAGAGAGAGAAAGATTAAAGAGAGCTAAGTAAAGTTTCTATGGGGAGAGGGGGGGGGGGGGTGTTTTAGCACAAATAAACAGAATTGAATATAAAGTAAAGTTATTCTAAAGAACAACATTTCTTCTTATTGCAGTAGTGCTAATTTTATACACAGTGGCTTAGACTTACAAAATTTTGTGCAAAAATTTTCTATGAAAAAATTATTTCAATATCATTAAAAATTGCTAATTTTTAGCCTCTTAGGTTAGGTTACATAAAAAGTAGGGGTTTAAAGGGATTAGACAAATATTTCTCTCATTAAGATTTAAATTATTGCAGCAAAAATTTGAACTCTGTTTGTTTGGGTCAACCAATCACAAATGATGAAAGTTCCTATACTTTATTTAGCCAACAAATAATAAAACTTGTTTTTAAACTTTGGTTACCAGTTGTGCAGCCGCTCTCAAAGCCATTTATTCACGTCCAGCTGATTTTTGCTATAGTCCTAATTCTGCATGCTTCGAAACCACTGTGCATTTGTATAAATATGTGTGTGTGTGTGTGTGTGTGCGTGTGTGTGTACTGAGGGTATGGTTTATGAAGTGAAACATAATCTTTAGAATTGCCCCTCTTCCCAGCACAAATCTTTGTTTTCTTATCAAACTTTTATAAGGGCTTTCCCAGTTACGGCGTTGCCGAGTTTTAAAAGTGAAGCTTTTCTCCAATTTGTGCCTGTTCGTTTGCACGTTAAGCAGCAGGTTAATAACCTATGAATAATAGAATAATGTAGGTAAAGGAAGTCGGCAAAATGGTTCTGTATTTTTTGGGGAAGGAATGGCTCTGAAGGCTAAGGTAGATGGGTCCTGGTGGTAAGTGTCTTTAGATTTGAAAGACTGATCTAGAAAGCATCGTTATTCAAGGCATGTTATAATTGTCCTATCAATTTTAAACTTTGGAAGATGATTCGTGTAAAATATTGGTTGGATTTAGTAGGCGTAGCAACTCTATTTTAGAGATTTGCTTCTATGGATGTTGTTATCATTGTTTTTAACAACTATACCTTTCTAAAGATCATCTATAGAAACCAAGGGCATGATCAGCTTATAATGGTTTGCAATAGACTCTAACTCCCAACATAAGATACTGGGTAAGGTAACATAAAGCAGACAACAATCCTTTGATTACATGACTTTTGTCTTAAAGTCCATGGTAACGTGTTATGCCTGTTAACGGGCCAGGGAATCCCACCATACTCTCTTTATTAGTGTCATGCTCCAGACTAAGCAATTACTTAATTACTTTTTAATTACATTTATTATGTTAAAATAACGGTTTTATTATTACTTGGATTTTACACCAGATTATCATATCCTCTAATAAAATAACATTTGTAGCGGGACTGATATAACAATACCCCCCTCTGTACCCCATCCCCTCCCCTTTTACTGAATGAATGAACTGACCAATAAATTATAGGGGAAATAGCAACTTAAATTGACGACAACAATATCCATGTGTATTCTACATCAATTGTTACGATCATAAAATTACCGAATTCGGCTACAGTCGTGGATTAGCAAGTGTTAGATATATTACAATTTCTTAATGAGATATGAATATTCATATCCTTATACATTCTAATGATAAAAAATCACTGCAAATTAACACCATATCTAAAGCGTAATATAGGCACATGATATGATGTGATTACAGTATATATTATGTTTCTAGAAACTAGTGAAATACATATAGTTTGATTACAAAAAACTAGAATAAATATAACATTACTCATTCTAACACACACTAAGATTCAGAGATCTTAAGGGATAAGACAATGGACGATAAATTTTTGTACATCCGTAATCATAATAAACAAAAAATATCCCTTTTGTGGATTAGGATTGAAAAGTTTGGACAATGGTAATTTGAATCAACCAATCAAGATTTTTAAAAAGTAGTCTACTTTTTAACCCAAAAATAAGAGTATATAAAACGTTGGGTACCAGTATAATGTACAGTCCAATGTTCCCTACCTCCGTGGCACAGACATAGTACCTTGGGCTGACGAAATTAAAATTTATGTAATATTGCTAATTTGCGACAATACTAATTACCCAAAATGACATAAAATTTTGTTTAAAAATATGCAATATTCATCCATTAACAAGGAAGTAAACATCATTAACTGTGAAATACTGGAAATAGTGAAGAGTTAATTATCTTTTGTGAATGTAAAATATATTTTTTTTTACAATTTACCTTGCAATATTATATAATTTCTTATATATTGCAGGTTTAATGGATTTTTTATGTAATATTCATAGATTTTAATATAAACCTGGTAATTATTTTTTATTTTAAAATCACTAAACCTAGTGAAGGCTTACAGATCATTGTTTTCATGTTGCTTGTTAACCTTTTTAATAAAAATTATTCTTATTCTTTATTATGTACTATCAGCTACGCTTCTAGAGGCCTCTAGGGGCACTTGAGGAGGGGGAAGTTGAATCTCAAAACCTATTTCATTTAATCAATTTTTTTTTAATGTAAAAAGAATATTTTTTTGGGGGAAAGGGGGATGAACCCCCTAAACCCATTTTTTATTTTATTCTAAAAAAATAATTAAATTTTTTTTTGAGGGGGGGAAAATTTTTTTCTAGGGGCGATTTCTCTTGAGAGGGTGGTGGTACCCTCCCCCAAAATAGGTAATAACCTTCCCGGGACCTATGAGAAGCTACCCTGTAAAGGAAAACCCAATCGGTTCAGCAGTTAGCAAGATCCGTTGGTACAGACACACAAACACAGAGACAAACACACATCCTGTTACTTTATTATTAAGATGATTATTATAAACTAAATCATTTAAACAAAAAACTTATTATCTTTTGGTGGGAGGGGGGGGGGGGAAATCTAGCGAATTTCCCAATAATCCCTGAAATATTAGTGAAACAAGGAAAATATTAGAAGCATGTCACTGTGGGCTAGAATTGAATCAAGACAAAAGTACGTGCCGAGCCCTGGGACCTATGTATGGTGAAAATAGACATAAAACCATGATGATTCCAGGTAAAACCAAAATATTTCAGCGGGGGCTTTTTGAGAAAATTAGATTTAAAAATTTCAAGTTCAATTTTCACCCCCTAGGAGTTGCCGCATATTCATGACAAGAAAAGCAAATATTATTTATTTTCAATTTTGGACAACTTTGCTTTTATGAAGTCTTTCTTAAAACCTCTCTATATATGATTTATTTTAGGCTGAATTTCCGTGACCTTTGCAAAGCAAGTGATAGAAATGGCCATTTATTAACTCCCTTCAGAAGTGGTTTTATGAAGAACTTTATAAAAGCAAAGATGTTCAAAATTTGAAATAATTAATATTTGCTTTTCTTGTCATGATTATGCAGCAACTCCTAGGGGGTGAAAATTGAACTTAAAATTTTCAAATCTAATTTTCTCAAAAAGCCCCTGCTGAAATATTTTGGTTTTACCTGGAATCATCATGGTTTTATGTCTATTTTCACCATACATAGGTTCCAGGACTCGGCACTTACTTTTGTCTTGATTCAATTCTAGCCCACAGTGATGTCTAAAATTTCTTGATCTTTAAAAATATTTATGAAATTTTTTAACTTAAGGATACAATTTTGGATTGATATTTATTTTTACATTGTGACAAGAGGCTGCGCTTCTTAAAAATATAGTTGACAATAATATAATAATTGGCGGCGGCGTGAAACTGTTTAACAAAATATCTTTCAATGCTGTAGCCACTCTATAACTCCCGTAATTGTTATTGACCTGTTATTTTTTAAAAGGATGACAACATTCAACGAATCTTGTTAATGTTTCGGTGCCATTTTTTGTTCAATAGATATCTTAATGTAAGAATGGACCTCTTATTTTTAAAAAGGATGACAACATCAAGCATATATGCCCTTAAGGTACGCTCTTATGATGTTGTCATCTTGTTTTTTAAGTAATAATGTTGAAAATTGGACTAAAAACAGATGTCCTTTTAGCAATAAAAAATGTATAATTTTAATTGTCTTATTTAATATGTTACCCTGAGAACAAACTATATAATTTATTTTTATTTACATGTATGATATTTTCCCTTTTAATGAAAATTATTCTTATTCTTTATTATTTATGATTGAATTTCCTAATAATCCTTGAAATATTATTGAAACAAGGAAAATAATATCCAAATATAAATCAGTTTGAGCTTGAAGTATGTCTAAAATTTTTATTTATCTTTTAAAAATATTTAATACAAATTTTTACTTTAGGTTACAAAAGATTACATGTTTATTTTGATGGAGATACGTTGTGACGTACAGACAAACAAATTAAAGAGAAGCTGCGCTTCTTCAAAATATAGATAGATGTGTGTGTTTGGGAAAGGGGTGAAACAAGGTCAAGTTAGGTGACCGAAAAGATATGTTGATAATTATGTATGTTACATGATACTTAGGCGGGAGGGGGATTATTTACACGGCACCCCCAGGGTAGGGGTAAATTTAAAATGGGAGGGATAATCCCCACTTTACCCCCCCCCCCCCTTGGACGTCTGATCTCAAGTAATAGTTTATTTGTTATTAAAAGCAAAGCTTATCTAAAATAAGGGTTGGTCTGTCTGACTTTAGTAATAATCATTATTGTCAATAGGAAATTCAGGGATCTTAGAGGATAAGACGTTGAAAGAATGATAACTTCACATAGGAAGGGTTTATAACTATTTTAGGGAAGAGTACCACCAATCTCCCAATAGAAAACACTCCTAAACAAGGATGACAACATCCATAAAAGCGAAGCACTTAAACAGTAGGACAAACGGACATTAACACTTATATAGTGTCAGAACTGAATAATCATAATATAAATGTATAAGAGTCAAAGCAAAATTGTAAGTAAAATGTGTTGAAAAACTGCTTGATTCAGGATAATGTTTATGGACAAACTTACATTTCTAGGACTTGATTATAGAGTTGCTTCGCTTATTACATTATACTTTGTTGTCCCAGGAATCAATATACCAAAAATCAGATCAATCGGATGATTAGATCACATAAAAATTTGTTGTTAAAAAAGTAAAAAAATCAACATGTTTAAAATGGACGTACGGACATTTTGGTGATGATTATAGAGTTGCTACGCTTTCTAAATCGTACCTAACTATTAAAGGAATCACCATGCAAAATTTGAAATCGATAGGACAATTCTAACATGCCTAAATTAACGAAAAAAGCTATCCGTTACGGACGTACGGACGTACGGACGTACGGACGGACGGACGGACGGACGGACGTACGGACGGACCGACCCTAATTATAGAAAAGCTTCGCTTTTAAAAACAATAAATAAAATAGACAATTGAAGTATAAACAAGCCTTTTCGCCCCTCGAGGCATCTACAGGCACTAGAGGTAGAGTAAAGTGAAAATTTGTTTTAAAGATATTCTGTTTAATAAGGGAAATTTATTCAATAATAAAGATGGAGTGCCTGAACTCGTTAGGAACTTTAAAGGAAAGCACCAACGATTTTTTTCAAGTTGTGTTAAATACTGATTGTAATATGTGTCGGATTTATGTACTTATAAATGTTGTCATTCTTGTTAAGTAATTTTTATTTATAACTAGCAGCCACTCCCCTAGAGGCCTCTAAAGCACTTGAAGTAATAGAGGTGGTTTAATCTGAAGCTATGTTGTTAAGGAGAACCATATTAGTTTAGCTGTTAGCACATATATTGCTTAAGGACAGGTTTTAAGCTATTTTAAGGAACTCAGTCTATAATGATATTAGTTCAATTTAATGAGGATGACAAACAACATTTATAAAAGCAAAGCTGAAAAACAGTTTGACAAACGAACATAAACACTTGTAAAGTGTCAGAACTAAATAATCAGAATATAAATGTATAAAGTCGAAACAAAATTAAAATTAAATTTGTTAAAAAACTGCTAAAAATTAATCCTTTGTTTTGGAAAATTTCCGCCCCCCACAATACTTCCTTCAATTAATTTATCATTCTCTGTAAAACATCTTGCTTTGACCAAACTTAGTTCTCTTTGGATAAAGAGATGTTTTTTTTTGATGAAATATATTCATCCTCATAATCATTTACATGTATAGACAAGTATTAGGTAAATGGAAGAAAGTTTTTTTTCTATCTTCTTAGCAATTAATTATATACATAATTTTTTACATTAATCTAAGTACTTTTCAAATAATGAATTTCATTTCAAGACTAGGTATAGGTCATTTAACTATCCCTTTTTCCAATTTAGCAGGTTAATATCTCTGCCTTCTATTTCCTATTACTAGCAAAGCAAAGCTTCAATATTAATAGAAGCGCAGCTACTCTATAAATTAATATGCTTGCTTGTGCTTCATAAGAAACTGAATAAGGAAAACGAAATTTCACACAATTTGTAGGCTGGTGGCACAAATCATACATCAGATATATATATTTTACATCTTTCTCTATATTTCCAAATTTTCTCCCCCTCTTTTTATGTATACTGAACATCAGAAATATCTCTCATTGGCTGTTGGTCAATTTATGATTTTCAGATTTTCATTCTTTATCAATTATATATTTCCGTGTCTGCGACTGTAATATGAAATGAATATCTTTGGTAAATCTGATCAGAAAGATATAGTGTTTAATATATAGTACATAGTCTCCTCCCTTTAGATTCAAAAGTAAAAGTAAAAAACTACCCTGGCAGAGAGGTGGGTAGGGGTTCGGATTATTTTTCATAATATTTTGGGGTGAAGAGGAAGGGGGGGGGGGGGACAGATTTTTTTTAGTTGAGGTCAAGGAATAGGATTGTCAAATAAAATTTTGTCAAGAAAATCCATATGAATTATTATTTAACAACCAGCAGAAATATAGCTAGATGTTTTTTTGTTAAAGTGTAAAAAACCCTGCCAAAAATTTAATCATACTTAATGTAACTGTCATAATAATCTAACACTGGCATTTATACATCCAATTGTCAAATATATATCTAGTTCTTGCTAAATTAAAATCTAAAACATTAATATTAAGAATTACCAATTCTGTAGATAACAATTATTGTTAAACGTTTTGGACTAGAGTAATAAACGCCAATATAAATTTTGGATGTATAAATGATAGTGTTAGATGTATATTTGTCGGCATACTAACGATTTTAAGCAAATTACTGTCGAATTTACATTCATACAAACAATTTTGACAAAATACATTGGATGTATTTCTGCCAATTGTAGAAACGGCAACCTCCCGTTATATGATATTCTTTCTTTGGGGGGAAGGGGGTGTTAATGTTTAGAAAGGATTGTTGAAATGAGAGAAAGGGGACAATGAGCATTTATTACACTAGTCCCCAAAGTTTTTAATAATGTTTTCTTATTCGTTAGCCTAGCAACTTTTGGGACTTTTGATTGGATGATTATTTAAGTTGAGTGTTTAAACGTTTCTACTTCTAATTTTAATCTACAGAAGTGGTAATTTTGTGTAACATCATTGGGATTTATTGGCCATTGTCTTATCTCTTTAGATCATTGGAATTTAACCTTACAGACAAGTATAAGTAAATAAAAGATAAAGTGAAAAATCTTTATATTTATATATCTGTCTGTATGTAGCAAAAGATCTAGGTAACTTCTGAACTGATTTGGTTCTCCTTTAAAAGGTAACTGCTCATAGGAGAGTTTATTTTGGAGAAGTTACTATTATCCCTAAAGAAATTGCATCAAGAAAAAATTCCCCCAGTCCCATACCCAAAAAAATCAATTAAAAAATGTTTATATCTCTAATACAAAGTAACTTGATGTCTGTCCGTCTGTCCCTTAAGATCTTGGTAACCACTAAACCGACTGGATTCTACTCTTCAGGAAATATACCTACTGGTCATGTGGTTGTTTTAGGCTATTTTCTTAAAGGATGGGACACCCATACTCCTCCCCCCCAAAAAACAACATTTTTATTTTATTTTAGGCAGTTAATTTAAAAGTAGTGGTTGCAGCACCTCTTACCTCTTTGGGCAATGTCCCTAGAGGCTAGGGGCATATAATAAAAGAATTATTCAAAAGTCAGAAATGCTAGGTTGAGTGATTTTTTCGGAAAAATTTTATTTTTACCCTTTTCCGAATTATTAGAAAAATTACCCCTTTTACTTAAGATCATTAAGTATGCTAAATTGTAGAATATTACAACACTAATTATCTTTTCTTGGCCAATATTACAAGCCTAATTATCTTTTCTAAAAAATACAGAAAATATAAAAGGGTAATTATGTGTGTCATATTTGTATTATTACATAGATGATTATATTTTTTTAATTTAAAAATAAATAAAAAAATCATATAGGATAATCATATATGTAAAATTCATTTTTGAGATATTGGCATAATTTCGAATTTAGACAGCCTGAGTTACAATGTCTGCCGTGGCAAGATCAGAATAGAGATAGGGTAACTATAATTTAAATATCAGAACAAGATAGACAAAGATTAGAGAAAATATGTAAATGGAGTAAATTGTGTATGGGTAATTTTCAATTGTATATGTTGACTATAGGTGGTCATTACTGATATATTTTTGATTTTTTTTACACCCAATTTATCCCCCTCCTCCCCTTTAAATATCCCTATTATATAATAGCTGATATGGGTTTTTGAGAAAGAATGCCGCATTTTTCCGGCATTTTTTAGACATTGATTGATTGATTGAACGAAGACGATATCGTCTTCGTTCAATCAATCATTATTATGAAAATGCCCTGTAGGATTTCAACAGAGTATACAACTAAAGATTTCATAATTTTAAAATTAATATTTTAGCCATTTGTATAATGTCTAATACAGCTCTAAAAAGATGCATTAATTAATATGCAGCAAAAATAGATTTAAGATAATTGGTTTTTCTTCTATGAAAGCCTTACCAAAAAAAGCGAAATAATTAAATAAATAGTTGTATACTTTGTTTTTTCGACATGTCTAAAAAATGTCAAAAAAACCCATCTCTGGCCAGCAAAGAGACAGCCATGATTGTCTATAAAAAGAGTATGTAAATATTTACAATCAGGGAAGCTAATCTATAATTCACTCTGTCTGTCCGTCTATTCATTTGTTCTTCTTAAGATAATGTCATTTACACGGCTGCCATTATTTATTATTTTTTCCCAGTTTAATATTTTATATGTAGATTGTCTGTCCCTGTCCTTTAAAATATCTAGAACCACTAGTCTAACTAGCTTTGCAAAATGATTTGTATAAGAATAAAGTGTTTTTTTTAGTAGCCAAGCTACTCTATAATTTCAAATGTCTGTCCGTCCGTTATGTTTGTAATTTCCCTCGGAAAGCTGTGATAGCAACTTTAAGCATTTTCCAGTGATCTAAGGGGGTAAGATACTGGCCGATAAATTGATGTATATCCACAATGATGATGCACAATATTACTCCTTCTGTAGATTACAATTAGTTAAAGTTAATGAACCAACCAATCAAAATTCAAAATTCTCCAAAGTTGTTAAGCCAACAAATAGAAAAAAAGTTTTTTTTGTAAAAATTTTGGGGACTAGTGTAATATACAGCTTAATGTCCCCTTCCTCCCTGGCATTTTCAGAGTTAGAGCAAAGTACATGCAAGAAATATCCTGTTTTCTTTCCTATTTGTTATTAATAAAAATGGAGGAAAAGTTTGGACACTGCTAGCTTGCAGTAAGTAATCAAGATTAAATAGAAATTCTCAAACCTTTTTAGAAAAATGGGTACATTTAATTTACCGTCTAATGTCCCATCCCTCCATCGTTTACCCCTCTATCTATCTATCATTCTATTTAAACCATTGAGAGTTAAAATATTTTAATAGGATTTGAAAAATAGAAATATTTCATAATTTTAGACAGTTACAAAAAGAGGAAAGCTTGGTTCTATCATAGTTTGAGCGCCATAGAACGGTTTTAACAAGGACAGCCATGTTCATAAGTAGCACCTTAGAACAGTTTTAAAAGGGACAGACATGTTCTTAACTGGTGCCATAAAACGGCTTTAATAAGACTAACATTGTTTTATACATCAGTAGCACCATAGAACAGATTTAACAAGTTTCCATAAGTAGCGCCATAGAGCAGCTTAAATAAGACTAATCACATTTGTACGTAGCACAAAAACAAAATGTGCAGTCCATAAAGTAGTAAGGTTTTTTTTTATAATAGAAAAAAATAGCCTTAAATCTAAAATGAAATTGCAACAGACTATACCTTAATCTATGTGAAGCTTCACTTAAATGAAGAATTTAATTAATCGCTTTAGTTTTTTGCGAACAAAAATCTAACTACTTTATGTTACAAGATGACATTGCTTTTTTTAAAGCAAAGTTTATCAATTAAGCCATCCTTATGATTTTGTTTCCAAAAATAAAAATACTTTAAAATGAAATTAGATGTAGCTTTTAAGAAAGGATGGAGGATGGGGAAGGGAGAGAAGTCATGAAAATAGCCTTAAACCACCCCAAGACATTTATAACACTTTCCTGGAAAGTGCAACAAATTAGGACCCAAAAACTTTATCTTCAGACAAAGATACCTTGCTATTTTACACGGAATCTTTAAAAACAAGGATGACAACATCCATAAAAGCGAAGCAATGAAACGGTAGGACAAACGGACATTAACACTTGTATAGTATCTGAACTGAATAATCAGAATATAAAAGTATCGAAAGAGTCGAAGCAAAATTTAAGTAAATTTGTTGGAAAACTGCTTGATACAGGATAATGTTTATGGACATACTTACATTTTTAGGACTTGATTATAGAGTTGCTTCGCTTATAATATTGTTCTTTGTTGTCCCAGGAATCAATATACCAAAAATCAGATCAAACGGATAATTAAAACACTTGAAAATTTGTTGTTAAAAAAGTAGAAAAATCAACATGTTTAAAATGGACGTACGGACATTATGGTAATGATTATAGAGTTGCTACGCTTTCTGAATCGTACCCAACTACTACAGGAATCATCATGCAAAGTTTGAAATCGATAGGACAATTCTAACATGCCTAAATTAACGAATAAAAGCTATCTATCTCGGACGGACGGACGTACGGACCGACCCTAATTATAGAAAAGCTTCGCTTTTAATAATGTTTCTTCAAAACTTTCATATTAAATTTAAATATTTTAGGCGTTTAGAAGTTGTATGGGGTGTAATTACCCCCTTCACTTATTTCCACCCCCCCCCCCCCCATTACCCAAGTTTTTTCTCCACCCTTTCACCTTTTTTTTCAATACTAACAACAATTGAAATAAGTAAGCTAAAAAAGTTTAGGATATTTTTAGATGCGGGGGATATTTATTCTAAAAAACAAGGACAATTATGTCTAAAAGTGGCACATCAATAAACAGTCAAAGTTTCTTAAGGGATAAGAGATTGGCGATTAATTGATGACGATTCGCTAGCTAAAAACTTTGAAAACTTGATTGGTTGGTACAATCCAACACACAGATTATTTCAATCTACAGGAAGTATAATTTTGTTTATCATAATCAGGAGTATATATTTGGGAATAGTCCCTTTCTTTGCAACACCCCTTAAGGGGGGATTCGTCGTATTTTAAAATGGCTTTTTATAGGTTATTTTAGGTTAGGTTAGGTTTTATTGGGTTAGGTGATTGCCCCCACAGGGTTAGGCAATTGGCCCCGCAGGGAAGGAGCTTCCCCCCCCCCCAGGGACTAGAAATAGGAGAAAACTTACTGTGAAAAATACAAAGAATCGCCCCTTAAGGTGCGTTGCCACGAAAAGAACTATACCCATATATTTTTGTCTTATCCATTAATATTTCTGGCCAAAATATTTCAAAATTGATTGATAGGTTCAATACAACACAATTAATTTCAATCTACAGAAAGTATAATCTTTTTATCATAAGCAGGAGTGTATATCAATTTTTCAACCATTGTCTTATCCCTTAAGATCTCAAGAATCGGCACAGTCTCTTTTTTTAGTAAAATTAGTCCCTTTTAGGCTTTTCCTTAGTTTTAGAGGAATTATTATAAAAATGCGCTATATAGGAACTTTTATGGTTTACCCTTAGGGTTCTACCCATATTCTTTCAAAATACAGTCTTTATCTTCATATTTTTTAATGCAATTCTTTTTCTACATTTAAGTCATTAGTCAGTCCTTCCCTAGCGCATAGCTCTTGTCGTTGATTTAGTCATGTTAGAAATGAAATATCATTTTCAAACCTAATATGATGATTTCTGTAGCAGTTTGGTATAGTAACTCTATAACAATTACCAAAATTTTCATATTTCTATTTTTGAATAGCTTCTCATAGGTTTTGGGAAGGTTTGTAACTATTTTGGGGGAAGGTACCACAACTCTCCCAAGAGAAATCACCTCTAGAAAAAAATGACGTCATTTTAGGATAGACTAATACTAAATTTTCGTTCACACATATAAATTAGGCTTCGCTTTTATGGTTGTTGTTGTAATTTTACTTTGTTCCAGGGAGTAAGGGGATATTGGGCTGTTTATTACACAAGTCTCCAATGTTTTATAATAACGTTGATTCATTAAGTTGGGTGTTCAAACGTTTCAAGGGGTAATATTGTGTATCATCTTTAGGTATGTACATCAATTTATAGGCCATTGTCTTATCCTATTAGATCCCAGGCTTCGTTCAGTTCATGACGATTATTCATGACTTGAATATATTTGAGTAAAAAAAAAATTATGTTACATAGTCTCCTTTTAATACTTTTTCAGTTAAAGTGCTTTTGAGGCAAATGCTATACCTATTAAATATTGAGATATATGTATAGTAAAAAAACATTATGAATACTAAATAATGAGTTAGTAAGGTGTTATTATTCGAAATATATTCAAAGACTTTTTACTTTAAAAAAAATATTTGGATTAAGTATCCCATCATAGCACGAAGATTTTATTAGGAAGCAGCTATATAGTGCCTAATAATAAATGATGTCATACAATACAAACGACTAATGATAGGCCAGTATATGTATAATTCAATTGAAAATTTTATGCTGGCCTATCATTGGTAATTTGTATTGTATAAGCTGCTTCATATTTAGCTACAATCCCATAATAAGAACAAAAAACAGGAGCAAATGAATAAAAAAAAAAAAAAAACTGTCCTTTTGTACCAAAATGAGTACAGTTTTTAATCATTAATGTGGTCAGATTGTTCCTTGTGCATAGACGTCCAAGGGGGGGGGGGGTAAAGTAGGGATTACCCCCCCCCCCAAAAAAAAAATAAAAAATCTCATTTATAATACTAAATATTTAATAAAATTTAAATTACCCCCCCAAAAAATTTTACCCCGGGGGTAAATTTTTTTTTTGGGGGGGTAAACAAAATTTACCCCTGCCAACAGATTTCAGGGGGGGTAATTACCCCCCCAAGCAAATTTTACCCCCGGGGTGAAGTTTAATCTAAAGTCAAGAAAACAAAACATTATTATAACCGGTTCTACCCCCTCCCTTATTCTCTTCCCCACTTTCAGTTTAGAAGGGTGACGCAAAATTTCAGATCCCAGATTTCACGATTTGAAAAAAAATTTTCTTTATATTATAGCGAATTAAATAATCTTGCAAGCATCGCTTTCATCTTATGAAGAAAAATCAGCGAAAAACGAGATCTGAAATTTGCGTCACCCTGCCAATATGACGCAAGACGCATGACCGCTACAACCGTGGCAATATTTTAAACCCAATCACCCCCGGGGTCAAAATTTTTTTGGGGGGGTAAACAAAATTTGCGCCATTTTACCCCCCCATACAAAATTTTTACCCCCCCCCCCAAAAAAAAAAAGCTTTGACGCCCCTGTCCTAGTGGCCAAATTAAACAAATAAACACCTAAACTTTCTATATTATTGTCAGGGAGGACGGGAAATAGGATAGAAAATTTAACAAGTACAAAAAGTTTTATAGCCAAGTACTCTTAAACGCTGGCTAAAAACTTGGTTCTATTATTGCATTTAGATTATTCAAACCAATAATTCTAATCTACAGAAGAAGTAATTTTATTTATTGTTATTGGGGATGTAAACCAATTTATCGTCATTGTTTTATCCTTTGAAATCCCTGATGAGGTATATATGGACAAAATTTCCAGTATAGCTTTGAAATCAATTGAAATTAGCTGGATTAGAACAAGATTTTCACCGCACTGAAAAATGATATATTGACGTAAGAGGGGATGTACAGACAGACCGGAGTACGAGTATAGAGTAGCTTCGATACAATTAAATATCAATAATATAACAAAGGTATTTCTAAAAAATACAATATTTATTAAGCAATTAAACTGGTTAGAATAGGCAGATTAATGGGATTATTATTATAGGATATATTTAAATATGATATCAACTAAAGGCTTGGACGTCTCGTTTTCTGTACAGGACAGAAAACCACGTGCACAGGAATATGGGACTAAGACTGTCGACAACCTAGCATATAGGTATACAGTCTACCAAGTGTAAGCTGGTGGAGAGATGTTCTCACAAGGCCTACATAAAATCAACTAGTCCCTCAACACAGCAGGATGGAGTATAGTGGCGGTTACAAGTGGAGGTCTGACTCAGCCAGAGAAGTATAGGAATGTGGACAGGGATGGAAATGCATAAACTTGAATGGAGAATACCACACTCGCCTCCTTCTGAGGGAATATGAAATATTCCCTCACAGTTGACCTGCACGCCTGCTTCTGCGGGTTGCTGTTGTACTCGCAGGTTCTTCGATTGCGGCCATAGCCCTCTTTACGATATCAACAGGATTGGGTTCTGAGGGAGTAGGATCTTCTGGAGCTGCTGGAAGCTCTGGAGCAACAGCATTCTGGAGGGCCAACACGCCCTCGCAGGGAGCCGTGGCCACTGGGTCTTCAGAGACAGCGCCAGCCTGCGGATTAACAGGCAGATCAATTCCAGATGGAAAGAGCTCACTGATTTGAGCGTCGAGCTCTGTGTCACTGTTTTCCTCTGCAGGATCAAGGACCTCGGGATTGCCTTCTCTATCGGTGGGCCTGTACTCATCAGAGCACTCAGAACCGCCATAGTGGGAAATCAGCTCAACTCCATCATCATCTGGCCGGGGTACGTCCTCAGCGGGAAGGGATGCCTCTATGGTCGCCACATTCTGCCCAGGTACATTTATAATATTACAACGAGTATTAATATATTTAATTACCCTGTCAGAGTTTTGGTCCAACAATCGACTAGTGGCCTCAATAACAGTGGTCATTCGTGATTTTAACTCGACGGTCGAGTCCTCAGAGACAGTGCGAATTTTTTCGCGCAAAGTTTTGCGGTTCCGCAGTAATTCTGCGGAAATTTCAATAAGGCGCTTGCCATGGTGTATATGTGCTTTCTCAACATATGAAGCATTGTTAGCAATTTTAGATTCCAGGCTTCTCTGGAAGGGGAGAAGAGCTTCTTCTATTGCTTCTTTTACAGTGGAGGATAGGACTTTTTTCCATTCCTCAGCAGTCACCCAAAAAGCTTTAGGCTCAATTTTGCTTTCTGCTAATGTCTCTTTCTTTTTAGGGGGTAATGGAGGCGGTTGAGTTTCCACCTTAGCCTTCTTGGCTGCTGGGCCGCCGCTGCCTGTTGGTGTTGGTGGACGTTTTTCTACCGCTTTTGGGGCTGATTTTACGGCGACTACCTCTAGCTCAGGTGAGGCACTACGTTTTGGTGGCGATTCCACCCGATTTTTTTGCGGTTCCCCTCCCCTAGGTATCATATTTTGTTCCATTAGAGGCCTGGCCCTAGGCCTGGCTTTATCGGGATATTCGTTGGCCTCTAAATTTTTAGCCTGCCGCAATTTTTCTTGTAATTCAAGTAGTTCCTTTGGAACATCTTTTCCCGCGGTGCGATAGACGTGGATCGATTTTGAGACACACTGAAGTTCACTGAGGTTTTCAGGGTTGCGTGGCGGTTTTACTCGAGGCTGGGTATGATACCTGTTCTCGTCAGGTTCATAGTAGGCTTCCTCATGGCCACCCTGGGGATAGCCCTGATTGCTGTCGTAATAATAGTCCTCTTCATTGTAGAAGGGTGCCTCTTCATATCCTCGACGGTATGAAGGGTGACCGGCCCCATGGGAGTGGTGGAAACCCCTTGAAAAATTCCGCCTGGGATATCCTAAAATAAAAATAATAAACTTAAAATTAAGGGTCATTAATTCCTTATACCGAATAAGGAAATATTTTTACAAAGACGACCTTTAGGGACGACAATCTTATAGGTATATATGTCTGTTTACAGGTCGTCCGTTTTTTGGAGATTAGTTTTCCCCATTATTTGTAAAATCCCGTAATTCGTGTGTTTCACTCGTACCTCCTGCTTTGTACGCGTGAATTTTGGTGCAGGCTAATATATAGATGATAAAAACGACGCATAATAACGACCCTATTCCTGTAAGGATGGCTGCTACTACAAGCACTATATGATACCAAGTACTAGATAGAAAATCAACCACCTTATGATACGTTTGAATAAACCAGGAGTCGGTAATTTTTACTTCAAAATTATTGGAGTCCGCGGCAAGTTGGCTGAGGTATAATTCCTCGGCACTTTCTGAGAAATTAGTTTTTTCTAGGCTTTGCCAAGAATGATAAAGAAATAGGCTAATCGGTTTATCCATAAGATATTGGTTTACATTTAATATTTGCATACCCTGCCCTTGATTCCCAATGAATTTTCCTTGGTACAAATGTAAGAAAATTGGATTTTCGGAACATTTGGTCGGAGTTAAATGGGTGGTGTTAACCAATCTGCGTGAAAACGGTGATATCCCCATAGTCTTATTATTGATTGAAACCGAGAAATGATCCACAAAACAGGGTAAATTTTCTCCCAGAGAAACATTGATTTTAAGGTTATTGCACTGTATTACCAGATCCAGTTCACCGAGCGCCCTAACTAATTTTTTACGATGGGTCTGAATACTACTTTTAGACAGAAAGTGGTTCTGTAGGCAGCGAGTTTCGGGGACGATTAATTTACTATATTGTTGGTAGGAATAAAAAATCTCTAGTGGTAACATGTCATCTTTTTCCTTAGCGTTTAAAAGTGGGAAATATGGTTTTACAGAGTTTGTGAACCATACCATTAAGTTATCAATATTAGTTTTGTAATAAGATAATTCAGGAATTAGATTTTCAAAATGTTTTTTATCTTTAAGTTCTAACGCTAGCGTAATTTGGGGATCGATCACTAGATATTTTTGGTCACCCTGTTCTCCTTCAAATGTAAACAATGAAATATTAAAAATGTCTACCGTTCGCCAAGGAGAAGTGAATTTTTGTGCGTTATCAGATTTATCATCCGAGATAATTCTATCGTAGCCTATTCTAAGATTGTGATCTAGACAATTGTTTCCCACCCAGTGACTGCCCAGGTAACAGCCCGCTTTTGTTTGTAATAATTCAACAGGCTCAGCCTGGACCCCTATTTGTTTTTCCTCAAATGTCCCAGGGATAAAAATGCCGTTAATGGTTACGCCGTGTCCCTCGCAGGCGGGGTCGATGCCGTTAAGGAGGTCGTTGGGGTAAGTAAGCGTCCCGTTTACCAGGAAACGCGTGTATGACATCTGGTGTTCATACACTGAGACTGATTTTCCTTCAAAGTTAAATATTTTAGTTTTGGACATGGTGTAACAGTCTTCATAAGATACGAGGCTCGGTATCTCCACAAGTGCTGGAGCAGCGAGGTGGATGTGGCTATATCTGCCACAATACCAGTAATGAGTACTGGTTCGGAGGTGGCAACGAATTCCAGGTATAATTTTTCTTTCAACCTTTTGAAGTAGGTGAAATTGTTTTTGTTCAATATTAGTAATATTAAGAAACGCAGCGCATTCAGAGATTTTCAAACGCGGGTTTTCGTTTGCTACACATTGAGTCGCATCTATTTGTATTATTTCGGACGCATTTGATTTTGCCAAAATAATAAAAAGCCCCAAGAATCCCAAAATAAATTTACCTCGAGCTCCTGGTGCCTTTGCCAAATGATGCTGCATTTTATTTTTATGCTTCTTGTTTTTCTCTGAAATATGTTAATTAGTTAGTTTTAACATATATATTTTTTTTGTTTATTTTCATTATTATACATACATAGATTAAGCTATATACATTTGACACCTTTGTTTTATATAATTATACATTTTATATACATTTTATTTCTTCCTTTTAATTGGGTTATGCAGTCCGATTTGGACGTGTATGCGGTTATCCCCCCCTTGTGACCTAGTTTTTCTTTCTTCTTCTAATATATATTTGGGTACTATGCTTTGTTTGTTAACATTAATAACCTTTTCAGGGCTGGATTGTTTGGGTCGTTGTGCAAAGAAAGAAGCCTCGGACGGGACAGTTTCTTCTAAGAAACTATTTTCGACATGGATGTTAGGACCGGATGACCGATCTGCGCCAGGGGGTTCTTGGTCTCTGGGCTGTGGCTCAAATGGTGAGTTTTTTTCCATTATATCCCCTCCCCCATCACAATCCACCTCCCCTTGGGGTACATCCTGATTAATTTCAGGGTTTTCTTCGATAAATTCATCACTATCGTTATCTAGGTAGGTAAAATCGTCGTTTTCTATACCTTTATTATCGTTTATTTCGGTTTGTCCGGTATTATCTATGGTCAATGTTATTTCCTCAGACGGGACAATTTCCTCGATTGGAAAGACGTTAAAGGAAAGTGTTTCCCCCAATAATTCTACTTTAGAATCTATTTTTCGTATTTTATCTCTACTAACAACTTGGTTAGTTTTTATTGGATTTGACCCAAAGGGACTGAGTTCAAAAAGGGCCTCTGAGAATTTTTTTGTTACAATAAAAGGACCCCCATAGAAAGATTGCAATTTTTTACTGACCCCTATCTTGACTAGGTTAAAAAAAGCAAAGCATACGTCGTTAACGAAAATGGGAGATGAAGCCTTTCTAGATTTATTTTGAAATTCTAAATAGATTTTAGATTTTTTGGAAACCTGTGCAATAATTTCTTCCAAATTTTTTAGGTAGTTTAAGTAAGACCTGCAATCAATGTCTTGCCTGTTCTGCAGAATTGGTGAAAAGAAATCGAGATTAAGAGTTGGTTGTCTGCCGAACATAAGGTAATATGGCGTATACCCCGTTCTTCTAGACGTACTAGAGTTAATTACAAAAGTGGTCAAAGCTAATTTTCTTGCCCAGTCTTTACTTTCGAATCGGTCATCAGATCTTAGACCTGCATAAATGCTTTGATTATGCCTTTCACATGGGTTACTATTAGGGTTTCTTGGGGGAATAAGTTTAGTTTCGATACCTAATTCCTCCATAACTTTTTTGAAAACTTCCCCAGTAAAATTTGTTCCCCTGTCACTCCTCAATGACCGAAATAAGCCGTAGGTGGGTACCACCTGTTCAAGGATAACTTTCACCGTGCTTTCCACGGTGGCGTCTTTGATGGGGTGGGCGATTATGTACCTAGAGAATAGGTCAACTAGGATAAATATGTAGCGGACATGTTGTCCTTGAAAGTAGTTAGGGGTTAAAGGACCGATAAGGTCTACCGATACCTGGCCAAAAATCTCGTGACTAATGGCTGAATGGGTGATGGGTTGTTTATGTTTAGGTACCTGTCCTATTTTTCTTAGGCAGGTGATACAATTTTTAATGCGTGATTCAACAAACTTATTAATTCCTATAAGGAAGAATCTTTCATTTATTTTGCGTATTGTTTCGTTAACCCCCTTGTGACCTATAATATTATTATGTGCTAATTCAAAAACTTTATTATATAATCCAATGGGTACGACGGGTCTTTCAATGAATGTTCCATTGCTAAGAGGTTGTCTAAATATTAGAAGTCCTTCCATAACGTATAAATGTTCTATTAATTTAAAAAGGACCTCTTTCCGGCCGGTTAGTTCTGCTCTTTCAAAACTCGACAACTTCTTTTTTTCGAATATCCACCTACGAATGTCAGATAATACTTGATCTTTTTGTGTTTCAGATTGCCAGACATTGTGCACACCGACTTCCGACGCCGCATGTAACTCAAAAATCTGGTCTTGGTAGGGACAATCCTGTTCATAAGGATCCAAGGTAAATGAACTAGTACATTTTTCACAATCTGTTTCCTTATGTTCTTTGCATAAAAATTGCCCTCTAGATAGATTGTCGGCATTGCAATGGTCCCTACCCTTCCTATGAATTACTGTAAAGTCAAAACTTTGGATAAAGAAAATCCATCTTAGAGTTACACCATTTATTGTTCCTTTTTGCCATTTTTTGTAATGAACTAAGGAAATCGAATCTGTACGTACAATAAAGTTTCTAAATCTTAAATAATGAAGAAAGGTTTTAAGAACAAATACTAGGCATGCTAATTCGCCTTTATAACTTGGATAATTTTTCTCTGCCCCGTTACATTTTTTGGAACATATTCCAATAATTCTTTCTTCACCCCCCTGTTTTTGGCTGAGAATTCCAGCGAAATAACTTGTAGAAAAATCTACATCTACTATAAAGGGGTTTGGGTTATCCCACTGGGGATAGCCTTTACTTATAGAATTTGAGAACATATTTATAAAATTTTCCCAATCTTTTGATAGGGAATCGGTCCATTCGATAACTTTATCGTTTCTGTGTTCATCTAGGGTACAAGAGTTTTTTTGCATAGGATGGGAAATAGGCCCTATAATAATTGGAGAAGCCCAGGAAACGCTGGAGTTCCTTGCCTGTCCTGGGCCTGCTCCAATTTTTAATCTGTTCTAAATATGCGGGGTTCATTTTAAGTCCTTGGGAACTGACTATATGACCTAAATATGTACATTCAGATGTGAAAAATTTACATTTGGCTAGATTTAACTTAAGTTTTGCTATTTTTAGGACTCCGAAGAGTTTTCTGAGATGCTTCAGATGTTCCTCAACATTCTTTGAGAATATAATAAGATCATCAAGGTAAGAAATTATAAATTCGTACAAGCCAGGGATAAGGGTTAGGACTCTGTCCATCAAATGGTAGAAAACACTTGGCGCGTTACACAGTCCGAACGGCAGTTTCTTGAAAAGATACTGCCGGTTAAGGGCTGTGAACGCTGTCAAGTGTTTACTTTCCTCCGAAATGGCTAGCGCATGGAAGGCGCTAGTCAAATCGAGGGTGCTAAATACATTGCCAGTGCCTAATTTTTCTAAATTACTAGAAATCAAGGGAAGGGGCCAGTTAATCTTTCGTGTTACACTATTAAGCGCACGAAAATCGATTACGAACCTAAGTTTACCTTCCCCCCCAGCCGTTGGTTTTTTCTTTACCGCAAAGATCGGGGAGGACCACTCGCTGTAGCCCTCCTCAATGACGCCCCCCCTTAACCAGTTTTCAATTTGTTCTTTTAATTTGGCTTCGTACAATGGGTTTAATTGAATGTTTCTAGCCTTAGTAGGTTTAGCCCCGGGGATCAAGTCTATTTTATACTGTAAGAGATCGCAGTTACCGATATCGGCATCGTCAACCGAAAATATATCGAAATGATCAAGGCATAATTTTACTACCTTTTCCTTCATCCCTGGGTTATTTTTGATAAGGTCGCTATTTTCTAAGTCTAATTTTTCTTTAATGAATTTAATTCTTTTAAGAAGTGTAGTTCCTGACAATTCATTTATTTGATTAATATTTTTATTGCAGGAATTTTGGGAATCCGATTCAAATTCAAAACAATATCCAACTTTAACGTTATTCAGTAAGGTAATATTTTTTCCTGCTAAATTAACAAAATTTACCCAACATTCTCCCTTCTCATTTACATTATAAATACCCTCCATAAGCATCAAACCGTTATGGCTTGTCATTTTAGAATTATTTGGGGATATATACAGCTTCCTATTTTTTCGGTGGGTAGGTATTGTTATTACCGTTGTATTCCCCCCCGGCAGGAATGTTGTTTTCTTTGCTAATTTTACGCATGTTTTATTTTGTTTTAATGTCCCAGTCCCCCCCTGGTTACTCCAATTTATTCCTGGGATAAGGGAGTTTTGTTCTGTATGAACATTGTTTGTAGGAATTAAGGGTATGTTTTTACTCTCTTCAACTATGTTAATTGTTGAATTTTCTATTGGAATTTGCTCGCCAGTGGGGAGCTCAAATGAGAACTTATCTAGTAGCAAATTAATTCGATTAACTTTGAGAAATTCATATCCAAGATTTATAATTTTAGACGTCGTTTCAGGGATGTAAAATGTTTCTTCGAATATTTTATCTGATCCATTAAAGCTGAATTTTAAGTTTACGTGTCCTATGATATTTACTGGTTTTAAATCTACAGACAGAGCGCTAAGATTGGCAGGGGTAAATGTGATTTTATTATCATCTAAGATTTCTTTAGAAATAAGGGACCTAAAGTTGTTTCCTGTATCCACTAAAGCGTGTTGCAGGAATTCCCCCCCCACGGGATTAAGAACTTTTAGTTTTGCACAGATCGGCATTATAAAATAAATTATATTTTTAGTCGAAGCCTAAGATGCATATTTTCCAAGATCCCAACCCCAGCGGTTAAACGGTGGTAATCCTCACACAGAGATTTCCTGTGTTCCAGGTATAGTTGTCTGTCGAATCTTTTTAAATAATGAAATGTTTTAACAATGTGGTTAATTGTTAAAATAATTTTATATAACTTTCTGGGTTTCATTAAGTTTTTATTAAGCGCTTTTTAGCTCGAGAAATTTCTTAATAAGCATAAGAATGTTGATAGTTCTAAAGAAACTACTAAACTTTAATACGGGTCCTTATTTATATACTTGGATATATGATAAAAACCTATCGGGGTAAGATTGAACTAAAAAGTTTCGAAAGATTGAAAGGCTACAAAGTAGCTTAAAAATAAGTGTTCAGCTTGCAACTAACAAGACATTAAAAACAGACTGAATTATTTTTTGATTTTTGTCTGTATTTATACAAAATATAGTTTTACTAGTTTAGTACTTGATTCACAATATTAAATAATATAAAGTTAGCGCTGAATTACAGCTCAAAAAATATTAGATATGACTAATATAATAAAGAGGATCAACCATGACTGATTTATTATTCTGATATTGTTAGTATTTATACTTAATTTTTCCACCTATGGGGTAGAACAATATGCATTTACTTTATATATAGTGGCCCTTTATTCCGCTGATTATCCTAGCGGAAGTTAATAGAACTAAGATATTTTTTTTAATTTCCAGCTAAAAATAATTCAATCAAATATTAATTGAAATAAATTAAGATTCTATTAATCACGTTTTAAGTGATTTAAGTTTTTAATTTTATTTAAATGCTGCTTGATTGCAGCTCAAAAAATCAGAGTGGAAAAGATAATTAAAAATCTTTTGAACAACTGAATTAGATTTGGATATTCACTTGTATTTATACAGATTTTCCAGTGGACCCCCCCCCCTTTTACATGGATCCCTATTTATATGGACCGCGGTAGCACTCGAGGCGACATCTTTCGGATACATAATAAATTAAATATAGTTCTATTATTGTCACTGTGCAAAATACAATGATATTAACCCATACAAATCCGTTATTATACATAATTGCTGAAAAATGAACTGAAAATGTGCAACTTTCAAATGAAATCGATACTAAGGCTTTAGCTCTAAAATCATTGTTTATATACAGATAATTTGCTTACAGTCCCCTAGCGGTTAAAAATTGAATTCAAATGTTTTAGATTCATAGTTATATACACTTAAAAATATACGCTATTTACATTTTAAATAGATCATGCGATATCAAAAATAAATACTACTAAATAGAAAATAGGTATTCACTTGTTGGCTTCTTTATAAAGACTATTAAATTTAAGAAAATGGAAATATTAAGTGCATGTGAAATGCTCCTCAGGTTACCTCCCTATTTCCCCCAATTTCCTGTATCAGCTACAGTTGGATAGGGAAAGGAGGGGAAGGAGTTTATTTTATGTTGCTTAGTCGTACTTAATAATAACAATTTGTTTTATTTTTTTTTCGCGCCAAAGCATTGCCTGGTAAGGGATATTTGATATTAAGGAATTTGCAAGTTTAGCTTGACATGGGATATTTTGTTTATCTTTCATATCAAAATATGAAATTCATTCAGCCAATTTTTATTTTCTAGGATAGGGACAATTAATATCGCATATATCCATTTATTTTTACATATAATGGACGTGATTTTTAACAATCGCTTGTACATGTTTATCTATTTCAGATTCATCGCTGGCTTCCTGATCCATTTGGTTGATAGTTTTACGCGCATACTGCTCAGGTATTTTATTACTATTACCTGGAGCCTTTCTAGGTGGGGTGAATTTACTCCGTGTTTTACCAAAGCGGGACTCAGGATGTGGGGGCTCCCCAGCTTTCTTTTTGTTGCAATTTTGCACTACATGGCCAGGGATATTACAATGCCAGCATTTAATATTTTTACTCCTCCCATTAAAGACTCCTATGACGCCCTCGATTTGATCCCAAGCAATAGGATCATCCTCATGATCTACCCAAGAAGGAACCTCGTCAGGTTCTTCGGTTAAGTTTTCCTTATACACTGCCGTGTTAGTGGGGGTATTATCTTCGATAATGCTGATTATAGGTTGTTTTTTCGTTTCCGCAGAATTTTTAGGTAGGAACATTTCCATGGCTTGGGAATAGCAAGCCGAAAGGTTTTCCTTGCTAATATGGCCAGACCCGTCCCAATTAACGTATCTTTGTCCGAGGTTAATAAGTTTATTTAAGTAAGCGTTGTAATCGTCCAAGAATTGCATATTCTCAACATAATTGGCCATGTCCATGGCAAGGTTGGTATACAGCAGATTTTTGCTAACGTTAAGATAGAATTCTTTCCACTTCTTTTTAGGTATGATGCCAGGATTCATGAGTTTGAACACCCTAAGTTTGTTTTCAAAATAGGTGTCAAGGGGTTGATTAGTCTCCTGTTTTAGGTTGTAGAAGTACTGCGAGGCTACTTCTGGATCCGAGAAAGGAGTGACCAGCCTCCTGATCATCAGGTAATAACTTAAGGCAGATAAGGCCTGATTTCTTTCAGGCGTAATTAGGTCTCCTAATCGTTCCCCTCTAGAGTCATAAATTCGCTGGTATAAAATATCCTTAAAAAGGATTGGGTCACAGATTCTGTATGTCTTTGCAACCCTCCACAAATTAGAAAAGAAATTATCAAAGTCGGCCCTGCCGTCCCACCTAGGGGCATCCCTCGCAAAGTCGGAATCCCATTTTTGTCCCTTAATAAAGCATTCTTTAATAAAATCATCGTCGGCGGCGCTAGTTGTTGCCGTCACGAGTGTGCCTGGTGTGTTTCTTGTAGCGGGTCTTGTTGCTACATTGGGTGCAGACCGTGTAGGTCTACGGAGGGGCTCTAACGACTTAATCCTATCAGGGATAAAGGGAAACCTTTCTAATAAAGTTTTTTCGTATTCCGTTAGGGAAGTTTCTCTTACATTCATCCAATTGTCATTATCCGCTGGACCTACAAAGCCTACAATTGAATAAGCCATACAACCTGGGGCTGTAATTCTATCCTTGGCGACCCATTCGGTCACGTTTATCCTTTGTTGGACCGATAGCCGGTCATAAAAAGTGGCATTAATTGAGTCATCACCTATGGTGTTAAAATGAGTCGTGTTGAGACTTTCGTTTAACGTTTTTTCCGCAAACAATGGGCCTAGATTTCCGTCCGCTGGGAGTTTTGATACCCTACGTTTTAGGTCTAAGATGTCGGTATCGGCTAATAATCTGCGATGTGATTCCGTGTCCTTAAACCCTGCCCATTTTGTTTCTATTTCGAGCTTCATAATCTCGGATTCTTGTTTTATTATATCTCTATAATGTGACGAGTATTCGTTTAATTTAACATTTAACGCTTCCGTTATGAGTTCTTTGATTTTTTCAGGGGAAAGCGGGTCTGACTGCGGCTGCGTGTTATCAGGGACGGCCGAAGCCGACGGAGCCGGCGGAGTTTTGGTTTTATCATCCCCCTTCTTGGCATTATCGGTCATGGTGCTGGAGTGTAGTGTTCGTTAACACTGCTTTGTCTACCACGAACTTTTTTAAGAACTTGGGAGTATCCCTTTCTTCCTGTTTTAGGGAGAAAATATGGAAATGTGTGAAATTAAATACTAGTGTGAAAATAAAAGGCGGGTTCCTTTTTATCCTTATTTGGCAGTTTGCCACGAAATAATTATTAGCACTATTCTGTAACAAATTGTTACTATAAACTGTTTCCGTGAATAAACTTAGTTATCAGGAAAATATTAATTTCACTTTGCAATCGAAGCTACTTTACAGTTTAATTTTGTCTGTACGTTAATAATTATCTATACCTTCCCCCCTCAAAAATTGAGTGGTAGACAAGACTGCGCCAAAATGACGTAAGAGGGGATGTACAGACAGACCGGAGTACGAGTATAGAGTAGCTTCGATACAATTAAATATCAATAATATAACAAAGGTATTTCTAAAAAATACAATATTTATTAAGCAATTAAACTGGTTAGAATAGGCAGATTAATGGGATTATTATTATAGGATATATTTAAATATGATATCAACTAAAGGCTTGGACGTCTCGTTTTCTGTACAGGACAGAAAACCACGTGCACAGGAATATGGGACTAAGACTGTCGACAACCTAGCATATAGGTATACAGTCTACCAAGTGTAAGCTGGTGGAGAGATGTTCTCACAAGGCCTACATAAAATCAACTAGTCCCTCAACACAGCAGGATGGAGTATAGTGGCGGTTACAAGTGGAGGTCTGACTCAGCCAGAGAAGTATAGGAATGTGGACAGGGATGGAAATGCATAAACTTGAATGGAGAATACCACAATATCCTATCGTATTATAGACAATTTTCACGAATTATAAAATGATAATCATGATATCAATATCAGTTTTCATTTTACTATATGCGGAAAGCTGTCTATAATACGATGCGGTATGTACTTTTATATAATTTATTCGTTTGTAATGAATATTGCCATACTTGTTAAGAATATATTTTTACAATTAATCTATTTGATATAAACATACATTTTTATAATTAAAACATGATTGTTAATTGTAAGACAAAAATTAAGACGACTGTACAACGTGAGTTCACAAACTTTAAAAATACTTTTGTTAATAAATGTATAAAGTTAGCAGGGAGGGAGGGGGTCATGGACGGTATATTACACTGGTACCTAAAGTTTTATAACCACTTTTTTTTTATTTGTTGTCTTAAAAATTTTGTGTGATCCTAAGGAATTTTGATTAATTGGTTCCAAACAGGAATTGCCTAAATTTTTCAAATGAAAATGTTTCAAAAGGGGTAATTTTGTTTATCATAATGGGGAAAATATCCAATGATTGTCCGTTGTCTTATCCCTTCTAAAAACCAATTATTGGGATGTGTTTTTTAAGAAATATTCCCATTGCACAGAACCCCTGATGGTTTTAAGCTATTTTCTGTAAAAGTTGTACCTTCCGTTTCTAAGTTTCAAATGTGGGGGTCCCCTCATTCATGGGGCGATGCCGCAGTACAATTAAATGTACATTATAACAAAAATATATGAAAAATAACGCTATACAAATAATTGGAAAATATTATTAATTTACATGAAGAAAAAAAAGAAATACTTCAATTAACACTTCTATTGTGTATAAAATGATAAAAAATATTCAACATAAAAAAAACATATTGACATAAAAAAACTTTTTTCCCCGATAATTACATACGATACAACTGAAATTATTAATATTGTATGGTATAATTTTAACAGAAAAACTGTTAGAATTTTCAAACGTTTAGTAAAAAAACTTTGTTTTATGCAGTAGTAAATGATTTTCTTCCTTTACAAATTCGGACGACCAAAAACTTTTATTAGTTGACCTAAAATTTCCAGAGGTTGATCTATTTACTTTGTGCACTAGGCTTATAAGTGTGTTCAGTCATAATTGATTATTTCAACCATTTTTTTTTATAAGAAGCTTTAAACTTTTTTCCTGACATCTAAATCTTACAATAAAAGTAGTGTACAAAAAATCTATCAAACAGAATGTTTTTCAGAACTATTAGAAGCAGCTCAAACAAGCCAATTGCGGATAAGCCAAGCCACATGCCTGTAAAATAACAAAATTATGTGGATAGGAGAATTGGGTGGTCTTACTAAAAGTGCCTAGACAAGATCAGAAACATTCCCTATTTAGTGTGAAAATATAGGAAATAAGGGGGGTGGGAGGAGTTTTTCGTGTGTTTTACTTTAGCTCAGAATAGCCAAGAACTAGGGTTGGGCTTGATAATTTTTTGGCCGGATAAAGGATACCGGATATCCGGCTGATTTATAATGCCGGATATCCGGTTCCGGCCGGATATCTGGCCAAAGTTCGATATCCGGCAATTTACCGGATATCCGACCAGATAACTGGATATCCGGCGTCAAAAATCAGCCGGATATCATGTAACCAGATAGTTTTAATATCCGGTATCCGGCCGGATATTGAAACTGACCGGATATCCGGCCGGATAACCGGCCAGACCGGATATCCGGCCCAACCCTACCAAGAACCAAGTGTAGCTTTCCAGGACTATTAGCTGAGTAAAATCTTAAAACACATTTGAAATTCTTATTATTGGAAATTTCTTCATTACTCAGGGCTATTTTCGAGCTACTCTGAAAAATTTGGTTTAGAATTCACAAATTAGACTTAAATACATCCTACCTTTTTGAATTTCATATTCGTATGAGACTTACCCAATGAAGAGCCAATTTCAACTAATAGTCGGGATATGTCATAGGCATTTACTTCAATTGAAACTTTCACCTCCTATAGTCGGGCAGATGAAATAAATGTGTTACCTATGAAAAGAAGTAGTTCATAATACTTAAAGTAAAGGAAATTTATTTGCATTAGAATTAGAATCAGTGGGTCTGAATCAAGTTTTATATTTAATTCTGGTTTGTCTGGCTGTTTAGTCTTAGAAGAAAGCATATGAAAGTATCATAAATTTGATTATTTTGCCAACTATCCTTGTTAAATAAGAGACTCATGTAATATCCATTCCAGTCACCTGTATTAGGTCAATAGAGTTAAGAGAATATATAATGTGAAAAACATATATTTAAGCAAATTCAATATTTTTTGATTCATTTAAAATGTTTTAAGAAGAATTAACTCTTTTCCTGCTGCATAGCTTGTAAGTTGGGTAGCAACTTTCATTTGAGTACAAGAAGGCTTACAGGACCCTAATAAATATGATATTGGTAGCTTTCTTATTTTTTACAATAAAGTGGGTAAAACAAAATAACCTGAATTAAATCCATTATAGCTAAGAAATTTAACATCATTGTTGAGTTCTTCAAGGCTTGACTTTATTTTAGCTTCAATCCTACCATCTAAATCAATGACACTAGTGCAAATATGTTCAGCAGCCTTATCCCCCTCAGGAGAATTGAATACAATCCAAGGAGGCACACAACCAAGAAGTTCAATCATTTTGTTTTTAAGACTGTCATCAGTACAAGCTTCATAATCTGATGGTTTGCTGTAGACCATGCATTCATCAAGATCTTGTCTCTTTTGAGTAATTGTAATGTCAATTTGGTAGTAGGATGATTCACCAGTATATTTGCCAAATCCAAGAGTTAGAGGATCCCAAGCCATTGCACTTTTAACCAGTCTAAATGATGGTTGACGATAAGGATCAGAGAAATAAAGTATTAACGGTTTTTTGGACTTAAGTTTCATGGTCTCAGTGTAGTTGGAAACCTCAAAGCATCGAAGAGGAAACATTCTGATTTTTGTGGTTGATGGTTCAACAGTGTCTCTGCAAAACAATAAGGTGCTGTAATATTTAATTTATTACAGCAATGTTTCCTAATAATGTAGACAATTTAGAATTAGACACTTAATGCATAATTTGTATTACAGCACATGATTCCTAAATTCAAAATCTTTCTCTGGTGGCTGAAACAATAACTTCTTGATGTTCTCCCAAGATATATTTTTGTCAGCAGTACCTACCCAACTCAACTTGCCTTGTAAAGAAAGTAACATAAACGTTTCCTGATTTAAAAGAAGCATTTACTCAATACTCAGGTATGTAAAATAAAATCTTTCAATTTTTAAAAATCTTTAAAAGAACATTATTTAACAGAAATATTTACCAAGGTGCAAAATATGAAAACTTCCAAAACATTGAATATAAAGAAAGATCACAAGATATTTTACTATTTCTTTCCTGGAGTCTGATCCAGCTCTCCATTGAGAAATTCACCTAGACCACTGTAACCAATTTCTTTGGCATTGTCATAGTTAAATCCATTGTCAGTGTTACACAGAAATATTCTTTAAATATTGAAAGTTCAGATGAACTCAGTTTTTATACTAAAATTTAAATTTTCATTATTTAAAATTATAAATACCTACCTAGGCATTGTGATCTTTCCAATTGTGGTTTCAGATATTTCAACAACAGTCGGGGACTTTAAGTATTGACAAATGTAGAAGAATGATTGATGTATGAAAACGCATAAAGTACCAACATTGAAAATATACATGGATAACTTTATAACATTCATGGTTAACTATATACAATTGTTAAAACCACATACAAAACTATTATTTTTACATTAATTATGTTTATGTACATACTTACACAATCACAATACACACAAGTAAAGACAATTAAAGACACAATTATGGTTTAATTGTATTAGAGTTGAATCAATTTTACTTTTTATCAATTGTATTCCAATTCTCAAAATGTTTTTAAGGAAAATTCTAATTTGCTTTTTTAGAACTTTTTTTAAAATTGATTAAAGTACTGCATAAATTCAGAGTTTAAATTTAGATTTTATGTTTCAAACTATAAATAAAATATAGGACCTAGAATAAATTTTTCAAGGTTTATAAAGCCAACCATAAACCCATGCTCTTTTATATAGTAATTTTTGTAAAAAAAAGTTTTTTTTTTGTCATACATAAGCTCTATATCTGTTAGCCCTTATCAAATGAATTTTTTCTTTAAACAGTTTGGTAGATTTTGAATATATGATAATTATCCTATTTGAAATACAAAAATCCACAATAATATTGTTACCTAAGTGAACATAAGTTCTCTTAAACAAATAGTATTGTTAACATAAAAACTATAAGTAATTAGAAATTGTTAAGGTTGAAAAATAATATAAATTTCTGTTGCTTTGATTTGATTTAGATCACATGTTTAAATTTTTCCATTACTTCTTTTATTGAGAAAAAACTTAAATCCAATAGTGTCATTGCTGATAGCCCTAACCAGAGTCCCAATGAACTTCCAACCTCAACACACAGATTAAATATGTTGTAAGCATTTATCTCTTTGTTGAGTTTTGCTCTATTATTGAACAGTAGATGAATATGATATCCAGACCAGTTTCCAGCAGAAAAAGTTGTAAGATGTGTTTCAATTGACAGTTTATTACATGATGGCTTACACTGATCTGATCGAAAGCCATTATCATGTAAAAATTTTACATTCTCTGTTAGTTCTTTAAGCTTTGTTTTAACTTTTTCAGCTTTCCTTTCATCAAGTTTTACTAATGATTCACATCTGTCAACTGGATTTTTATCATTAAAGATCATCCATGGAGGAATACAACCCAAATTATCTTTCATATATTTAATCAAATTTTGATTTTCACATGCCAGATATTCATTTACATTGTTATAAACAGTACAAGTTCCAAGGTCTTGCCTTTGTTCTGTTACAGATAGTTGAATCTCATAATAAGAAGATTCACCAGAGAATTTACCCAATCCAAGCATAACTGGATCTTTTAACATTGCACTCTTAATGAGATGAAATGAAGGTTGACGGTATGGATCAGAAAAATAAAGAACCATTGGTCTGTTTGCTTTTATGTTTATGACCTTGCCAAAATGCTGAATTTCAAAGCATCTAAGAGGAAACAATCTTATTGGTGTGGAGAGAAGGATTTCTGCATCTTCTTTAAAAATAAAATCTTTGATAGCATCTTCAAAGAGCAGCTTTTGCACACTTGCCCAAGTGAGACTTGTATTTCCAACCCATGTAAAAGCATTTGGTTGGTTCATTATTTCCCCTTGCAAGAACTCACCATAGCCCTCATAACCAAATTGTTCTGCTTGATCATAGTTAAATCCATTGTCAGTTTCACAAAAGAATATCCTGTAAAATTATTATTTTATCAATATTGCATAACTTTTAAAAACCCTGTAATTATGGAATTTTCAATATGGAAAATTTTAGCCCCAAAATCTGATCTTTAATTTTCCTAGCTTTTAGTATTGGTGTTAATGGTATGTGGAAATGTTGAGTTTAAATCTTAGCATATGAGAAATGTTAAAAAGTGTACATTCTTTTGCTTTGTCTTGATTTAAAACTAACATGAAGAATCAAGGGAATGCCACAGCTCAAAAACTCATTACTATCCACAATAAGTACTTTCTGACAAGGGTCAGGCAATCAAAGAGCTTGTTATCTGATGGATATTAATTTACTTTATATATTTTTTCTAGCATTGTATTTAATGAACTAAGGTATTTGGACAATCACTTGAAGTAAATCCCCCTACTAGATATAAGGGCATTAAGTTACCTGGGTTTTGATATTTCTTTAACAGATTTTTCAGATATCTCAACAACAGTAGGTGATTCAATAAATCTAAATATTTTAAGTGGAATATACCTCAAAACAAAAAGACAACTTATAAAAAAAAATGAAGAACATCTTCTCAATTGTGTTGTTTAACTTGTTTTATTTGTTTTATTAGGAATTTATATTTCATTTAGATAAAACCTTTTAGATATTTTAATTGCTGTCAAATATTACAACAACTTTTTTGAATATTTTTTAAGGTGGAAATTAGAAGGCAATAATTTTTTATTAGCTTCTTTTAAAGATGGATAGCTTAAAATTTATTTTCAAATTACCTTAAAATTGCAAGCATAGATTGATACAAAAATATTGCAGTTGCAACTATATAGAACAACGTTTTCAGGTTCCCTACTGAATTACCCCACATTTTACAAGAATCTGAAATAACTTTGAAATGTATTTAAAGATTAACCTTTCATTCTTGATCTAAAATAAGTATTATATAGTAGTAAGTTTTTTTGTTTGAAGCTTAAGATCTTAAAAACTACTGAGCCGATTCAGTTCTCTATTTTAGGCAAGCTTTACATGACCATCTGATGGTTTTAGACTATTTCATTATTTGAATCTTGGGATGGTTTCAGCTAATCTAATATCCCCACTTAGCGCCTTCAAATTAAGAGCCCCCAGATGCTATGGTCGTGTGCTCTAGTCATACTAATTTAGAAAAAATATGTGGGTGGCCGGGGTAAGAAAAATGAAGATTACAAAAAATATTTTTTCTCCCTCCTTAGACAACTGAATTTTTCACGACTATTAAAGTACCAGTCTTGTCCGAACCTTCGGCCTCTCAGGTCTAACAAAACTTGTTTTGATCTCCTAATTTTTCCTCATAATGTCCGCAACAAGCTGTCTATAATACGATGCGATATGTTTCTCTCTGTCCATCAAGACCACTAAATTAATACATAGTTTTGTCCAGGACATAGGACAGATGAACAGTTCAATTAATTCAGCACTCCAGCAAGCACAACCAAGTCATTAAAAGCCTGCTGAGGAAATCATTCTGCTCACAGATTTTTACTACGATGACCTAGCTCTAGACCTAGCACTGGATGCTGGTGTTCAACTATGATGACCTAGCTCTAGACCTAGGACTGGATGCTGGTGTTCAACTATGATGACCTAGCTCTAGACCTAGCACTGGATGCTAGAGTTTAACTGCTTCCCCAACAAATAGATGATACTTTAAGTAATAAGAGATAGTTAAAAAAAAAGTACCCCACTTTTTTCTGTTAAAAAAAAAATTAAGTACCCCCACAAAGGTGCCCCTACTACTTTCTAATTAAAAAAAAAGGGGGGATTTTTTTGTTTTTTGGGGGGTTGGGGGTGTCCCACCCCCCAAGAAAATAGCCTAAAACCACCACAGGACCAGTAGGTATATACCCTGAAGAGTAGAATCCGATCGGTTCAGTGGTTACCGAGATCTTAAGGGACAGACAGACGGACGTACATCAAGCTACTTTGTATTATAGATACTAAAAATAGAAAAACAGAAGAAACCAATTAGGTAACTAGAGGTTTTCATTTATTATTTTCACATTTATCTTTAATTCACATTTTCTCTCCGTCCGTCAATACCTCCATAACGCTATGGCTATGGGGATAATTTTATTTTCTCGGTTAATATTTCAGAAAGAATACTGATTACATTGTGTTTCGCTACTTCTGGATGTTGTCATCCATGTTTATTATTATTCAATTACCCTCTTTCCCTTCATCTTTTCCTTTCATTTGTATTATCTTAGCTAAAATGCACTTATGCTTTTACTGTTCTAATTAGATATTATCATCTTGGGACTTTCCGTTTAACTGAATGTTCAACAATCAAAATGGAACGAATATTTTTCAAAAGTAATTTATTATGAATAAAAATTAATTATCTTTCTTTCATAAAGGTAATAACTGTAATTTTATTTCTATGTACAAAAACTTATTAAAAAGTAAAACTTTTCTACAATTATAGCGTGTTCTGCTGTTTGTTTATACAACTTACCATCTAGGCTGTCGGAAAAGTTTTGAGTTCATAACTTTTAGCAAAATAACAGTGATAATGGTATAATAATTTTAATTAAAATAATAAATCCAAAGTGATTCTTCTTGCAAAGGAATTTTAATGTAAAATAAAAACATAACTTTTCTGCTTGGAAAAATATTTTCCAGAAATTTTGAATAATACAGGGTGTTTTAAAAAATATTACTTAATTTAACCCACTTGCCATTGACAGAAGTTAATAATCTATATCTTAATTTCAAATAGCGCAGCTTGTGTTAGTAGTGGTATAATGTTATGCATACCCTAGTTTTTGGATATTAAAGAACAATTCATTTGCTACGTGCAGTTTAGGAGCTACGTGTTAAAATGTCCCAACTTTCTTAACACTTTTAGATTCTATACTACAAATAGCATGAATATGATATAAATATTTCCAAAAATTAGAGTTTATGATGATTCTAACGGTATGCGTAACATATTTCTACTATAAACACAAATCTTGCAATTTGAATTTTAAAAATGTATGCATTTTTGCACACTCTTTAAATTTGTCATGATCCAAAAAATCTTCCAAAAATAGGTACTTTGTAAAACCGGTTTTTAAGGCATAATTTGTTCAAAATTGCTAAATATGTTTTTCTTATAAAAAACTTCCCAACCCAATAAAGAAATTAAGATATAGATTATTAACTTCTGTCAATGGCAAGTGGGTAAAATTGTGTAATATTTTTGTCCTATTAAAAAAAACACCCTGTATAAATTTATTTTCATTATTCATAACTGAAAAATTAAAAATGATATACATTTCCAATGATGATAAACAATATTACCCCTTATGTAGATAAAATTTGTAGGTTGCAAAGTTTAAACACTAGCAGTTTTTAACATAAACATCTAAAAATTCAATAAAATTTTTTTTTAAATGATTAAAATAAAACTTTGGGTACCAGTGTAATTTACATTCCATTGATTTTACAATAGACTAATCTACGTTATATAATTCAATGGACAATCCTTCTATTTTGAAATAATATTAACTTATTTTTTTTATAAAATAAACCGATGAAACAAAAAACCTAAACAAATATTAGAAATCTTTTTCCGAAAGTTAAGATTTAGTGGAGAACAGTGGAAATATTAACAGAGGAAAATTTGTTGTCAATTTAGCTTGCTAATAGTAATATTGACCTCGTTTATTTGTCAGTTCATTCATCTAGTAGGAGGGGTGGGGTTGGAGTAAAAGGTGTGGATGAGGGTTATCGTTATTTTAGCCAGCTGTGAGCATTATTTTACTGGGTACATTAAAATCTGGTGCAACATCCAAATATTATTATAATATATCAATTTGGAGGATATTATTAAGTTCTATAGATAATTCATACTTATTATAAGCTATATACAAATTGTTCAAATACTTATTACGTTGAATTCTATTTAATGGAAAAATTAATAATACACTATTATTTAACATATATAATATATTCTTTGAAATTATACTCTGGATTAATAAAGGTACAAAAATATCATAAAATATTTTAAGGTTGCGTGTTTATTTTATTAATAGCTTTCATAAAATAAATAATTAGGTTTATCTAATATACTAAACACTAGTGGCTATGCCCCTAACGGCTTTTTTGGTGTGTAATTTTTGATAGGGACATTGTTTTGTTAGGAACTTATTTAAGATAATTTTAAACCTTGCCTGGATCGACCTATAAGAAGCGTCACTATAAAGAATAGCATTATAGTTACACATAGACTAATAATGATAAAGATGACTACATCTTATGCAGATTAATATTAATGGTTGAAAACTTTCAAAACTCTTTACTTGGACCAACCAATCAGGATTTGATAAAAGTATCTAAAGGGGGGGGGGGGGGCGAAAGTGACACTTTTTGTAACCAAAACTAAAAGTCAACAAAGGAATTCAACTAAAAAAAGAGTTACAGGTTTGAGATTTTGCATGGCAGTTGCTTTATAGGGGTACAATATGAAACTGTGAAGAAACGGCGGCGCAACCGCCGAAAATCGCCGTTTCCCGCCGAAATTTCTCGGCGGTTTTCGGCGGTTGCGCCGCCGTTTTTTCACAGTTCCATATTGTACCCCTATAAAGCAACTGCCATGCAAAATGTCAGACCTGTAACTCTTTTTTTAGTTGAGTTCCTTTGACTTTTAGTTTTGGTTTCAAAAAGTGTCACTTTCGGCCCCCCCCCCTTTTTAAAGCCAGTGAATAAGAGAAAGTGTTTATAAAACTTTGGGTACTAGTAAAATTTACTGTTTTTTTATGGGGGGGGGGGGTATGTCCAATCAATTAACAAAAATCATTACACGTTACCAAGTTTTAAGCGTCAGACAGATCGGACACCATCCTACTTTGTATTATAACTTTGTCTTAAATAAACAATTATCCACTTATATTCCTCACTATAAGTTAAAACAAAATGAAAATTCAATGGTTATGACATTATAATTCATGTTTACAAATAAACAAACAAACAAAAAGCTAAAATCAGGAGAAAACATCAAAAATCAAAATGTCATTTTTGAAAATTTTTTATTTTTCTAATTTTAAATCAAGTTGAACTATTATTTACCCCTTCCCCCTTCTTCACTCCAAATAGCAATACCATAACACCCCGCAGAGCATCGATTCTAAACAATACAAACATGTCCGTCCGTCCGTCTGTCCGAATGCATATTAAATATAAACAGTCATACACTTTTCCTCTATACAACTTCTGTGCCTTTCTATTTTTTATCACACATAGTTAAATGTATACTTAAACACGTTTGATGCAACAAAAGTAATTTATATCCTTTTATATAAAGTAGTAAGCGTTTTTTGTCTGTACTGAAGGATCTCGCTAACTGCTGAACCGATTTTGTTCTCCTTTACAGTGAAGCTTCTTATAGGTCCTAGAAAGGTTTTAAACTATTTTGGGAGAGGGTGTCTTTACCCCCCTCCCCCCAAAAAATATCTTCTTTATCTTTTTGAAACTCAAATTTTAAATGGGATGAGGTCGACTTTTCCTCCTCCTACCTTAAGTAAAGTGCCCCTAGATGCTTCTAGGGGCGCAGCCGCTAGTTTTTTATAAAGAAGTAAAGTTTTCTTTGTAAAGATCCCGCTAACCACTGAACCGATTATTTTTATTTTATTTTAGGAAAGATTAAAAAACCGAGAATGGTTTTAGGCTATTGTGAAAGTCTTGAAAGATAGTTTTCAGCAATTTAACCTTCTCCAACTTCTCTAGAAGATTAAAAAAGCAGTTAGTTAAACGCAGTTAAAAGAAAACTTGTACTTAATATATCATAAATTTTTAATATTTTCAAGTATATTACTATTCTGACAATATTGTTAGCTATAATTAGCTGCGCTGTTTAATAGCAAAATTTTCCTTGTTTTTATATGAAGCCCACGTCCATGTCAGCCCCTCCCCCCCCCGTGTCACAATGGCATAAACATGAAATTTGCAAAAATATTTCGCAATGCGCGGGGAGGTCGCATAGGCAGTTTTACCCCCCCCCCCCCCCAACTCCTCTCCCTAACCAACCACAACCCCCCGTAATACCAATTTTGGGAAAAATACTGTTTCATTTTTTTTATATTTCACATGTCACTCTTTTTGCGAATTTTGATGCCAAAAATAAACATGAACACTTCGGCCTCTTCCCCTTGCAGATTTACCACTTTAATGGGACACTCTGCATGTAATTTTTTTCTTCAAATTATTTGTGGAAAAAATGGATTTTCAACAGAACAGATGTAGGTTTTTAAAAAAAATTATTTAGGGGCTCAGTGTTAAAAGGAAGAGGGAATTGCCTAAGTCATCCCATGATTTAATAGATAAAATGGCTAAAACAATCCCAAGACTTCAGTTTATAGATAAAATAGCACTAAACCATCCCTAGATTTAATACATTAAATAGCCTGAAACCAGCCCAAGACTTCAGTTAAGGACCAGCATTTCTTAAAGGCTTTTTGAAAAAAAAACTTGAAAGGTGTTATTTGTAATTTTAAGTTTTTTACTAATCTCCCCTTAAAACTACCCAAATACTAATTTTGAAACAAAACAGCTTTAAACCATCCATAGGTGTATTTGAAGCTTCCTTATTTTAACGGATATAAAAATCAAGAATCGTAGGTTCTCTTTAACTCATTTAGAGACATGCAATGTATAAATATAATGTGTATATGTAAACATTACTTTTACAAAAGAGGAAAATGGCCATTTTTATCAGCGAAGCAGCCAAACAGGTGTTTGTATATGTATGTCTGTCTGCCTGTCTGTAATGCGTTTAACTTACAGAAAAGTACTTGCATCAACCCCCCCCCCCTCCTCCTTTCATCAAATTTTGTAGAGGAGGGAGGGGACTATTAATAATGGTTCCAAAGTTATATAAACAGTTCTTTCATTCGTTAGCCTTAAAATTTTACGGTCCTGATAAATCTTGAATGGTGCTCAAACTTTTCCACCAATAGCTTCAATTTGAATTGTAATTGGAATGTATAACAAGTTATCATCCATTGTTTTATCCCTGAAAATCCCTGATCAAAATGTTATTATTTAAACATCAAACTGAAAAAGCTTCGCTCCACGTAGAATATTTGGTTCTTGTTCTTTTCTAGAACTGTTTAGATTTTAGTTGGATGTGAATGATGGATGGACGGACGGACGGATGGCCTGCCTGTAGCGTAGCTACTATAAAATTTATCATTAGTATTATAGGGATGAAGGATCTAAAACGTCAATTAAAGGTGATAAAATTTAATTTAAAAAATAAATTATAATATTTTTTTAAAGGAAATTTAAAAAAAATGCTTTTATCATTTATCGCATTTCAATTTTATTGTGGCTGCGGGCCTAGCCGCTAAGATAAATTGCATAAAACCATTCATAAACTTTTATAGCCTAAAAACATTCCTACATGGCCTACATAAAGGATTTTTCAAATAAAGAACTTAAATAGTACAATGGTTTGCGAGATCTTAACGAACAAACAAACAAAAAACAAAATTATACAATGGATAGATTTAGTGTAAAATATGCATTTATTCTTAATTTGCCAATTGTCTGAGCTATGCTTTTAAGAAACATAGTTGCTCTTGTTTAGCAAACAAACAAATAAAAGCTAGTAATTCGCAGGGATATAAAGGGATAAGACAATGGCCGATAAATTTATGTACACTCCCAATAATGATACACATAATTATGCCTTTTATATATTACAATTGGTGGTTCAAATGTTTGGGCACTCAGCTTAATGAACCAACCAATAAATTAAAAGTCCACAAAGTTGTTATGCCAAGAAATAAGAAAACTTTATTATAAAATTTTGGGGACTAGCGTAAATATCAGTCCAATGTCCCCTCCCTCCCTGGGTAATTCGTATTTGTGCAAATTTTGGGGTTTACAGCACCCAAGGTGTATAGTTATTTAATCAAAAAAATCATAATTTTATATAAAAAAATGGTTATTTTCAAATGGACCATTTTTGGATTTGCAGCTTCTATAGAAGTCATTACACAAATTCTATAAAATTTCATAGTCTCTCTCGAATGTTGTCCCAAATGAGAGAAACGTTGGGTACTAGTATCATTCAAAGTCTTTGATATTTATAAAATATAAGCTTTAGTGCCAAAATAAAAACAAAGGTGTTAGATTTATCAGGGCTCGGCAGCTGCGGGTAAGCCGTGACTAAGCCTAAGTTTAAAACCGAATGCTTTGAAATTTTATAAAGGGGATAGTCATTTTTTGGGTCAGGTTAAGACTTCCAGCTGATAAAAAAGATTTATTTTCCTGAGGCTTACAGACCCTGTTTTTTTTTATAGAGAGAAATTATAAGTCAGACAAATTGACGGAATAATAATTGTAAAGAAGATGCGTTACTGAATTTAGTGAATTTAGCAAGGGGCAAAGTTTACAAATAGTAAAAAGTAACATATGTAAAAATTACATACTTACTTTTTTTCAACAAAAAAGTTAACAATTTTATTTTCATGGAATTCCAAAATGAATTAAGCTATGGTTTGTCACTTTATGTAGAAAAAAGGCCAAATTTCTAAATGTGTTTAAACAGTAAGAGATATAAGTTTTCCGGAATTTTAATGTAGGGAGTAGATTTGAAATCTGCATCAAATTTTAAGGATTTTTTATAAAATTCGTTTTTTGTAAAATTCTTTATCTAAAAGCGAAAATACATTTTAAGTTAATTAATCTTGACCAATAGGATAAGTGGATTTCAAACTACCTGCGCTCTAATTGGTTGAATGATGTACGACATCCAATCAGAGCGCTGATTTTTTAAATCCACCAATCACAGATGCCAAAATTAATTAACTTAATTTGTATTTCCGCTTTTAGATAAAGAATTATACAAAAAACGAATTTTATAAAAAATCCTTAAAATTTGATGCAGATTTAAAATCTACTCCCTACATTACAATTCCGGAAAACTTATATCTCCTATTAAACAGGTCGTTTTTAGGTGAGTTAAGATAAAGATACAAAATAGTTTTTGTTTGGAAGTCTTACAAATTGTGATATATTTGTATGATGTGGTTTTTACCAGCGATTTCAAGGAAAAACAAATTGCCTCTTTTGTAGATTAAAATGATTTGTTGAAAAGGTTGTAATCTGAAGGATTATGTACCGAGATTTCAAAGTTTATTTTAATCAATGAATTACATAATATGTCTGTAAAATTTTGGTACCAGAGCTGGATCTTTAAATCATTTTAGTGGTGAGCCACATCAGGGTGAGCCGAATTTCAGCACGGCATTTCATAAAATGCTGTGCTCTCATTGGTGGAAAGTTGGCTCACCCCGATCTGGCTCACCACTAAAATGATTTAAAGATCCAGCTCAGATTAATTTACTATTACTGGTGATTAACATTCCATTGTCCACTTCCTTCCTGGGTTTTATAGACAGTTTTCTGCGCATACAAACGGCAACGTCCCAAATAACCACGTTTGTTCACTTTAAAACTTGAAAAAATAAGAGATGTTGGTTTAGATGTTCCACTTATTGGTATAATTATATCTTTCATTGAAGGAAAACTTGTAAATTTTTGTCTATGTCATAATTTTTAGATGACGATTATAGTTAGGTCTTTGGATCAAGGAAAATGCACCTTCAACAAGGATGACAACATCTATAAAAGTAAAGCTCAACTAAGCAGTCGGACAAACAAACATTGACATATACATGAGAAGAGTGTCAGCACCTTTAATATTAATGAAATATAATGTTATTTTAAAGACCCAACATAATTTAATTGATATAATACAGGATGATTAAAGCAGATTCCAAATGAAGCTATTCGTAATGGAAGTAGAGAATAATTCCAATTTTATAATTTTTATAAATGACCAAATATCAAAGACATTTTAATTTTTAAATAGCAGAAAAGTCTGAAGCAAATAGTTTTTTTTGGGGGGTAAAATATCCCTCCGTCTTTATAATAGAATAAAAAGCAAATTTCAAATAAATAATCATTACTGTGACAAAAAAGTGACCCAATAAAAAAGACCATTACAATTAATTATATCGAAACTTTATTTTTACAACCTGAAGAGTCAGTGGCAATTAGTTTTTTTTTATGGATGAAATATCTCTCCCTGTATCCCTATCCAATTTCAAAACACATAAAAAACTATTTCCATATTTCCGGTCTTTGCTAAAAATATAATTCACAACTCTTTTTGCATGGGTAAAAGAAATTATGAAATTATATATACCTATATGTTTATACTTTTATTAGTATAGATGTATAATCCAAAAACTACCTGGCCCAAGTGGCGGAGAACCTTTTTGTCTGCTAGCAAATTGCTTTTTTTTCTTTGGATCTACTGCAGTTCACGGTAAAATATTGCTCGTAACGAATATTGCTAAAAATCTATGAATTTTAAAGGCTGCTAGCTGCCAAACGGCTGAACGTACAGATCATGCCCTCACACTGTTTTACGCGACATAAGAAGGCCTACCAATAATCTGAAATAGCCATAAATCAATAATGCAGAATTATCTCGCAGTGCAGAGAAATGCGCGAAAAAGGCCTATTTTACGCGTTTTTTCTTCAGTGAATATTTCCCTGTGCATCATTGGATCTTGGCTATTTCAGATTATTTGTAGGCCTTCTTATACTGCTTAAAATGGTGTGCAGGTATGACCTGTACGTTCAGCCGTTTGGCAGCTAGCAGCCTTTAAAATTCATAGATTTTTAGCAATATTCGTTACCAGCAATATTTTACCGTGAACTGCAGTAGATCCTTTTCTTTTATAGAAACTTGGCTGTATTTATATTTCCGACGCTATTAGCTGATTTCAAAGATAAAGTACAAAATCTGGACAAGTTCCCCGCAATGTGAACTATGTAATATGTTATATATAGCTCATGCCCCCTTTTTTCTTTTACTATAATGTTTCAGTAAAACCAATTTTTGGACCACAGAACCCCTCTCACAAGTTTAATTAAAAAAAAACAACATATTTCTAACCCGAATTGGTTGCTCTTGTCCTATCCTTGTGGGTGCACTATCCTTTCGGGACTCTATGATTGGGGGTATTTATCCCCATGGACTGGGGCACTACCCCTGCGGAGCTCCTGAACCTTTGTTAAACCTAACCTAAATTAAGGATTAAAAAGTTTATTTATGGTCCTTATAATTAACAGGTAGTTTTTCTATCCATTTCTCCATGTTTTTTTTGTTACCTTTTCTAATTTCCATTCATTTGTTTTGCATTTTACATATCATAAAATTCTATTGTTATACATGTTATTTTTTTATATCAAGGTGTGGGTTTAGAAAGCTAGTCTTTATTCAGCAAAAGGTTTTTGTCTGTAAATTTGACAAGTTAAATGGGATAATGTTGTCTATAAGATGTATATAACATGTTTGCATAAATAACAGGGATCTTAGGGAATAAGACAATGGATGATAAATTGGTAAACATCTATACTTTTAATAAACAAAATTGCCCCCTTGTAGACCATAGGTAAAGTTTGAAAGTTTAGACAATAATGTTCTAAACAGCCAATTCATTTATTAAAGTACCCATATTTTTAGATGGAGAGTAAGAGAATTTGTTTCTCGTATTCATTCAAATCCGGTAAATTGGAACCGGTTCTCATCCATACAAAAAAATCTGTCTAGCATCGTATTATATCCAGCTTTCTACTAATATAAAAATGTACAATCATAAGATTAAAACCAGTTTTTTAGCCCGTGCCTTCGTCACCTTGGGGCTAAAATAACTGGTTTTAATCTTATAATTGTACATTCTATATCCGCGGAAAGCTGTTTATAATACGATGCGAGAAATAACTATTCCTGAATGATTTACAGACACAGTTTATTGTCTATTCCCTGATACTGTATTCATAACTATCTTAGAGTGACTGTCGGACATACAGACGGATGGACAGCTTAAAATAATATATAGGATGGCTTTTTTAGTCTTCATAATTTTATGTTACTTTTAACCCACTCTCTTTACGTGGAGGTTAATGAAAGTTCAATCAAAAATAACTCCCCCCTGCTTTTTAGCACTTAATGCAAAAACCTCCTTTCCCTTTTTTACCTCATATTGTGGTTCTCTAGCTGTCATATGACAGAATTAAGACATATAAACGACATGAATAATTTCCTAAAGATATCTCTGAACCCCAGTTTTCATATTTGTAGTAGTATCAAAGAGTAACTCTACAAAGCACTGGGCATTTAAGTGTTGACTAACAATGTTTAAACGTTTCAACCAATTATTTTACTCTACAAAAGAGCTTATTTGTCTTATCCATTAAGATCCCTGCTAGTTTAAGGTAGCTTTTCGTTGTTGAATTACAAGAGAACGATTGAAAAGAGCTTTGTCCTTTACCCGTAAGTATCAGGGACCTAAAGGGATAAAACAATGGACGATATACAACCCAAAATTATGAGAAACAAAATTACCCATTCTGTAGATAAAACTTATTGGTGGAAAATATGGACACTGCTAGTTAGTACCAACCATTAAGATTTAATAAAATTGTTTTAGATGCTGTCTAAAATGGTGCAAAAAATGGGGACAAATTTCAAATTGATTTGACGGGGCTGTTTATTTACGTCACAAGTGAGGGGAAAGAAAAGGGAAGGAGGAAAGAAACCCCCTAGAAAAGAGATGGGGGTATGACGTCACACGCCAAAACAATTTGAAATTTGTCCCCATTTTTTGCACCATTTTAGACAGCATCATTGTTTTAGTTTTAAACCCAACTAAGGACGTGTTTATTTTATAGGCTAATATCTCCTTCTTGTGATAAGTATTTTAAATGTCAAGTAAGTGTCACGCGGCTAATATCAGCAGTTAGAAGCCAAGTCTTTTTGGCCTAAATTGGCGTTCCTAAATTCCGGTACAAAGAAGGCTGACAAATGGAGTTTTAGTTTGTGAATGTCTGTTGGTCAGTACTTAGCGTAGCTACTCTGTGACTACGGAAATGAATGGATCTAAGTCATTGTGTCACCATCATATAATAATAACAAGGACGACAACTTTAATATGAATGCAGCAAACCAACTAGAATACTAGTATGACTATAGAGTAGCTACACTATCATACTTGAATACTAGTATGGCTATAGAGTAGCTACACTATCATTCTTGAATACTAGTATGACTATAGAGTAGCTAAACTATCATACTTGAATACTAGTATAACTATAGAGTATCTCAACTATCATACTTGAATACTAGTATGACAATAGAGTAGCTACACTATCATACTTGAATACTAGTATGACTATAGAGTAGCTACACTGTAATACTTGAATACTAGTATAAAGGGTGTTAAAATAAAAACCAATCGCTTCACTTTTTTCAATATAAACCTTACAGTTTTGGTCCAAAACTAATAAAAAATAATACAATTCCTGCCCAAGCAATGACAATGAGAAAACAATGTTGAATTTTGAATCTACTCACCCTTTCAGAGCCCTAGAGCTTAATACCTAGCCCTTGCAGAGAAATTTGCCCTACGCCGAAAGTGCATATTTTATTAAAAATTTGTCTTTTTCAAAACCAATCGCTCACAATTTGAACCACCATAAGTACTTAAAATCTTGTAGATAGACCCCATAATCTTTGGAGTTTTTGATGGGGCATGTAAAGACCTTTCTTTAGACGCCTTAACAAGGTTTCTAACACAATCTTAGCCAATTTGGCATCAAAAAGAAAGACCTGGCAATCATCAAGAACTAGGAATAGACAGAGCCGTCATGCCTCAAAGTTTGATGAGAATGTCTTTTTTATGTCAAATTTGCATAGATTGAGTTAGAAACCTTGTTAAGATGTCTAAAGAAAGGTCTTTACATGCCCCATCAAAAACTCCTAAGATTATGGGGTCTATCTCCAAGATTTGAAGTACTTATGGTGGTTCAAATTGTGAGCGATCGGTTATTTTTTTAACACCCTTTATCTATAGAGTAGCTACACTATCATACTTAAATACTAGTATAACTATAGAGTAGCTACACTATCATACTTGACTACTTGTATGACTATAGAGTAGCTACACTGCCATACTTAAATACTAGTATAACTATAGAGTAGCTACACTGTAATACTTGAATACTAGTATATCTATAGAGTAGCTACACTATCATACTTGAATACTATTATAACTATAGGGTAGCTACACTATAATACTTAAATACTAGTATGACTATAGAGTAGCTCCACTATAATACTTGAATACTAGTATGACTATAGTGTAGCTACACTGTCATACTTGAATACTATTATAACTATAGGGTAGCTACACTATAATACTTGATTACCAGTATGAATATAGAGTAGGTACACTATTATACTTGAATACTAGTATGACTATAGAGTAGCTCCACTATCATACTTGAATACTATTATGAATATAGAGTAGCTACACTACCATACTCAAATACTAGTTTGACTATAGAGTAGGTACACTATCATACTTGAATACTAGTATGACTATAGAAAAGCTACACTATCATACTTGAATACTAGTATGACTATAGGGTAGCTACACTATTATACTTGAATACTAGTATGCCTATAGAGTAGCTACACTATCATACTTGAATACTAGTATAACTATAGAGTAGCTGCACTCCCTGTCACACTTGCATGACTGAGTCCTTTGTTTATATTTTCACCTTAATATATGAATTAGAATTTACTTGTCGCCATTTCAAAATAAAAGATTAGATTGCATGTGTCTCTTTTGATTAGTATTTAGCAAAGAAATTATTATTTTGCAATTTTAATTTAAGTTCATGTAGTTTTTTACAGTCTATTATTACATTCTTTACTTTATTTTTATTGTTGTGCTACATAATTGTTTATGTAGAACTCCACTAATGATTAACAAAATTTTGCCTTCTGTGGATTAATATTATTGGTTCAAAAGATTGGACACTGGAAGTTTGAGCTGACCATCCAATATTTAACAAAGTACCTAATTTTTTAAGCCAACGTATAAATGTGTTAATAAAAATTTGGGTACTAGCATAATTTACAGATTTTCAGTCCAAAGACCATTCCCTGCCTGTTCTTGCATGTAAATGATAATTTCTGTGTATCTATATTTGGAGGGATTTAATAAAACCAATCCTAAATCAATTATGACTAAGCTAGAATTTATTCTATGCAAGACATAAAGATTATTGTTAAAGGGGGCCATGGGTTCTTTACAAGTTTAACACGCAGTCGGAGTGGTAATTATCAAACCCTAGCTGTTATTCCCGTCATAACTAAAGTTACTAACAAAACAGTCTACTTTTAAAGTCGAGAGAATGCCTTGGTCATTATATAAGTTTAAGCAATCAAAAGAAAAAAGGCTAACAAGAAAAACTTTAATATATTTTTATGTTTTTAGAATATTTATAAGTGTCAGACTCTAATACAATATGGATTCTAATTTGATAAGAAGATGCAAAACAGAAAATACAATAATCCCAAATCTCAAAGATGCCGCCATCTTAAAAATGGCGCGCATTGCCTGGCAGTATCATGACAGAATAGTTTTCGCGCCATTTTTCTCTATTTTTCATTCCCGTTTTTTACCAATCTAGAAATGTACCTGTTGTACTCTTATTTGCCAGTGAGATACATTTCTCGTTTTTCTTCATAAAGGGCATGTCGAGCACTCGCCCCCCAACACATTTTATTTTTGATATAAATTTAAAAATAAAGGAGAGGGGGTGGGTGTATTTTCCCTAAACCTGTGTGGGGCCTATAATTGTGGTGCCCTAACCCTGTAGGGGTAACCAGTACCAAAATAACTGAAACTGACCTAAAGAATTAAACAAACAAACTAAACACAACCCTCTTGCTTTATTTTCAATTTTATTTAAGAAATAAAATCGAGGGGGGAAGGGGTTCAGTGCTCAATAAGTTTGAGGGAAACCGCAAATTTCTCTAACAACTAAATAACTAAATAGGTAAGATTTGAGGGCCAACACTAAAAGTTGAATAATTAAAATTTTTTTTTTTAAATTGTTAGTTAATTTTTTCGCAGACAGATAGACAATGACATCCTGTTACTTTTTTATATAAAGGTATATTAGTCGGACATGCATAAAGACCGATAACCAGACATCGTGTTAGTTAAGCATATAGAATAGCTATTTATATTTTTATTCATTTAACAAATGTCAGGAACTGAAACCTATAATATCTAAGTTACTTAAATGGATTTATAAATACTTGGATCTTACACCAGATTTTCATGCTATATAATAAAGTGAACTCTTTAGCGGGCTAAAATAACGATCTCCCCCATCCCCCTCCTTTATCCCATCCTCTTTCCTCCTACTGGATAAACGGCTCGACCAATAAATGCAACCTAAATTGACGACAATTTTTCTCCTGTTATATCATTCACGCATATTCTACAACCATTGTTACCTTTGGATGATGTCATACTTGTTGGATATGTGTGAATAAGTGTGCAAAAATTATATATTTGCAAACAGACATTATATGTATGTATATTCTTTAATATATAAATAGTCCCTTTAAAAATACACGAATTTAATGGAACAATAATTGCATAAAATTTTGCAACTAAAAGATATAACACGTTAGAAAAATCATTCAATTTCATGAAAAATTTAATTTTCGGTTTTTTACTCTTATAAATATCACTCTTCCAATTTAAAAAGTTCCTTTTAAAGTTAAGGTTATTTAAACTCTCAATTATGGAAAATAAACTGTAAGGTGTAAATGTTTAAACACTTAGAGTTTGTACCAACTAATACATATTGTGTAAAAGTCCTCAAAGCTTTTAAGCCAACGAATGAAAAATTGTGTTTATAAAACTTTATATAGAATACGTGGATATTGTGGGGAGATTCTTGAATACCATTAAAAAATGTTTCTCCTAGATGGCTAATAAAACAAACCCCTCCCCTTTGACTTTCCCTATGTACCCCTTACCATGAAGAAACGTACTGACCAATATCTGAGGACTATATTAGCAATCTACATTCAGAACAAAAAAAATCCTTTGTCAACATATCCACGTTTTCTATATCAATAACTGAGACTCAAATGTTTCACATCGCTTCTCTTTTTTTTCCAGAGCCAAGATCTTTTTAATCCGTGTGTAAAAAACTGCACCTACGGTGATTTGAATTGAAATTAGAATACACACAAGGAGACAACATACAGGGTGTAACATAACATTTTGGGTGTTTTCACTAAAACCTGCTTTGGATTAATGAATTCCCCCCCTTCCCTTATGAAAAATACTATTTTATTATCCATGCAGGCCCTAGATAAGCTCTAACTCTAAGGAAGCCTAACTCTACAAGGTACTTTCCCTGCGGGACTTCTCAAACCCTTACCTTACCAAACATATCCTTAAATCACAGTATCAAATTGCGTTTTTTCGAAAATGTGGGTTAACAAAATCTTGGTTGCACTAACTTTATGATCATTAATAACGGGTAATTTTGTTTATCATTATTTGTGATGCAGCTGAATTTATCATCCATTGTCATATCCCTTTAGATCCATGCAAATTTTTTTATGAAATTTTATGAAAAAATGAAACACACTGTATTAATATTAATAAAAGGTTGGATCCAAATCTTAAAGTAAAATCTAAACATAGATCTATAAATACAAAGGTTCCGAGGTGTCAAGATAGTTTTTTCAGGCTTCAAACAAAAGATTTTATGATTGTTAGGTTAACATGAACTACATGCATTCAAAAGGTACTAAACTTATCTAGATTTGGTATAATTTCTATTTCTTAATTAAACAATTGGGTATAGTCCCTTTCGTGACATCGCCTCTTAAGGGCGTTTCGTTGTATTTTCACTAAACCTAAACCTGCGGGGCAATCATCTAACCTAACCTAAAAATAAACTATCAAAAGCTACTGTTAAAATTCGATGAAACGCCCTTAAGAGGCGATGTCACGAAAGGGACTATACCCCAAAAAATTTTTTTACAGTTAATAGCGGCTTCCCCAACTTTCTGATTTTTTTGTTATTTAAAAACGAAAGGTTTTTTTTCTTTTTTTTCAGTAAGGCATTTTTTTTATTGGGACCATATCTTCAAGGAGATAAGGGGGATCGACTTAACCCTTTCCAAATATCCCAAAATCTTCCTTACAAATTGAGAACGAGTGGGCAAATTTTCTCGCTTTTTAAAAATGCTTAGCAGAATCACTAGTTTTTAAATATTTCTTTAAAAATAGATCTTACCATGAGCTAGAATTAATTTTATCTTTTTGACAATTTAATTTCTAATTTAAGATAAATATACATTGCAAATTTCTTTATTTTATAATTTCTATTATTTTCATATCTTAATATTTAGAATAAGACTTTTGTTGATATGTTGCATGTGCCAAGTTATTTGCGAAAATTATATTTTATGTCTTTGAGAACACAGAGATAGGATAAAGTAGACCAAACCGCAGAAAAAAGTTAATTTATGATTCCCGTAACAATTAGGAATAATTTTGAAGATTAAACACAACTCTATAGCCATTTAATCTATTTTCTCGTATTCATTCGAATCCGGTGGATAGGAACCGGTTCTCATCAATACGAAAAAACTATGTCTATCATCGTATTATATCCAGCTTTTTACGAATATAAAAATGTACAAACAAAAGATTAAAACCAGTTTTTTAGCCGGTGCCTTCGGCACCTCGGGGCTAAAAAAACTAGTTTTAATCTCATAAATGTCATTCTATATCCGCGGAAAGCCGTTTATAATACGATGCGAGAAATAACTATTAAGATTTCCAAAAAGAAATATAATATTACTTGGATCTTACACCAGAATTTCTTGTTCTCTAATTAAGTGAAACACGCAGCGGGCTAAAATCATGATTCCTCTATTCCACCCCCTTTACCCAATCCCCTTTCCTACCAAACTAGATGAACGAATTGACCAATAAATAACAGGAGAAGTTTTTTCCCTGTCATAATATCCACGTATATTCTACATACTTTTTTCTTTTACCAAATTTTGAAATGCTCATTCCCTGAGCAATAAGGCATTCAATCTCTATATTTGATAGTATGTGTTAATAATAGTAACAAAGCTAATTTATATTTTAAAAAGTCTGTCCGTCTATAAGAGACAGTATGGGGGAAATGTGAATATCTGGGCTGTTATTTAAGATAGTCAACTGAAAATCGTGTAAGTATTCCCTATGCCAAGGAGCATCTAATTTACTTTGTCCGTCAGTTTTGCTTTTAATTGTCATGTTTATTTTTTCCTTGTAGTTACCATATTTCTTCCTTGAAAATTAATCATCCGAAAAAATTAAGAAATCTTAATTGCCTCCAAGAGGGAAATTATTGCATAACCAATAGCGAATGTCAAGAATTTTAAACCATGGTCATCTAAAAGGTAACTATGGCCTTATCAAAGATTTGCCCCTTTTTTGTATTTTTTTTGAGAAAATTAATTCTGTGGGGTGATTATCTGTGTGTTGAAATAACCAATAGCGAATTACAAGATTATTTACCCATTATCCTTTGAAAGGTAACTATGTTTCTATAAGGTTTTACCCTTAATCAGGGACAGAGTTTCTGACAAGTAGATATTTCCCCACTTCCCTTTAGTTACAGCACCAAACAAGTTTTAGCAATAACAAATGGAATTAATCTGCTGAACCACAGCTCCTGCCCAAATAATTTTTTTCTGTGTCTCTAGCAAATGAATTCTATTGTATTCACGACAGACTACATGGCGGCACTATAATCTAGACCTTACAAACTTTTACACCAGGCCACTTGGAAAATTCAAAATTCAAAATCACACTTATTTGCAATATTTGTACAGAATGACCCTTGAAAAAGATATCTTAATTGACAAGACAATGAACGATAAATTGAAGTACACTATCAATTATAAGAGCATGCATTCTCTATATTAAAATTGTTCGAAAGATTGAATAATCCAATCAAGATTTAATAAAAAGTATCTATATAATAAATGAGAGAACTGGTTAAAAACTTTTAGCACCAGAATAATGTACAGTCCAATGTCCACTCCCTCCTTGATTTTAACACTCCAATATTTTCATTCTTACTTGCAAATTAACAATTATTGCAAATAAATTTTTGCGTTGCGAAAAAAAATCTGCGACAGACAATTTGGCGCTAAGTAAATGTTATTCCAAAAGTCCCTATCTTTCAATAGTGTCACACAACACTCATAGCTGAAGTAAAGATTAGTTATGTTGTGATTCTAGCAAATTTAATAATCTTATAACCTGTATTAAGCTAAAGTGGATAATGACATATGTAGTACAGAGTTGTGAAAATTATGTCTCCAAGTTGAAGAAAAGGGCCAGCTAGTTGTTACATCAGGGTAAAGGAACTTCAAATACCTAGGGATCTGGCGGGATAAGATAATTGACGATACATTAGTATTCATCCCAAATGAATATAAACAGAATTGCTCTTTCTGTAGACTATAACTATTGGTTGAAAAGTTTGGACACTGTTAGTTTTAACTAGGGTTGGGCCGGATACTTTTTTGGCCGGATACCGGATATCCGGCTGATTTCAAATGCCGGATATCCGGTAGACGGCCGGATATACGGCCAACGCCGGATATCCAACAAATATCCGGTTATCCGGCCAAATTACCGGATATCCGGCCGGATAACCGGCCAAATTACCAGATATTAAAGTAGTAAAAAAAAATTTCTTCAGAAATCTTATATAAATTTACATAAAGTTAAACTTATTCAGAAAAAATGTTCTTCTAGCTTCAATAATAAGAAAATTATAGCCATTTAAGATTTTAAAAAGCAGTGATTTTTGGTGTAAAGTATAAAAAATTATAGAGCCGGATATCCGGCCGGATAGTTTCAATATCCGGTATCCGGCCGGATATTGAAAATGGCCGGATATCCGGCCACACCGGATATCCGGCTCAACCCTAGTTTTAACCAACATGTCCAAATCTAAAAAAAAGTTTCTAATGTATGTAATCTAACGACTGAAAAAAATGTGTTTTCGCAAATTATGTTGAGTTCTTTCATTATAAATTTATTCTGACAAAATTTTAATTCAAATTACAATATTTATCATTTAAACAGTAGTCATTTGCTAATCATAGGCATGAATTAGTAAAATTTTAATTATTAAATTAAGATTAGTTGTAAAAAAAAGCCTCATTCTACCTAACAGGGGGGGGGGAGGAGACATTAGTATGGAAATTATACGGGTAACCAAAGTTTCAAAAGCGTTCTCCTATTAATTGACTTTAAAACTTTACTTATCATTATTAAATCTTGATTAGTTGGTTAAAACTGGCAATCTACAAATAAGTCAAGTCTAAAGAAATTTATTTTCTCGTATTCATTCGAATCCGGTGGATAGGAACCGGTTCTCATCCATACGAAAAAACTATGTCTAGCATCGTATTATATCCGGCTTTCTACGAATATAAAAATGTACAATCATAAGATTAAAACTAGTTTTTTTAGCCCGTGCCTTCGGCACCTCGGGGCTAAAAAACTGGTTTTAATCTTATAATTGTACATTCTATATCCGCGGAAAGCCGTTTATAATACGATGCGAGAAATAACTATTCTCGTATCCATTCGAATCCGGTGGATAGGAACCAGTTCTCATCAATACGAAAAACTATGTCTAGCATCGTATTATATCCACCTTTTACGAATATAAAAATGTACAATCATAAGATTAAAACCAGTTTTTTTAGCCAGTGCCTTCGGCACCTCGGGGCTAAAAAATGGTTTTAATCTTATAATTGTACATTCTATATCCGCGGAAAGCCGTTTATAATACGATGCGAGAAATAACTATTCCTTTGCCTTTTCTGATTGTCTTTTCCCTGTATAATACTATAATACTTTTAATCTAGTCCTTTTCCTTTTATTATCTTGTTTAAACTTTTTTCCAGTATGGCTTCGAAACCAATTTATATCCACTAGTTAAAACCGATTCTTAGCCATAATGAAAAATCATGCATATTACAGACAATTTTTTAACGAATATTGAAATAAAAAGTATAAATAGATTTGGCCTGATCTTCGACCTCTCGGGGCTAACAAAATTTGTTTTAATCTTATAAATTTAAAATTTTAACATCGGCGGAAAGCTGTCTATAATACGATGGGATATATAACTTTTACATTATTCACATGATAGCAAAGATATAAAATTGTTAACCAAAACATCAAAGTCAGGGCTTTAGGGATAATTAACATTGTTTAAAAAGAATTCCAGACCAAATATTTATATTTCATTTTACTTTTATTTATATAAATTAGGATAAACAAAATTACCCCTTCTGTAGATTAAAATAATTGGTGGAAAGTTTAGACATGGCTAGTTTGAATCAACCAGTCATGCCATAATAAAAAAGTTTTTATGCCAACGAATGAGTGAGCTTTTTTATTAAACTTTAGATACCCCTAAAGTTTATATATTAAATAAGTCATCTTTGGCTATCGATCTGCTTTACAGCTTATTTTCCCCCTGTGTAAAAAAAGGCTTAGATTTAGAATTTTTATATTTTATGTAAAAATGGTGTTCCTTCAATCCCGCAAAAAAATTAAATTGGTAGAAAATTTTAAAGTATAAGACAATGTTCGATAAAGTTATATACACACAAAACTACGAAAAAACTCATCTACAGATTAGAATCATTAGATGAATAGTTTGGACACTTCTATTTGTTCCAATAAATAAATACTTATAAGTTTTTAAGTCAACTAATAAAAGAACATATTTATAAAACTTCGAGTACTACTTTCTAGATAAAAGTGAGGATATCAAAAGATTCTTTTCTTGATATTTTGAGACTGTAATATATTTTAGGGACTTGATAGCACACCAATTATATTAGGGACTAGTTTACGATGAGAACTTTATTTTTAATAGGAAGAAAAAGGGGTAAATGATAAGATGTTCATTAAAAAAGTTAAACTTTTCATTATATCCCTTTTGAGGAGGTTGTGTTCTGGCTTTTTTTACACAGTTTTGAGTTTCGGATCCGGATCCGCAAGGATCCGCATATTTTTGAGTCCAAGGATCCGGATCCGGATCCTTGGACTCAAAAAAATGCGGGGAAAATGGAAAAATCTACCTAAATTTATATAAAATCTCAGACATTCTCTTGATGAGAGCCAATCTTTAAGGTTTAGGTTCAGACTTGAAAATTAGGTATTTTTGACTTCGAATTAAAGAATAAAATTTTTTTTGAAAAATTTGGTGATTTTATTTTTATTGTCAAGGATCCGGATCCGGATCAGCACTAACCAAATTTTGAGGATCCGGATCCGGATCCGCATACAATCAATGCGGATCCGAAACTATGGTTTTGAGGCTAAACCAGAAACCTGTTTTCTTTAAAGTCAAAAGGATTAAATAACTGTTGGCATCAAGAAACAAAAATAAAAAAATTTTAGTCTCGTGAAAGATTTAGGCTATTTTACTGTCCACCCTTTCTTCAAAGGGGCTAGAGGAGCATTGCTTTTATTTTTTAGCAGTTTTAAACAAGTACCAAAGGGAAACTTAAAGGGGGATAAAACTATGGGGGGTAATTAAAAAGAAGTGCTTAAAAGAAATAAAGCAAGAAATTTATATTATCCTGTAAAAAGTTAAGCAGCATTAATATACATATTCAAAATGAACTATACTGTCCATAATTTTTTGTATATTTTAAGGGTGTTTTGGTTGAATGGGGTATGCGAGGAAAGAAAAATAGGATAAAATCATATCGAGGCTAATCTAAACACCAAATATCACCCTGTAACCTAAATGATGATGCCCTAAAATAATGTACAACAATTTAGCGCTGAAAACTGATCACTATTTTATTTTAAGTTTATTGGGGAAGAAGGGTTATAATTAGGTTCAGGGTGGGATTATGTAATATATTTTTTTTAAGCGAAGCTTTTCTACATTTATTTTTATTTAGTAACATTTGTCCGTCCGTCATGTAGCAACTCTATAAACATAAGCATTCCGTATGTCCATTTTTAACATTATGTTTTTTTTTTTGGCTAGTAAAGAATTTTTTCTTGTTTCTTAAAACTTTTTGAGTAAAATTAAAATTTTTCACCCCTTTTAGGGGGATTGAGATTCCCAACATTTTGTCTTCTTCTTGAATAGCCACAAACCTGTCATGGACATATACTAAGGTACTATAAAATTGTACATGAAAATAAACATACAGAAATATGACTTAATTCATGTTAGAAATTTTTTTTTGAGATAATTGAATTAGAAGCCATTTTTAGCTGTTGTTTATATTTTTTGCTGTTATGGTTATAATTAAAGAATATTCCATATGTAAAGCGTACAATATTGTATGTAACAAAAAATATTCTAATTTTAGGGACATAGATAATTCTTTTTGAATTTGAATAGAGTTACAACACTACTAATTTATAAAGTAGAGGTTTTTATTTGTCTGTCCGTTAAGAACTCAAAGCAAAAAAGTACGCTATTTTAAAGGAGCTTTAAATAGGTTCCAGGATAATTTTAAACTAATTTAAGGCTATTTTGCTGTCCCCACCCTTCCCTTCCAAAAAAAACCAGATAGTTTAACCTAGATGCTACGAGTGCAGTCGCTAGTATCATAATAAAGAAAGAACTAGGTATGTTTGCCTGTCAATCTGTTTGGATCTTAAAACCTTGGTAACCGCTGGTCCGATTAGGATCGGCGTTTCAAGCAATATACCTATCATTGTACCCCGCATTGTATTATTTTATTTTCCTAGGGGTTGCAAAACATCTATCCCTCCAAAGAAAAATTAAAAGAGGGGAACTTTGAAACCCATTTAGTTTTAAGACTGTTATTTCTTTTCCATGTTAAATATAAAAATCTTAATAATCCTTTTTGGTTACCAGGCTGAAAAAGTGATATAAAACGTGCACATAACAAGTCAGATACTTTAAAAAAAGTATTTGAACTAATTCAGGAAGGAAAAGGGACTGTAGATTATACTGGTACCCAAAGTATTTACGATGGCTTTAATTAATTCTTGATTGGTTGGTTCAAACTAGAAGTGTCAAAACTTTTATTCCATAATTTTATCTACAGATGGGTTAAAGTAATTTATCATAATTGGGGTATCTACATCAATTTATTATCTATTGTCTTATCTCTTTAGATCAATGACTATTTGAATAGATTCCTTTGTTTATACATTCCTAAATTTATGTTTTATTTTTAAGTATCGGCCCTTAAGGAAAAGGGGGGTGATTCTAAAGGAAATGAAAGGATTATCAAACGAATTTTCTCATTACTCCATATTCATATTTCTACTCAGATTGTTTAAAGATAATGCTTTTAATTAAGGAAGTTAAAACGCCATGGTTTTTTCTTTAACAATTTCCACTTAAAATCAAGTTGGTAACATTGCCCCCTCCCCCTTGCCTCTTTCTGATGTTTGACAGCTACAAAACTAAACTGCAAGAACTCAAAGTTTAGTAAACACATAATTGTATTCGTTGGCTTAAAACTGTTATTGCTTTTATGAAATCTTGATTGTTTGCTTCAAACTATGAACTTTCTACTATGTGTTTTATTCCACAAAAAGGGTAATTTTGTCAATATCGTTAGGTATATACATGTTATTATACTCAAATTAGACGTGCAATGTTTAGAAGTAACTATTATTATCAAAATAAAAACGGGAGGGCTAAAAAGACTACAAGATAAAAAATGTAGGAAATTAATATTTTTTCTTATAAGTCAGTTTCCGGCGCTTTACTACTTTCAACTTTTTAATAAAGAAAACTAAAAATAGGAACAAAGACAAGTAATCTTCAATATAAATGAATCTATGGCAGTAAAGATTTGCTCCTAGCATGTAAGGGCTCTGTATTCGAAGCGGGGGGGGGGGGGGGGAAGGGGAGTGAGGGGTCAGATAAATATACTAAAAACATTCGAGACTTTAGCTTAGAAATAAAACCACCTGAAACCATCTAAGGAGCTATGTTCAGTATTTTTAAATTGTAGAATTCAATTTGTCAGCAAGATCTTAACCACAAATAAGAGGATCTTTTAAAAATTATAATAACAAAAAAAAGGGAAATGGAAAAGAGAACAAAGTGTTAAAATAAAATAATAAGAAAGTTAAGATACACATGTTAAGAAATAGGCATATTTCAGGTAAAACAGCAGACAGACTGAAAGCGTGGTTGACTTACAGAGTAGATTTGCATGTTTAAAACATGAAATAAAATGTGATGGAAATAATATTTTTATATTTTATTTTATTTTCTACAATTTATTTTTAACTAAAAGTGTCTTTCCCTGAAATCTGTTAGAATTTTTAATGCTCTACCTATTCATTAAGACATTGTATATATATATTTTTAAGGATCATATCTAAAATTTATTATATTTTTACTTTATTTAATATCATTTAATTGAAAATGAAATTGAAAGGACTTAGACAAAGATTGGATACTAATAAATCAGAGGATTGTCTGAATTAATTTTAGAAACAATCTTAATACTGCAATAAAGCTACCTGCCTTTTTATCTACAATTAAAGACTTGATACTAAAAAATCAAAAGAAGTTTGTCAAAAATTGCTGAATTCTTAACAAACACTTTAAGCGAGTCCCCAAGGTTTGGAATCCCAAAAATATTGATTATTCAATCCATTGTCCCTTCTCTTGAAAAATTTCGAACAAACTTTAATAAAGCTTCTAATACTTGGTAAACATGAACAACCCCTTTTGCAGAGAAAATATCTCTTTTAAATTCAGAGGGGGATCGTTAAAAAAACTTGATAGTTTTTTTCGGGTTAAGTTTTTGTTAAATTTTTTGTAAAGTTGTTGTGGTTGCTATGTATAACCAGACTGATTAACTAAACCATAAATCATCACCTCCTAACAAGGGTGTAGTCTACATTTTTAATAGAGGGGTATGTAAATCCTTTAAACAAGGATGACCTCATGAAAAATGAGGCTTAACAAACAAAATTGACTAAAGAACATTGACAAATTTGGAAACAATTTTATTTCTATGAACGTATATTTTGAACATCCAACTTTTTTGGGTACCTTGAATAGAGCTAAGATTGTAAAAATCTTCAGTTATCATAAATTTAAAAAGGGAAATGGCCCAAAGGGCCAAAACCATCAATGAACCTATGTAAAGCTTCTCTAAAATGAAAAACTCAATTCACCGAGATCTTAAAAAACATACAAAATACCTTAAAAATTTATATTTCATGAAAAGGTTTGCCTTTTTCTGCTTTATTATGGATGTCCTTAAATAACTTTTTTGTTTCCTTTCATAACCTTTTCTTATTACGCCATAAACCCTTTTCCTTTATTAAAATGAAAATATAAAAATTGGACGGAATCTAGCTATAAACTAATTAGACTTGTTTTATTCATTTTTAAAAGCGAAGCTACTCTATATTTCCAACTTTCTGTCCGTCCGTCTGTAAGAAATGCTGTGGAGACATCGTGACTTTTTGAATGATTTTTTAACACTTAAAAATTATTTTAATTATTTTATATCTAACTTAATAGTATAATCACAAAATATTGTTTTATACAGAAAAAGTAAAAAGTCACATTTTTTGGGGGGTGGGGAGAGAAGTGGAGTTTTACATGGATAAACTCTCCTCAATTAAAAACAGTTTAAAATACACCTGGGACCTCTAAGAAACATCACTGTAAAGGAGAGCCAGGTAAATAAGTTAGCGAGATCTTTTAGTGCATATATACATAGACAGGTAGACATTCTGTTTCTTTTAGATAAGGATAAAGTGTTTAAACTGATGTAGAATTTACGTTGATATTATGACAGGAGAAAAATTGCCGTCAACTTAGCTTGCTGACATGGAACTCATTTAATGGCCAGTTTGTTCATCTAGTATAAGAAGAGGGAATGGCGTAAAGGGGGTGGAAGGGGGGAATTAGAGAACATAAAAATCTCGAGTTTGAGATCCAATTAATACATTAATTAAACTGAACGTTCATTTATTAAACAATTCTTTACGTCAGATCTAGTCTCGTTGAATATAGTTGTCCCAGTTTCAAGCAATAAAACAACGGATTTTATGTTTATATCTTTTATTAGTGTTAATCAAAATAACATTCAAATGACAGAAATTAGATATTTTAGTTTTTGATTAATATAGTATTGCTTATTTTATCATTATCTTTTGCTTGCAATGGAACTTCTGTTTTACATATTTCGTGATTGGGTTGTTCAAATTAGCAGTTTTTTTTATTTTAATCTTCAAATGGGGGATTTTTACATATCATAATTTGATGTCCTATCCTTTTTGGGATGGAGTTGACATTGGACTGTAAATATACACTGGTATAAATTTTATAAAATTTGTCAAAACTTTTCAACCCAAAATTTAAACATAGAGGTGGAGTAATTTTGTTTATCTTTGAGATATTTATCAATTTATTACTTATAGCCTTATGGATCTTGTCATCCTTGTTTTTCCTAAAAAGTTGTCTGTATCAATTGATGTAGCTGGAAAGTTTACCTATATCCAGGGAGCGAATGAGCATTGGTCTGTAAATTACACTTGCACTTAAAGTTTTATAATCATGTCATATTTTGGTTGAATAAAAAAATTTATTAAATTGTAATTGTTTAGTTAGTTCCAATCCAATATTGTCCAAACTAATAATTTAATCTACAGAAGAGACTGTAAATAAGAATGGTTCCCAAAGTTTTATAACAATGTTGTCCCATTCTTTGGCTCAAAAACTTTAGGTTCTTTTGTTGAACTTTGATTGGTTGGTTTCTAACTAACATTGTCAAAAATAAAGAATAGGCGGGTGAATTTTGTAAACATCATTAGGGCTGTATATAAATTTGTCAACCACTGCATTGTCTTATTCATTTAGATCCATGCTGATTTAGAGATCTTCGCTTTTATGGATTTTGTCAAACTTGTTTTTCTTTATGTTTGTCCGTGTGTATGTAGCTTGAATGGATATATAATATATAGATACTAGCGGCTTCGCCCCTAGCCTCTAGGGGCTTTGCCCCAAGAGATGACAACAAAAAAATTCAAAAAAAAAAAATTAGAAGAACTAAAGAAATCTTCTACAAAAGAAATTTTCTACAAATGAAATCTTCTACAAAAGAATTCTTCTACAAAAGAATATTTCTACAAAAGAATTCCTCTACAAAAAAAAAAAAAAAAAAAAAAAAAAATGGGAGGTATTTTTTTTGTTTTGGGAAGGGTTGGGGCCCTGGGGGTGTCCCACCCCCGAAGAAAATAGCTTAAAACCACCACAGGACCAATAGGTATATACCCTGAAGAGTAGAATCCAATCGGTTCAGCGGTTACCGAGATCTTAAGGGACAGACAGACGGACAGACGGACAGACATCAAGCTACTTTGTATTATAGATTGTGACAAGGGACTTTTTGTCGTCAATTTAGGTTGCTAATATGGTCCTCAGATAAAGGTCAATACGTTTCTCCATGGTCAGGGGAGGGGATGGGGTATCGTTTTATTAGGTATCAAGAAAAATATGTTATCTGGGTATACAAGAATCTATCACAATATCCACTTATTCTATATCCAATGTAGCTGGAAAGTTTACCTGAACCCCCAAGGGACTCAAATAAATAAGTGATTACATCAATTATTCTACACAGGCTAGCATTAGAGAGAGAGAGAGAGAGAAAAGAGAGAGAGAGAGAGAGAGAGAGAGAGAGAGAGAGAGAGAGAGAGAGAGAGAGAGAAAGAGAGAGAGAGAGAGAGAGAGAGAGAGAGAGAGAGAGAGAGAGAGAGAGAGAGAGAGAGAGAGAAAGAGAGAGAGAGAGAGAGAGAGAGAAAGAGAGAGAGAGAGAGAGAGAGAGAGGGAGAGAGAGAGAAAGAGAGAGAGAGAGAGAAAGAGAGAAAGAGAGAGAGAAAGAGATATTGAATAAAGATAGAGATATAAAACAGATAGAGAAAGAAAGAGATAAAATAGAGAAAGAAAGATAAACAATAGAGTGATAAATTTACTTACAAAAAGTTATTGAAAGAAAGAAAATAAATAAGAGAAAAGGGAGATAAAAAGTTAAAAATGAGACAAAAAAATGAAAATTATCAACGAGATAAACACAAAAAGGGGTACTTAGTAAAACTACAAAAATGATATTTTAAGTGAAAGAGAGGTTGTTGACAAAGGATTGCCAAACTAACCCACGCGGTAGGGGCGTGATTTAAATATATATAGTACACATTTAGGGGGTTACATATTATTACAACGTAGTTATAAGACTTGGGTAGCAATAAAATGAGACGTTGGGTATCCCTCTAACTGAACCGATTTTTATCTAGTCAACGGATCTAAATTTGTCTCAGCCAGGATATAATTAAAAGCCTAAATCAGCCAAGGATTAGCTGAGTACAATAGTTTTAAACTAAAAAAATTAAAAATAAAGAGCTAAATGAGTGATTGCGTCTTTCTCTTTTTATCGACAGACGCACTTGGATATATCATTTTCATAATGAATGATATGTATTTCGTATTTTAATGTCAGTTTATGTGTAAATTTGGTGAGCTACATTATTGAGTAGCGTTGTTAAGTTAGGATGGAAGAATTTTGTAATGAAAGCAAAAGTGGGGTAGAGGATAAGGGATGGGGTAGAAACCAGTTACAATAAATCCAAAAACTCTTGTCAGTGGATCAAATTCGACCGAAAGAGAAAAAGGAGAGAAGGGAGAGGGAGAAAGAAGGCAAAGTTTAAATGTAAAATCATTGGGGTATACTAATAATTAATAGATACAAAGATCAACGTGTTATACAATGAAAATCTTCAAAAATCTTTTACAGTTGTAAACAGCTATAGATATAAAAACACATTTTTAAGCCATTTATTTAACCTTTCAAGCCAAATTTGATAATATTATACCCCACGAATCCATCAAATTATTGAGAGGTATAACCAATTGATCTATCCCCTACTTCTCATTTCTATTAATGTATTCCAGAACCTTTACTGGATAGAGGGATAGGTAAAAGGATAAAAAAAAACAGGAAAATGTAACACACTCAAAGAAGAATTATTTATCGTATTGTATTATAGACAGCTTCTGAGCCATACTGAAAGAATTTATTTATCATATCATAGATATATGATTAATAAGTATGGATTCGAAACCGATTATTGTCCGCTGGATTCCTCGATTATTTCTCATTTTATTGACAAACTTTTCTTAAATCTTGTAATGAGTAATTAATTAATAATTCTCCCTCTCCCAAAACTCTTGGGGAAAAATATTTTTTTTCCAATGTTCTATCACCATTAACATCTAGCCATATTTATGTATTCCTTTTTTCCTGATACCTTTCAATACAGTATTTAGTATTTAGGGTCAGTTCTTGCTTTCCCCTGATTTCCCCAAAATCTCTTCAGAGGACACTACGCTTTAAGTTTAAAATTTTTATTGGATTTCAACCAGAAGTTGAATGCCATAATTTCATTTGACCACAAAATAAATTTAAAAATTTTGGAGCTTGTTCTTACTTTCCCTTGATTTTCCCAAAATGATGACACTAGGCTTTTAATTTTTTTTCATTGGATTTTACTACCCTATTAAAGAAGCTTAAAAACACACATATTTTCAATACAGTATTTAGTATTTAGGGTTAGTTATTACTTCCCCCCAATTTCTCCAAATTCTCCTCAGAGGACACTAAACTAATTGAAACATTTTTCTATGATTATACCTAATTCTAAAATTATATAATAGTGGCTATTCCCCTATTATGTAGTGGCCTTTTTATTGAGGTAAGGAAGTAGCCTAATCCTTAACAGAAGATACATAAGAGTTTCCTGAAAAGTATAAACCAAAAAGAACAGATATATAAAAACAAAGTAGCATAGTATCCTTTGAAGCTATTATGACCGATAATTCATTCTATTTATTCTGATTATACTTGATTATATAAATATAAATAAACAAAGTATCATAGTGTCCTCTGAAGCTATTATGACCGATAATTCATTCTATTTACTCTCATTATACTTGATTATATAATATATATAAACAAAGTAGCATAGTGTCCTCTGAAGCTATTATGACCGATAACTCAATCTATTTACTCTCATTATACTTAATTCTATAAATATATAAACAAAGTATCATAGTGTCCTCTGAAGCTATTATGACCGATAATTCATTCTATTTACTCTCATTATACTTGATTCTATAAATGTAAATAAAAAAAGTATCGTAGTGTCCTCTGAAGCTATTATGACCGATAATTCATTCAGTTTACTCTGATTATATTTGATTATATAAATATATAAACAAAGTAGCATAGTGTCCTCTGAAGCTATTATGACAGATAATTCATTCAGTTTACTCTGATTATATTTGATTATATAAATATATATACAAAGTATCATAGTGTCCTCTGAAGCTATTATGACCTATAATTTGTTCTATTTACTCTGATTATACTTGATTCTATAAATATATAAACAAAGTATCATAGTGTCCTCTGAAGCTATTATGACAGATAATTCATTCTATTTACTCTCATTATACTTGATTCTATAAATATAAATAAACAAAGTATCATAGTGTCCTTTGAAGCTATTATGACCGATAACTCAATCTATTTACTATGATTATAATTGATTCTATAAATACATATACACAAAGAATCATAGTGTCATCTGAAGCTATTATGACCTATAATTTGTTCTATTTACTCTGATTATAATTGATTCTACAAATATATAAACAAAGTATCATAGTGTCCACTGAAGATATTATGACCAACATTTCATTCTTTTTACTCTGATTATATTTGATTATATAAATATAAATAAACAAAGTATCATAGTGTCCTTTGAAGCTATTATGACCGATAACTCAATCTATTTACTATGATTATAATTGATTCTATAAATACATATACACAAAGAATCATAGTGTCCTCTGAAGCTATTATGACCGATAATTCATTCAGTTTACTCTGATTATATTTGATTATTTAAATATATAAACAAAGTAGCATAGTGTCCTCTGAAGCTATTATGACAGATAATTCATTCTGTTTACCCTGATTATATTTGATTATATAAATACATATAACAGAGTATTGTAGTGTCCTCTGAAGCTATTATGACCGATAATTTGTTCTGTTTACTCTAATTATACTTGATTCTATAAATATATAAACAAAGTATCATAGTGTCCTCTGAAGCTATTATGACCGATAATTCATTCTGTTTACTCTGATTATACTTGATTCTATAAATATATAAACAAAGTATCATAGTATCCTCTAAAGCTATTATGACTGATAATTCATTCTATTTACTCTGATTATACTTGATTCTATAAATATATATACACAAAGTATCATAGTGTCCTCTGAAGCTATTATGACCGATAATTTGTTCTGTTTACTCTCATTATACTTGATTCTATAAATATAAATAAACAAAGTATCATAGTGTCCTCTGAGGCTATTATGACCGATAATTCATTCTATTTACTCTCATTATACTTGATTCTATAAATATAAATAAACAAAGTATCATAGTGTCCTTTGAAGCTATTTGACCGATAATTTGTTCTGTTTACTCTCATTATACTTGATTCTATAAATATAAATAAACAAAGTATCATAGTGTCCTTTGAAGCTATTATAACCGATAACTCATTCTATTTAGTCTGATTTTACTTGATTCTATAAATATAAATAAACAAAGTATCATAGTGTCCTTTGAAGCTATTTGACCGATAATTCATTCTGTTTAGTCTGATTTTACTTGATTCTATAAATATAAATAAACAAAGTATCATAGTGTCCTCTGAGGCTATTATGACCGATAATTCATTCTATTTACTCTCATTCCACTTAATTATACAAATACACAAACAGAGAAAGGGATTATGAAAACAAAATAGTAAAGTAAAGATTTAAAAAATTTACAGGTTTTTTAGAAGCGAAGCTACTCTATAATTCACTTTGTCCGTCAGTCCGTCAGTCCGTAACGCTATGGGGGAAACGTGATTTTCTCGGCTCCTATTCAAGACAGCTGAAATTGTTAGTGAATACTCTCATGACATATGCCTATCTAATCTATACATTGTTTTGTCCATCTGTCTGTTATTTGGGGTGCTAGATCGATTCCTAGATTTTGAAGTTTTCGTGATTTTCTCAACTCCTTTTCAAGATACAGGACTGAAATTTTCAGGGAAAAGTTAAGTTTATATTCTCCATATTTTCTCCAAGTTTTATTAAGATTTGTTCATTAATTAGGGCGCTAGATTGATTCCTAGATTTTTAGGTTTTCATGGTTTTCTTTATTCCTATTAGGATTGACGGCTGAAATTATCAGGGATTGAATATGCTCATGTTCTACATATTTCCAATAAGTTTCATTATGATTTGTCTATCAATTGCCGTGCTAGATCGATTCCTAGATTTTAAGGTTTTCATGATTATAAGGTTGCGTTATTTCAAAGGTTTGAAGATTTCCCTATTTTACCAAGATTAATGTTTGTTGTATGACACTCCTTTATAGGAATTTTTTTCATGATACCCATTTATAATTTTTGAGCTTTGCTACTTATGGATGTTGTCATCCTTGTTTTTTGTCTGTACGTTTTCATGTATGAGGGGTGGTGGGAATGTTTGGCTGTAAGATGTACTCATTATTTTTGAGAATGTACATTACTTTATTGTCCATTAAGATCCCTCAATTTTAGTTCAACGCAAAATAGTTTAAAAGCACAGCTTGTTCCAAACCCATACAAAGATTCCCTGAAAGAAACTGTATACCTAAAGAAGGAGCTGTTTTCGAGATATATGTGAACACACATAATATTGTTGAAAAGATTATATTCAGTTTAACAAAATCCTCCAAGAAATAATTTTCTGACATTGCATATCACTCTCTCCGTAAGTCCCTTTTGATTTTAAGATGTTAGTAAACTTGTAAATTAATCAATTAAACGTTGGATTAAATCATTAATAAACAATTATGTTCTACAGTTGGGAAGTTGGAATTTTGTCTCCTTTCTTTAATATATGTATTGTACATTAAGAGATATAAGTTTTCCGGAATTGTAATGTAGGGAGTAGATTTGAAATCTGCATCAAATTTTAAGGATTTTTTTTATAAAATTCGTTTTTTGTATAATTCTTTATCTAAAAGCGGAAATACAAATTAAGTTAATTAATTTTGGCATCTGTGATTGGTGGATTTAAA